>NC_037601.1:20992149-21325925 GCF_003073045.1 Pomacea canaliculata
GACGCGGTCGCATCATCAAATCTTACATGTTACGCTGGTCGTGTTTAGGTAAGGGATGAGAGGGTAGATAGTGGCATGCATTTTATATGGATCTCTTACATCGAAACTTGTTTTTTTTACGAGGAAAAGTCTTAACATTGTCTTTCGTACATCACGGAAACTCGACCAATTAAAAAATAAATAAAAAAGAACAATGTGATAACGTTCAAGAAGCAAATGCTTTGTTGGGAATTTGAAACAAGCGTCAGCAAATAAGGAATGTACAGACATTTTCTACTTTTTCATCTATTTTTTTGTAAATTGCGTGATAATGGGTTGGGGTTGGAACGTTTCTCGGCTCTCGTATAAACAGTCAACTCATTAATGCAGGGCGCCTTCGGAAAAGCAGGTTAAAATGTCTTGTGCTTTTGTGTTCGAGAGGTCGGTAAAACAGCGTCATGTCAGTGTTAGAGCAAGACTTACTGACGATACGCCGACCTCTGTATTTTGACGTCCACCAAAGCAAATCCTACCTTCGTCTCTCACCACCGTGTGTTCTGACCTGCTTGTAGTGAGCAGACGCTTTGGCAAAACGTGATAAACATACAAACCACATACTGCACTCAGTACCAAGCTTCTCTCTCGTCACACACCACCACCACGTGCTGTTATGTTAGTATCCTAAGTTCCTTCTCCAGATGTTCCTGCTCAGGACCATTATCGAATGTATTGCCGATGTAGTGTTACCTCGTCACGTGAATTGTTGACTTTTAGCACAGGTCATTCACTAATCTTATAATACTCTGTTAGCTTGATTGATTACTACAATGCATCTAACCAATGATAAGCATATTTTACCTTTGGCTTTTACAGAGAACTACACGAAATTTTTCAGTGGATCTATCAGCCTTGTGCATCTCAGGTGAGGCGCGAGGTCAAGACAGCCAGGTGTGAGTATCGTGTCATTATCTGAAGATGATTGCAATGTGTCAGGATGTGTGTTGTACCTGGATGAATTCTAGTTACTGTCGTCACGCGATGTTCCAAACAACTGTGTCACTGTTGATATATTTTGTCAGTATGCCGACTTTAAATGTTGATCTTCGGGTTCCCAGTTTGTGCGACCTACATTTTTCCTTTACGACTCTTCTTTCATTGCTTCTTCTCACACCTCATTGTAATACAGAAAGTCAAGGTGCTGTGTAATATTCACACCGAAACACCACACACACACGCACCACGCACGCAGCACTAATCCATAACTTTATTTTTTAATTATGCACAGTGATGATGTCACTTCATTGAAGTAATTCTGAGACTTATTTTACACATAAATATGAGGACTGCATGAAAATTTAATGAATGCTCGCTAATTGATAGTTTCACGTGGACACTGTACTTGTAGAGAAGAAGACTGAGGAATATGTGTTGATACTACTCACGTTTTGGATACGAGTGACTGTGGTAAAGTTTGAGGCTCTCACCTGCTCTGTTGAGACTTTACACAACTAATATACGTGAAGAGAATTATCAATGGCACTATGCGAAAGCTCGATATTTTTATTTTACAGCGGTTGAATTCCCCCGGACTGTTTTTTTCCATTTTCTAAGTCATGTCACGGTCGATCTTCCGTTCCACAACATATTTCGGTCTTGGATAATTTTTCTTTCTTTCTTTTTCTTCACTTTACTCGTTTCATTCATTTTTCTTCTTTGTAGACATCATTTCTCTGTCTCGGCCCTAGCAAAAGTATTTTATGTAGTGAACACCTGTCTCTTCCCTGATCTCGTAAAGTTCTCAAGCAGCCAGATCTGCGTCACTGAAGTCGTCAGGGCGGGCGACGGCAGCACCGTAATCCACCCGTATATCGTCATCCGGAACAACAGTCGTCACTGTGATATCCGCTAAGAAAGCTTGATTGCCCTCTCTCCAGGTCGTGCTGCCCGAACTGGCTTCTGAGTTGCAGCAAAGATCAAGGTGTCGCCTTCTCCGGTTGGCCTCTCGGAGACATTCATAACCGGAGTGGACGTACTCGCGTCGGAAATGGTAACTCGGTGCGGAGAAAGCTTGGAGGAAGAGGTGAGTCTCCTGGTCGTTCGTCCACCAATAGAAATGTTTGTATCGGTTGCCGACACCTTGTATCTGACCACCCGAAGTCTGTGTGTGGCGGGACAGCGGATGTTCATGCTATAGGTTGGCAATAGCCCCAGCTTCTGCACTTCGCGTAAAGCACTCACGCCAGCACTTTCAATGGCCCGCTCAAACTGCGAGCAGCAGCGGATCGAGAAAGCATTGGCATGGTGGATATTTTCATCACTTGGAGCAAGACACACATCCCACCCTGAATCGCAGTCGCCCGGACACACACCTTCACGACGATGATTTGAGTCTCGTCAGGCATCACTTGGCCCTCAAGTGAACCTCCCTGTCAAGCCCTGCGCACAAATCGATTTGAAGGAGCAACATGCCGGGACAGTCTTGTGTCCATCGGTGGCACCTGACGGGAAAGTGTGGTTGTGGGACAACTGAGCCATCTTCTGAGAGACCACCATTAGCCAGGTCTTTGGACGCTGCAAAATGAAATTATTTTTTTTCTATTGCGCATATAGCCACATTATCATAAAATATAATAATTTATGGACTGAGTTCATGACAGCAACAAAATAGTTTCATAAACTAAAGCTCAAACAGACAAAAAGAAATCGGCATGTAGACACGCTCACCCACACGCACTAGAGTTTCTTGTAAAAGAAGAACCTAGAATCTAAGGCAGAACATGTGAACACTTGAAGACAACAGCACCAACGTTTACGAAAGGCGTGGATAAACAAACACACATCCATAAGCACACATACTCATCCATATTTTTTTTCAGGCGCGTGCGCGCACACACACATACACAGAGGTATAGTCATGTACAACAAAATGATGGAAGAAATGAGACACCACTAGCCAGATGGACAAAAAAAAAAAAGTAAATACTAGAAAAAAGAGAGAAAATTCGTTAATTCAGATAATGCACGTACATTAGAAAGACGTAGTTGACACGATGAACCACTCGTATTTCGATGTATCGTCACATCCTGTCACACACTACACAAGTAACATTCCTTGTCAAACCTGTGGCCAATGTCAATGTTCAACAGACCAAGTGGAAACTGTCTACTTGCCTTCTTCAGCACAAGTTATTTTCTCCCCTGTTACATCATTCTGTGTGCAGGGTCCGACCTGTGCTTGTATCTTCTAAACTCTGTCTGGAGCTGTTGTACCGCACGTGGGATGCTTGTTTAAAAAATCTGCTACAGGCGCGGCGCTTTTCTGCCACATCAAGGGATTTGGGGGATGAAGTCTGTGAGGCAGTATGACTAATCGGGTTTTATCGCAACCGATAAACGTACTTCCCAAGCATGAGCATCCAGAGAAGTTGTTGTGTAAAAAAAAACAGGTCACACAAGATAAAAGGCTACTGAGAATTGGATATAGAGTCGCCGGCGGTGAATGTCCCACATAGTGATAGCTTGTTATCGTCCACGTCTCCCACGCCACTGATTACTCGGAGCGCTCGGTGAAAACAGCTCACGACGACTGTGAATAAAGCACAACTAGAAGCCTTGGTGGATGTAACCCACAATAATAACAGCCAAACTAGTACTAAACATTAACAGACATAACCAGTGTGTGCATCCCACACCGTCTCTCCATCCAGTCTCGAGAGAAGCTGGTCGAGGGACCTGTGCTGACCAATGAAATTCACAATAAACGTTCTTCAACACTCCTTCAAACTGTGGTGCCTGAGTGAAAGGTGTCAAACGAAAAAACAAATTAAATAAATAAAACCACTGCATAATTTGGTCAGAAGGAGGAGAATTCACAAGCGCAGACGGTCAGACCATAAAATACAATAAACAGACTTGTTTTGACCACACTGTAGCCTTGAAGTCTCCTCGCGACAGCTTGACTGTTTTTCTGTCGAGGACAATCCCAGGTGTCTCATTCCCACACCTTCACCTGTTTCATTGAAACCGATTTTATGCCCAGGGTCTGGATTATTTGCTTGATTATTTAGTTTTGGGTCGAAAGCATCCTTGCCTCTGTGACCGATGTTGAAATACTTCAGCCACTAACCATCTCTGAGGCTTCCTCCTCGTCCTGACCATCTTAGCTATACAGGATTATTTCTTCTTCCCCGAAAAATTGTTTTGTTTGTGCATCTTGTTTTCTTGTCTGCGGACTTCCTCACTACATTGTTGGCGGATTGTGTTTGGTATTTGTGTGTGACCCACGCCGAATGAACTGACGATGATAGTTTGTCGTGAAATTCTGCCTCCTCATCCACATATTCTGTAAAATGCAATTATGTTTATTAATGCTTCCTCGATTCCAGAGCTGATACCATTGTACTCTGTGTTTAAATGTTTCCGGCACCTCCGATTTATTCAAAACTACTAACCACGAGCTCACACTATGGCGTCTCCATCTCACCGGACCTTCACATTTACTTTGATGTTATGTTGTTGATTTGCTGTCTTTGTTCTTTGTTGATATGTTCTGGTCTCCTCATACCTTCTTTTGGAGTCTGTATTTGTATATCTGTAAATTTTAATTTGATTTTGGGACTTGTGCTTATTTTAAAGTGGGAGAATAAGCTAATTATTTATGCATTATTAGAACAAATAATTTTCTTATATAATTACAAACCGATGAGCTAATTTTTCCTTTTCCGGATTTGAGAGGAACTAATTCTGATACATATACATTTTAAAGAAATATGAAGAACTCACGTCCGCTGGGTCCATTAAAGAAGACAAAAGCTCTCTCAAAACACTCAGAGAACATTGATTCCACTGTTCACCACCAAGCAAAAAAAAAAGTATTTGGCGAAGAAGACATTTTTATTGCAATGTATTGAAAACTTGGGTTTTTCTGTATTTTCTGTCAATAAAGACTTCACATCTTACCATGAGAAGGACAAACTAGTTCACAAGGTACAGGTCTGAGAGCAGAGCTTGTTGTTGACAGTCCACAGACCATCTGCCTCACTTTCTAAGACGTGGCGCCCCAGCTAATGAGGGCACGTGCAGTAGGTAAACATGTTTTCTGACAGCAATGATGGTCTTACAGTTCGATGCCACTTTACAGGACAGTCTGGCGAACACCATGGTCACTGTATGCCTTCCTTTAGGTATTTTCTTCGCAGCAGCTACGGTTTTGACACCTGACTACCGAACTACCAGGCCAAAAAAAATAAATAAATAAATAAATTAAAGATTACGATTTCAACACCTGGATGAAAAAAAAAAATCAGAAATAAATCTTGCGGTAATGAGGACTCGACCCGGTACCGGGGTACCGCGAGCAATAGTAATAATGCAGTGTTCAATGGTATGTCTGGGGCTGTAACCATCAATCAATATCATCATTCAATTTGATTACATATAATCATTCACACTCAGAAGTTTCATGGCCAGAACAGGGAGGGACAGCCTCAGTCTCTTGGCCCTGCATGCAGGCAACACAGAATCGCTGTTCGATTGAAGCTGACGAAAACTTCCCTGACAGGTCAGGAGATGAGAAGAATGAAGACGACAGAAACATTGATAATGGTGATAAAACGATGGTGGCGACGACGAAGATGATAACAACGTCGCTGATAGTGATGATGTCAGCAGGAGAGACCGATGAGAACTAAGTGGCTGAACAAAGACCAGAGAAAGCCAGGATGTTGGTGGTCCTCTCAGTTCCTGTGAGACGGTGGGAGCACAGTGACGGGATCGACATAAACATTTCACAACTCCCTTACACACCCCTGTCAGTGCTCCCCCGCCCCTCAACCCTACCTAACTCCCTCAACCCTACCTCATCCCTCAACCCTACCCCACCCTCCTGTGTAGACCACGTGCAACATTCGTCAACAAGGGACACACCACATGGCCGTTACTATTATCGGGAATTCTCGCGAGTATTTTTGTCCGTTCTTGCGAGCTTGAGTAGACAAGTCATCCTGTCACGAGTGTAAGACGAGTGTTTGCTGAGTGAACCGATAAGTGAGCAGAGCTCAGTGCTGACGTATTCTGGGCGGTTATGTACATGTCAATATTGTGAACAGGGTCTACTGTCCACGAATGTGTCCCCTGAAACATCCCCAGTTCCCTGTGTAATGTTGTTATTGTATGGTCCCTATTCTTACACTCAAATACACTCCACCTTCATCATGATTGTCAGTCTTCTCTAGGGATCAGGTTTTGAATCACATTTTATCAAAGCTTTAAAATTTCTTCTGATTTCGCTGTTAAAAGCCCATGTTTAACGAATGTTTCAGTTTCAAGATGTTCACCTCTCCCCCACCCCACCAACTCCCTTAAGCTAATGACATCTACCGTTCCTCTTTCTCACGATCGGCCACATCAACCTCTGACTCCCGCGACACTCTCGTTCAGCACTGTTGTCCGGTTTGTGGCAACGAAAACAAAACAAAACAAACTGTTCGCACGGCCCAGTGTACCTGTCTTTCAACACCTCACCTGTCAAGTGGTGACGGGGGTGGCTGGCCAGCAGGTGCGCAAGTGTGCAAAGTGGGTGAGCGACTGAGGCTGAGATTTGTGTATAGACGTGTGTGTAGGGGGGGGGGGACATGTGCTGAATCTGTATTTTGGGGATTTTTGTGTAGTTATGATATGCGCTTAGCCAGCCCGGGCCCTGGGACAGACGACCTCTCCGGAGGGCCCCTTGTACTTGTAATCGTAAATTATTTTCCCACTATAAAATGTATAAAAAAATGTATATAATGTAAAAAAAATCCACTGACCAAGGCCGGGCCCCCTTGACAGCAGCGGGCCCCGGTACACCAGCCCCCTGTCCCCCCCTCTCGTCAGGCCTGCATGTGACCAGACCGTTGGCCACGCCCCGATACCCGAGTCGCGAGGACGAACTGTCTTCCTGCCAATAGCAGAGAGTGTGACACTGTGATTGGTCCGTCGCTGTCAACGGGGGTGGAGGGACTCAGGCAGTGGCCTGGAAGTGGGGAAATAACCTTTTGAACTGCGGTGACAGCTGTGGACCGCATGGGACCACGCGAGCGCCATTAGCTAGAGGGGCGGGTGTCCTGTTCGTGGATGTGTCTGATTTGTTTGTTTTTTTTTTTTTTGGTTGATTTTTTTTTTTGTTGTTGCGTGTTATGGTGGGGCTCTCCCCTTTTTGTTTTGTTTGGCCATCTGTATGAAAGGGGTTTTGTTTTCTTTTTCTTTCCGTTCTTCCATATTTTTATTTTATTTATTTTTTTTTTATTTTTTTTTTGTTTGAGCTGGCGGTCATCGTTTCGTAATACTCTGGAAATTCTAGGTGGGAGCGATGGACGAGATGTATTGCATAACAAATAGAGCTTTGCTTGCGTGTAGGATTTTCGTTCCAGTGAGGCTCAAGACTGAAATTAGAATCTGTCAGTCCTTCGAAAACATCAATGAAAGCGCCTTTCAGCCTCTGCTCAAGAGACTGATTATCTTCAATGAGGTTCTGGCAGAGACTAAGGAAGACACGCAGGAAGTCCTTAAAGAGCTTTTTAGCTCGGTACACCAGGTTGTCTTGTACCTCCACGGCAACAGAAAGGTCGACAGCAGCAGGTAAGCTCCAAGGCTGTCGTTGTGGCAATTCACTAATATTACAGAACACTCTCTTGGCGATTTCAGAATCTTTAAAAGTTCTCAGATGTGCGCACACAGAGTCAATATCACTGCGAATATCAAAAGCCTCCAAACAGTTAATAGCTTTAATATATTGTCTATTGTGGCTTGGTCTTGGTTGTAGTATCCTGTTTTGTTGCAGTATTTCTATGCGGGCCTGCGAGATTTGTGGGATGAAAAGACGCTAACAGATTTTTCAACACTTTTGTAAAAACAAAAGAAAGATGAGAAAATGCTAATTACTTGTTAGTACAAGTATTGTTTCATATAAAGGACAAGCATGTCCTACTGTAGATGGCGTTTGTGTCTGTTTGTGTGCGTGAAGAGTAGCAACGAATAAGTGTGTGAGTTTGAGTTTATAAAGAGTATGTGTGTTTGTGTGGCGAGGGTTTGTACCACAAATTCCAGGTGTATAAACACACCACCTCGCTGTATCCACATGCTTGTGGGCAATGACAAGATGAGGTTTATTGTCTTCTACCTGACATCTGGCAACCGACTACTCGTCACACCATGTTGGTCAGCTCGTGAAATCTTTATTATAACTTAGTGTTTATAGTCCCTGCGTGTGAAGGTCTGTAAATAATAATAACAACAAATAATTTTCAAAGCACATTTTCCCAAAGTTACAGTAAGCTCAGTACGATATATACAAACAAAAAGATATTCAACTACAAAAATGCATAAAGCACATTGGTACACAGACCAAGCAAGTCAGTAGAGAAGTACAGACATACTAACAACAGCCATGAATGTGTCAGAGACCTACACCAAGTACTACAGGACTGAACACGTGCGAGGGCGAAAGGGTGTGAATGATGGACGTTTCCAGAATGAGTGTCAGTTAGATGTTTTTTAAAAAAAAAAACAAAGAAAACAAAGAGAGGTGTGATTGGAGAGAGAGTGAAGGGTGAGAGGAGGTAAAGTAACCAGATGTTTTGGGAGCGAAAGCGGGATGCGTGCCGATGATGGTGTCGTCACCGACAAAGAACGCCGAAAAAGGTGGTGGTGGTAGTGGTGGTGGGGAACCTTTTCTCTGACTTTTGCCGAGTAGTGAGGCTTTCAACGGCAGATCTGTCCACGCCACTACAGTATTCCATTTTAAAAAAACAACGGTTTTTTAAATTTTAAATATAAATATTCCTACCTTATCTTGTTTTCCATCTTCTTTTTCTGGTCTGAAGAAGGAGCACCTGCAGATGTTAAGTTTCAAGTCTGCAGTATACAATTTCCAGGCCGAAGGTAGGCGGGGCCGTCGGGGTAGCGGGCCAGGTGGGCCGCTGGACACAATGATTTATCGCGCAGTTAGATAGGTTGAATTAATTTCGCGAAATAACGCACGAATTTAGTGTTTTAACTGTTGGTAACCTTTCCCACCGTCTGTGACAGTAGTGGTTTTTTATTAAAGCGAAATAACATGTGTTCAATAATTTGCTTATTTAGAACTTAGAAGTGTTTTCTGAACGTCAATTTTTGTCACAACTTGTTTACCACAGCTACATGTAGCAATAAGTAATAAAGATGACCTCGGCTAAGGTGACCAGACGTTTCGGGGGCGAAAGCGGGCCGCGTGCCGATGATGGTGACGTCACTGATCCGTACTCACAGAAAAAGGTTTACTGGAAGTGGATGCCTTTGGATCGGCATCGTCTGCCAAAATGTAAAATGCACTTGTTTTTTATTTTTAAATCATCCTAGGTTAATTTGCTAAAAATTTATTTTATCAAGTGTAACAGACTTAGAAATCTGCATTGCGTAGCATTCCAACACACACAAAGTAAAAAGATAAAAAATAATAACAGACTGACATGTCTGATGGAGTCGTTAGCGGCTGTCTTTAAAGGAAAGCGAGCGACTTCCAACAGCTTCACTTTACACAATAAAGTCGGCAGGTGAAAGCCATTGTGTACTCATTTGTTGTCCTTTCCATTATCACTAGGTTTGGTGTGTGCTGACGTGGGGTTAGGGTAGGGAGGAAACTTAACCCCAGTGGGAAGTGGGGGAACTCAACAACCTAAACCAAAGAAGCTGACACCTTACGATGGACGAGCAGACGACCACCGGCGATGTACTAGCGGCGCGTGCAATAAGGTGTCGGCCGCCAGGTCATTGTCGTCACGGGTCAAAGACCGGAGCCCGCAGAGCAGCGAAAAGTCAATCGGGATCAACAAGACACCGCCAACACCAAAGGCGTGGATGTGAATCAGTGTACTTTATTTTTAAAGACAAGCGGGACATTGATGGACTTGCCACAAAGCGGGACATTGGGCGTGCCGCCCGGACATTTTATGAGCAGGCGGACACGAGGTCTCAAGCGGGACTGTCTGGTCACTTTACCTCGGGGCTGAAGCACGGGGCCCAGAGCGGGGCCTGGGGCGGCCGCCCCACTTGCCACCCCGAAACGCAGCCCGCCGCTGCCTATGACATCTACCGTTCCTCTTTCTCACGATCGGCCACGTCAACCTCTGACTCCCGCGACATTCCCTCTCTTCTCTCATTCAGCACTGTTGCCCGGTTGGTGGCAAACAAAACAAAACAAACTGTTCGCACGGCCCAGTGTACCGGTATTTCAACACCTCACCTGTCAAGTGGTGACGGGGGTGGCTGGCCAGCCGGTGCGCAAGTGTGCAAAGTGCGTGAGAGACTGAGGCTGAGAGATTTGTGTACAGACGTGTGTGTGTGTGTGTGTGGGGGGGGGAGACTTATGTGCTGAATCTGTATTTTGGGGGATTTTTGTTTGTGTAGCTATCATATGCACTTAGCGTCTAAGACAATGTTGTGGAATTCTCTTTGTGTAGATAAGGTTTGGCGTCTGTCGGGGCTGACGACGCTGTTGTTGGAAGGGAACAAGAGACGCTTGTGATTCTGTGTGCATGGCCGTAGAGTGTGTTGCTGGTGTACATCACTTTCTGCAGGCTCAATCACACACTCGATCAATCGGTGTGAAAAGTTACCGCACAAAGGATCAACAGTCGGCAAACTGAGGACAGAGTGCTGTTGACCACCTGCATGTGACCAGACCGTTGGGGGGAAGAGGGGGGATTAACCTTTTGAACTGTGGTGACAGTTGTTAGGTGTGTTTGTGTATGTCTGATTTTTTTTTTCTCTTTTTTTCGTGCGTGTTATGGTGGGGCTCTCCCCTATTTCTTTTGTTTGGCCATCTGTATGAAAGGGTTTTTGTTTTCTTTTTCTTTCCGTTCTCCCATATTTTTTTTAATTTTAATTTTAGTTTTATTTTATTTTTATTTTTATTTTTTTTTGAGCTAGCAATAAACTTTAGTTTTGTGTTGTCGCTTCGTGTGCGCGTTTTGTCTTCACTGACGAGTGACTGGCTTCGCTGCTCACGTCGGATGCGCGGAGGTTTGTCTGTGTGATTGCGAGTGTGTCTGTGAGAGAGCGAGTCCCACAACGCCCGATCGCGTTACGCGACAACCTCTGGCACTGCAGTCAACACACACACCCACGCGCATGCGCATCTTGTTGTAGTCCGGTGAGCTGGTGTTGTTGTACCAGTGCCACAATATTGAGGTGATGCATCTCTATCAACCTGTCATTTTACACAACTCTGCAGCTTTCCTTCCTGCAATCGTGATGGGCCTACAGAGGGGCTGTGCAGATTGATATAAAATAAATAAAAAAATAAAAACGCATGTAATACATCCAGTATTCAGACAATTTAGAGAATAGTTACATCCCCCTTCACAACAATTCTTGAAACACCATCACTGCCACCGTCCAAACCACCCACAGAAGAAACACTTGAATTTCATTGTGGTACCTACAACTTTATTGTGTCCTTACAAATTTCTTACATTTTCAGGACAGGGTTAGCAAGTATTAACAGTTCAAGATGCGATTACCGCTAGCATCATAGAACTCGGCATTACACCCTCCACATAAATCATTCCTGGCAGGAAGAGGTACCAAGACACGTGAATTAAGTTGAAGTAGAAAAATAGTAAAAAGTGGATTTTAAGTGAAAAACAAAAGTATTGCTAACAACATGAAAAATCTATTAAATAGTAAATAGACCATAGTATTAAATAGACTAAGATAGGTGTATCGAAACGACACGTAGATTAAAAGATAAAACAAATCAACTGGTAATATTGGTAATAGGTGCTTCAGTGGTAGATGATACTGTCTGAGTCATATTTGATCATAATTGTCGGTTGCACGATGGGTAATTTTTGTGCCGTTAAGAAAACCTCATTGCAGGCAACTGAAATGGTGGATTGAGCTTCTATTTGTGATCAACAAACAGGAAAGCTTCACGCATTTTGTCAATACCTTTACACGTATACAAAGTAGCAAAATAGAGAAAAATAGCAAAATAGAGAAAAATAGCAAAATAGAGAAAAATAGCAAAATAGAGAAAAATAGCAAATAGAGAAAAATAGCAAAATTTTGTTAAGTTATACATTAGCATTATGCTAGGTATGTGTGTGAAAACAGAATGAGAGAAGAATACACATTTTATAGAGATGCTATAATGTGTTTTGGTTCGTTACTTGAACCCTCATTTTAAAAGGAAAAAAAAAAGCATATGATAAAAATGTCAAGGTTAAGGCACATAATAAACACAAGAGAAACTGTTGAACTGAAAGATCAGAACACAAATCAGTGCTTACGAGAGATTAATGGAAGAGATTATTGAACAAGATCGAATATTAGAAAAATGATTGAAAGTAGTGAAAAAGCCACAACAGTACTAAATATATCAAGAAGAAAAAAAGTCTAAGTAAAAACGGCCTCTACAAGTTTTGAATTTTACGAAAAATGTCAAATGAATAAAGTTTATCATTTTTGTAATAGAGTAAAAAATCCATTAGCTCGAGCTGTTCACAAAATGATTTTCTGACAAAGCCATCAGTGACAATATGAACTTTGTTAAAGTCATTCTGTGAAATCGTCAGTTGGGCATTGTTTCTCTAACATATTCTTGCATTTCTGACGCATCAGTTCTTCAAGACATTCATCGAGAAACAAGCAAACATCAGGCCTCTGCGAAAATTTTTTCAATAGTCTACCTTTATCCATTGCATAAGATGATTGTCTGATTCCTCCTGTAGAAGAACCAGAAGAAACGCCAGCAGTATCCATTGCGAAAGATGGTTGTCTGATGTCTCGTGCTGTAGAAGAACCAGAAGAAACGCCAGCAGTATCCACTGCAAAGATGGTTGTCTGATGTCTCCTGCTGTAGAACCAGAAGAAACGGTTCTGTCATTTGTCTGCCCGTCCATGACGTCTGCTTGTCTAGAAGTCGACGGTTGCTCCTCTTCACGAGAGGTGGAAGGCTGAGGACTAAAGGTCAGCGCTCTAGCCGTGTCCATGTTTGCTGTATTTCTCGTCACCACCTCGTCCTCGGTATTGCTACTCTCTCTGTCAAGTCCTTCATAGTCAGATGCTTCTCCCTCTGATGGTGATGACACTTGAGAGGAGGAAGAAGTTTCATCGACAATGTCAGGTGGTGTAGATTGTCGCAATGTCAAGTTTGAGCGCTCTGTGCGCCTAATCTTAGGTAAGGACGATCCTTCTTCCTCCGAACTCGACGAACCCGCCACTCTTATACGTTTGTAACGAGACAGTAATGTAGACCTCTCAGCATAAACTGTCCTTTCTCCCTGCATGGCATCCCAGTCCCTTGGTGTGTCAGATTCGGGTGTCCAATTCAAATCCGCTAAATGTTTCAGGTATACACCACTTTGTGTAGTCTCCTCCTGTATACCTGTTTCCTCGCTGGTACATTCCCCAATGTTTAGGAGCAAGGATGGCCAGATCACTGATCATCGTTTCGTAATACTCTGGAAATTGTATGTGGTAGCGAAGGACGAGATGTATTGCATAACAAATAGAGCTTTGCTTGCGTATAGGATTTTTGTTCGAATCAGGCTGAAGACTGAAATTAGAATCTGTCAGTCCTTCGAAAACTTCAATGAAAGCGTCTTTCAGCCTCTGCTCAAGAGACTGATTATCTCCAATGAGGTTCTGGCAGAGACTAAGGAAGACACGCAGGAAGTCCTTAAAGAGTTTTCTAGCTTGGTACACCGCGCTGTCTCTTCTCTCCACGGCAACAGAAAGGTCGACAGCAGCAGGTAAGCTCCAAGGCTGTCGTTGTGGCAATTCACCAATATTACAGAACACTCTCTTGGCGATTTCAGAATCTTTAAAAGTTCTCAGATGTGCGCACACAGAGTCAATATCACTGCGAATACCAAAAGCCTCCAAACAGTTAATAGCTTCACTAAAACGATTATAGCGGCTTGGTTTGTGTTGTAGTATCCTGTTTTGTTGCAGTCTGAAGGTAACTGGTGTCCACGGCGCACAGCGGACGAAGGCTTCTCCACAGACCTTGACTGGCTGCTGGTTACTCATCTTAATAGAATTTTTGTAAAGTCCCGATACACAAATCTTTTATTTCCTTCGTTTACTATGGAGAAAATAGTTATCTTTCTCTAATGCCTTGCTCTTTGAACCTTTCTCTGTCGCTGCTCAGCGTGCAATGGGCACAATGGCTGAGCTCTCGGGGAAAGCGCAGCAAACCGTGTGACGTCATCAAAAAATGGACCAATCCATAAGAAGGATGCTAGCAGTAGTTCCCGCTGGTTGTCACATCTCTGGCTGTCATGAGGAGGCAGGCATAGCCTAACTGCTTTTTTTTTAAAAAAATGTTTCGCGCTTGTTAGACGCTGTTTGTAGCGGGTGTCTGTGTGTCATAACAAATCACAATTCAGAAGTATTTCTATACGGGCCTGCGTGTGAAGGTCTGTAAACAATAATAACAACAAATAATTTTCAAAGCACATTTTCCCAAAGTTACAGTAAGCTCAGTACGATCTATACAAACAAAAAGATATTCAACTACAAAAATGCATAAAGCACATTGGTACACAGACCAAGCAAGTCAGTAGAGAAGTACAGACATACTAACAGCCATGAATGTGTCAGAGACCTACACCAAGTACTACAGGACTGAACACGTGCAAGGGCGAAAGGGTGTGAATGATGGACGTTTCCGGAATGGGTGTCAGATGTTTAAAAATAAAAACAAAGACAGGTGTGATTGGAGAGAGAGTAAAGGGTGAGAGGAGGTAAGATGACCAGACATTTCGAGGGGCGAAAGCGGGATGCGTGCCGATGATGGTGTCGTCACCGACAAACAACGCCGACAAAGGAGGTGGTGGTGGTGGTGGTGGTGGTGGGTAACCTTTCCTCTGACTTTTGCTGAGTAGTCAGGCTTTCAACGGCAGATCTGTCCACGCCATTACAGTATTCCATTTTTAAAAAGAAAAACGGTTTTTTAAATTTAAATATAAATATTCCTACCTTATCTTGTTTTCCATCTTCTTTTTCTGGTCTGAAAAAGGAGCACCTGCAGATGTTAAGGTTCAAGTCTTCAGTATACAATTTCCAGGCCGAAGGTAGGCGGGGTAGCGGGCCAGGTGTCAGAGGCCGCTGGACACAATGATTTATCTCGCATGAACCGTCTAGACCAGACCTGGGCAAAGGCCGGCCAGCGGGCCGGATCCGGCCCGCCTCCTGTCTCTGACCGGCCCGCCAGCTGGCCCGCCCGCCAGTTTATATACTATGTATATAGTATTGGGTAAAACTGAGTTAACTATATTAGTCCGGCCCTCTAAAACCATCCCAATTTCTCATGCAGCCCCTTGGGAAAATTAATTGCCCACCCCTGCTCTAGATTCTAGAAGAACGCTCGTGCATTGAGGTCTGTGAATTAATGTGCCACTGAAGGGGCCTGCAAGCAAGTTGGAACTTGACAGTAAAGAGGTGATATGTTACTGATGTATGGCCACTCTGTGAATGGAAAGGATGGGCCTGCCACTGGCACTGCAACCTCTAAGCCCGAAGTGAGATGTCAAAGGAGCTTGTTTCCTGTAGTTACTTCACGACACAATGAAACTTTCTCTTCCCGTACCAGCTTCCATTAACCCACCAACCTTCTACCAAGAAAATTTCTTTATTTTTTTATATTTTCATATTTTGAACACCTCCCCATATTGTATCAAGGCTTAAGTGATGCTCCGTTTGGAGAAAATATATCAATCGGGAACGAGAACTGAATCCAGGATATCAAATTCTCACGCAGTCTGGCTTTTCACACAGTGTTCACAAACCGGATTCGATATAAACATGGTTTTCATGTACACCTTCAGCTTCGTGTGCACCTCGGGTGCAGACATTATTGACTGTCAACACTTGTCAACACTTCAACACAAGACATTGCCAATACCGGGAATTGCAGTATTTATCATCCAACATTGTGACTATTGACTGGGTCAGCAGTGGAGGACTCAAGAAATACAGTTAATTTAACCGTGAACATTACTTTTCTTCTTCTTTCTATCTTTCTTTTTTTTTTTTATTTTTTTTGCCTTTGTGTTCTTTCTTTCTCCTCACTTTATTTCCTCTTGCAGGCGTAGAGTCCTTCGTTCTTTCTACTGTTAGTTAATTCATGCTTCAGTTTTTATTCTGTAAAGGGAGACTTCTTTATTTCTGTTTTTTTTTTATCTTTTATTATTCTTATAAAAATTTAAACAGCTTTCTTGAAGGACGTTTACGGAAAGATGTTCTGAACTGCAGACAGTTACACCCGTCTCCTTCCTCCCCTCCCACCCCAAATGACCTAAAGAAAGAAAAGGTTACGGAGGACGACCTTTACTTTTTTAAATGCAAATAAAAATCCGCTTTGTGAAAGGTATTGTGAAATACCAAGCATGGGAAAAGTCATGTGTTCATGTACACACCATGCATGACCGGGTGTTGGGCACGAGTGAGGCTGCTCCCTCCCACTGACAGCTTTCTTGTTTCCTCCACACGAACCTTTCCATCATCATTCGTCTGCTGTAGATGAAACTGATGACTCAGCTTCCTGAAAGTTCGAAGATGGTCGTAGGTGAGAGAAATTGTGTTGGGGGAGGGAGTGAAGGTTGCAGAGGTGTAAAAACTGGGGATGGAGGGAACAAAGGGGAAAGCCACCCTTCAAAAAAGATTTGAAAAAAAATATCTAGGAAGCAAGAATGTGAATTCGACTGTCAGCATCAAGTTTGCACATCCACCCCAAGGCCGAGCATCTTCCTACCCCGCTGGGAAGGTGATACAGAAATTGTCGTGCTACTCTAGTAGTCCCCCCTCTCACAAAATTACATTTTATACATTATGTTGGTATTAAATACGAGGACATCTTCATTTCCGTGCTGTACCAAGCACATGAAGGAAATCCATGTGAAGTGAAGTGCAGTGAAACCTCTCCAAATGTGTGAGTCTGTGGGAAGTTTGCTGTCAAACCAGCGTTTGTAGACAAGCGGAAAGTGCTGAGAGAGTGTGCTGACCCTCAAGTGACCCGGAAGTTGACACTAGCACCGGAAATGGGCTGTTTAGAGTCTACACATAGGTCCTCATTGGCGAGAGACAGATACATAGAGAGAGACAAAGAGACACACAGTAACAACAATAACAATAACAACAGTGACACAAGGAATCGCAGACAGAATGACTAGATGCCACACACACACACAAAACACGCAGATGGACAGATGGACAGAACGAATGATCCACATACACATACAATTGTAGATGCATTTTATGGGGGAAAGGGCGGGGTAAAGTTTTTTCTTTACTTACTGACTTCACTATTTTATTATCGAGTGACTTGTAAACATGTCTTCTCGGAAAATCCATTACTCGGGTCTGTTCATCTCATACCTGTGTCCCATTAATCGCTTATTTTCTAAATATAGGCTTATTAGTTTTTTTTCAAAAAGATATTTATACAACCGTAAACGTTCTTTGTGTAATAACGGATTACATCTGTTTACATTTCGTGATAGCAAGATAAGTTTTTAGTTTTATTTGTTCCGAGCAATAAACTCGTCTAATGTTCCTCTTCAGAGCTCGACACTAACCTGTGTTGGTGTCGGGGGGTCAGGTCCCCCGGGTGCTAGTATCCAGTGTTGCTATCATGTTGTTGCCTGATAACAACCAGACTGGAGTCAGCGGTCAAGTTGGGACCTGAGGGAGTGAAGAAGTTCTGATACTTACACTTGAATTAGAGATAACACGAGTGTGAATATTAGGGTTGTTATGCCCTGCACTGAGTCTTTGTTTTGGTTTTTTATGTTTGTTGTGACTTGACAGTAACAGACACCGTGAACAGTTCTCAAACCTTCACACCATGTGCAACAAACAAAGGAACCCACCCACACACCAATCCAATCAACCAACTACATAAATTAAGAATGTATAGTGAAGAGATAACTTGTGTCGATGACTGGGTTCGAACTCGGAGGATGCCGACCCCAGGCAGCTGCCAACACATTTCTAATTTTAAGCACGTTTAGGTCTTAAATTTATCTGTCTAATCAGTTTCAGAGAAACACAGTTCATAACACAGTTTCAGAACTTTTTAAAAACGAAAATTGTTTTAAATAAGATAAGACTACTAAAGCCAGACTTTTAATCTCGTCAGCTTGTTTTTCCTATGTAACTTTTGTCAGTCTTCTAGATGGCATAAAGCGATTATTGATAAAATAATTTCTATATTTGCTTCTGTGGAACAGTGTTAGTTTTAGAAACATGTCGTGCAAGTAGCCCCTGAGTTTGTGGCGCAGTGACTGCTGGGTATGATGTGTAGAGGTTGTTGGCTGAGGTCAAGCTTCGGCACAACGACTGACATGACAGTGGAGATGATGGCAGCCATGTACAGCATCTGACGAACCTGCCTGTCGGGACTGAAGAGGACACGAACACAAACAAACTTTGTAAGAGAGCCTCGGTGTGTACAGGGTGTACTTCACATCCTCCATTCACATGAAAACGTCACACACACTCGTCACCACAAAGTAACATCACACCAAGTCTCGACATCACATCACAAAAGCACTTTAAATCACACTTCACACATAACATTAGATACATAACATTACACATATAACAGACAGCATCACACAGATAACATCACACACCAACGACCACAAAAAGGCTAAAAGTGATAATCACACAAATAAAACAATTATCAGAAAGACAAGAATATTAAAGTATTGTAAGTACAAACATTGGCTGTAAATCTGTCAATAACAACATTAAAAATCAACAATATCAACAGCAACAACAACAAAGCAAGCAGTTTATTGAGCGGATCGTATGATAGGACATAATGAACAGTGTACAGTTCATGTCTCACAGACAAGCGATGGCGAAACCGAAAGAGAGAAAAGCAAAATGTGACTAAGCATTCCCCACCCCACTTCATTTTATTTCCTCACCCGAAACAGAAATATCAACATCATAAACAAACACAGTTATCACTGGCTGCCCGCTACAAGCCTCTCGGTTGTGTTTGTAGAGTTTAATGTACAAACTCTATCTGCAGACAAACCTAGAATTATGATTTTAAATTATCTTTCCTTCTTATTTCATAACTGTAACTTTTATTATTAAATTTATTTTCAGCTTTGATGAAAAGAATCTTCTATTAACATAACTGAGTTAGTTACTGCTGTTATTCTAATATAAACTACAGATATCTCTATCACTATTATATTATTATACACCATGAACAGAAACTTACTCTAAGCAGTTGGTTCATGGGTTAAATGTACAAAGTGCACAGCATACAGTGCAGATATACCCTTGCTTGTAAGTTCTCCCTTCAATACCCGGTTCATCACAGAAAACGGTTATCAGAAGCTCGAGCACACTCAGGTCTCCATTATCACAGAACTCGAACACAATTCATCTGTAAAGGTGCCTGCACCCTAAATAAAACACTTCTTTTCCAATGTCCTAACTCAGATTCGAACCCTGACGTCCCCACTCAGAGAGCACACCGTTCCATTTGCTTATCAGTAAAATTCGTTTGAAAAAAAAGCATGTAGGTGTGTACTGGGGTCGTTGCCATGCTCGATGGCTTGTTCACTTCAAGAGTTGGCAATGAGGACCGTTGATACAGTTTTGTGCAACAACATTTTTTCCCAACGGTTACGAGTGGAGAAGCTTTGACAGCATGAGATTGGGAAAATTAGAGATTCCATAATATATTCGCGAGCCATATTGCCAACAGAAATTTTACCCTGATCAGGAAGGAGTATAGTTATTATTATAAAATGTCTAATAATTTATTATATAAGTATATTGACTATGATACCTCAAACTCGTGAGTCCGAAGTGCACGTACATAAATTAATTTACTCACAAAAATATTTACACAGAGCATCGAGGTTCAAGGATTATGCGGTTTAGTCTGAATAAAATAAATTTGTATCTGATAGAGGGTATAGTCCTTTTTTCCATATCAGCTCATGGGTTCTGATAGTAATACAGACAGAACGGAGGTTGTGTAACACCATTATAGTTATTATTATTCATCTCTGAATACGGTGGTGGAAGAACAGATCTTTGGTTGTCCGGGTAACAAGAGGTTGAGAAATCCTCCAGTAGTGGAGCCGAGGGTTCAACCACAGGGTTACAGTTCCATGGACGATTCCTCATCACACGAGTATGGCCGAAAGTTCTGGCACAAGCGTGTGCAGCAGTGGTTCGCGAAGAAAGTCTGTATGCCATTGGCACCTTCGTCCTCCACCCCAAACCTCTGCTGCAGAGAGTGCAGGGTGACAGAGGTCAGAGTGCAGACCTTCCATGGGGGTCTTCTGCCCTCCATCACCCCCTTCAGGCCGGCCACACCACCTCGCCGCAGGAGAAGTCGTAGCTGAAGTGTCCAAAGGCTTCCAGAACTCCATGTGTGTCCACTCTGCTCTCCCCTGCCGGAGACACGAACTCGCCGAACTTTCCTTTCTTCGTTTGTCTCTCCTGCACGAGGATAAACTCTTCCGTTCCGCCATTTTTCCTGCTCTGTCTCCTGACAAAGTTGTAAGGGGCAACCGACAGAAAGGGATCACTCTGGACAATCTCCTGAAATCTCTTCACCATCTCCTCTACCATGTTGTTCTTTTCTACCTCCATCGAGCACTCCTGACATGTCAAGGGGTGGGCAGGGGTGGACATCTTGGCGATGTACTTCTCATCACTGTGTAGCCCACCGATGAGTTTAGCCTTGTGAACTGAACAACGGCGACCCCTGGCGAACGGGGTGGCATCATAGAAGCAAATGGGACGTCTACCCAGGTACGTGGGCATCTCAGTGCAGCTGGCCCGACAGCTGAATGCTGGCATGACTGCAGCTACCGACCATAGCAGGACAGCTGGGGAAAAAAGAAGAAGACAATATAATGAACTTCCGTCATTCGACACAGTGTGAAACAAGTTTTTACTGCGAATAAAATTAACCTATAATTAAACCTAGGTTTCACGGGGAAGAATTAAGAAAATATTCAACATCAACAAAGCTTTCCTTATTCGTCCAGACTGTTGACAGTCGACAAGGACAACAAATGCTATTGTTTCTTTTTGGTATTTTGAGAGGACATAGAAACTACACGTTAAAGGCTCGAAACTTAGACACACTTCAAGTGCAATATATTTGTCACTAAATCCTAATTTAGGGGAGACAGAGACATCGAACATACTTAACTTAAACGAAAAAAAAAATTAATCAAAAATAAATACACCAATCCAGCTAATGAAATTCTAGACATCTTTCGTAAAACAACTCACATCAATAAAAAAGAAGGGTATCGCCCTCGGGCAAAAGTTGACAACGGAGGGCTGATGAAGACAGATGATGTTTTTGCTGATGGCTAAAGACTACGACAGCTGCAACAGGTTTGTGTGTCTATCAATGTGGCTTGCTGGCTTGCTGGCTTGCTGGCTTCTTGTACAACACCAGTGTTGTCTCGATAATGAAAGAGCGGGGACTGAAGAGGTCTTCGTGTGTGTTTGTATATACACTCGGTCCTCACAGAGTGACGTGTCCTGCGCAGTCGACCCGGAAGCGTGCGCTTTATCTACTTCCTGCGCACAGAGCTCTCCTGAGGCGGGGCGAGGGACACTAGAGGGGGGCGGGGACATGCTGACATGCAAATAATACCGTACACGTCACTGCATGTTTGAGACTCTCCATGTCTAATAATCCTCCGGTCTAGTCATGTGATCCCTTTTCTTTCCAAATAAAAATTTCGGATGAGGACACGTGGACGGATTGCAAAGCGATCAAGAGATTTAAGAATGTGCACCCAAGTGAGTTGAAAATGTTCAACGAAACATAAAATCTTTTGAAAAAATATTTGCTTAAGAAATAAAACTTTTCTGGGGGACTGAAAGTTGTGGGGGTACCTCATACTTGGCTGCAGCTGACTTCCTGGTTGTGTTGTTGTTGCCAGTGACGAGAGCTGTGGGAGAGGCTTATTTACAAACAATGGCTGGGAGGGCGGGGACAGCAGAATAATTGCACGCTTGCTTGCCTTGAATTCAATCTCATTCGTTCTGCTGCCTGCTTCGCATTTCGTGTTGGTGCAAGGAATCGCCTCTTGCTGCATGGTCTTTGCCCTTAGTCTTTTCCGAGAACAGAGTTTTCCTATCCACGCTTGTGTTTGTAGGCGCACTGTCGTGCTCTCATGGTATTTGTGTGCGTGAGCTGAAAGACAGAAACTAAAAAAAAAAAACCCACTGCATTGTCAATAATCATTGACCTCATTAGAACAATATTGTCTGGCTTGTTCTACACACACTTGGGCATTGAACAAGTCTTGTACAGGACGACCAGTCCACTCCTTCATATTTGTAAACCAGTTTTTCCTTTGGCCACCGCGGCATTGACCTTCCACCAAGATACCTTGAATAATAGTCTTCGACAAGGGGCATGCAGGGTCACGTGGCCAAACCAGAACGGTTTACGCCGCTAGACTGTTGCAAGTACAGGATCCTGGTGTCCTCTGAATGTGGGACCGTGATTCGTAAAAAGTCGTTGGCTTAGTTATTCTTGATTAAAGTAAGCTCTTGTTTTGGTTGAACTTTTGTATAGCAGGTAGATGGCTTTGACAAGACAAAATCGTTTATAAAGTCTATGAAGTGAGACAGAGGCTACGCTGATGTTAAAGATACTTCTCTAGCAGGATGCCACAGTTAAACCACAAACTAATATCCCTGGACTGCTGGCAGACGATTTTTTTCCAGTTAACTGCTAAAACGAGGCATTAGACGACATAGCTTCCGGTTTATTCACATTTTTATTACGTCGCCGAGACTAACAGCGGATCACTTCGCAAGAGGCCAAGAGTGAGTCTAGGCATACAGACATCAGTCCATCAACACACGTCCATGGTTAAACTGCTTAACTGAGCTTATACCTGGTGTGAAGCTAGACTGCTCGTCTGCAAACATTTCAACAGTTTATACCGGCATCCATTTTGAAGCCAGAACGAGGATAGCTGCGTACACACTTTTTGTATTCTTGTGGTCAGATGATTGTATACTGGTTCTAGTTTAGCAAACAACTGGTATTGGGTAACCCCGTGTCCCTAGGGTCATCACATGACTCATCTCACAGCCTGCGTCATGTTACTCGGTCAAACGAGCGCAGACAGATGGGAGAGACGACAGCGGAGAGAAAGACGCAAAAGGAAGTTGCATCGCTGACGTAAGGGACCGGACCCTTTATCCAAAGACTCTTCTTCACTTCCTTGTCCCACTTACAAACAAACAAACAAACAAACAAACAAACAAACAAACAAACAAACAAACAAACAAACAGGCACACACTGTTTCTCTCTCTCTTTCTCGCAGGTCGATGCCTCAAACAGGAACAGTCCAGGATCGAATACGAACCCCCCAAAGAGTTCACATGAGTCAAAATGTGGGTCATTTTTATTTGTAACTGCAGAAAAAAACCCGTGAGAATTACATTATTTACCGGATCTTCAGGTTGACAGCTTCTGTTTTCAAGTACAGCGATGCAGTCAAGCAAGTCGTCACTTCACGCGACACCCACCCTCTCTGTCCACACCTACCCGATCGTCATCACTCCAGATCATGAGGGAGAGACAAGAAAAGATAAATCACTTGTGTTGACCATATTAGTGTTTGTGTCTGGATTGTAAGGTCAACAGTGAAGTGCACCTTCCGCGATGTTTATGGCTGAGAAACCTCCGCCTTGATCACCGCTCTCTCTCTCTCCTCCGACCTTTTTCATCAAGAAATTATCTTATAAATTCCTTTACATTGCCCTTAACAACAGATCTCGTCTTCGCACTATTCTTTAGTTAACTCTAGGTTATCAAACCTCTACAAATTTAATCGAAGAACATTCACACACACACACACAAAGAGACAGGTGTTTATCCAAAAGACTCAGACGATGATGTCGTCGTCAGCGGCTCGCGGGTCCTTGACTGTAGATGACAGTCGATAGCTGTGCGATGATGACTCATAACGGTAATTCTGACATTACAGGTGGTTTGCAGTCACTGTGCATGCGCAAGAAGTATGAAAGAAAGATGAAACATTTATAATAAGACAACTGAAGTGTTTACGACAATTTCACTCAACCAAGTGATCGCTATAAATATGCGGATAGTAAACTAAATGTTTTGTAATTAAGAATTATTTCACACCGATAGGGTGGAAAGCCAGTGCGGGAATTAATGTGGAGCCTGAAGCCGTTTACAGACAGGTAAACTCAATAAACTTTTGCAGTTTGTTCAGAAGCACCTGCGCCCGCCATGGAGTCGCTCGCCTCTACTTTAATGTTGCTGGCGGGCACAACGACTTGTGGTACGCAGAACAAATGTTATTGAGTTAACCGAGCTGTAAACATCGATATAAACACCAGACTAGTCATCGAATTGTCATCTGTACTCTCCGGGAGAAGGTGTCAGACAAGTGCGGGCCTCTGTGGTGTGTATAACATCACTGAACACTTACAGGTAACACACGATAATCAACCGAGGAGCTGACGAGAATAAACCATAACATTTCTTATCTGTTTGACAGATTTTAACCGGAATTTAGCCTTGACACAAAAATAACAGCTGAAACAGGTATTTGTAGGTGTTTACAAGCAAAGCAGCTGCCTGAACACAGCTCTCGCCCCGTCTCCTCATCCACCCACCCCAAGGACAGTGAAGCAATAATGCTGTTTGTAAATATCGGGGTCCACCCGAGCTTAAGTTCTCTTAACTTCCAAAATGGAGTTCTTTGGACTTAAAAACCCAAACAGTAATAATCTATACTATTTTCTTCCTCTGACAAATCATTTCTGATACTTGAAAAAAAATATTAAAACGAATGTTAATACTAATATTACCCAGTAATAAGCGAAATAAACTTAAGAATCTAAGCAGTTACAGCAAAACTAGTTGAAAACATAGAAAATGGTTCTGACTAATTTTTATTTTTCATTCGTCTCTGTAATGTCTTTTTATGCACAGGGGACAGTCGGAGACCAAAGAATTCTATGACAAATTAATGGGAGAAGAATGAATGAAAATTAGAAAGAGGTTGATGCAAATAAAGGCCAACTAAACTCCAGCCTCTCTCTCTCACACACACAAAGGGTTGAGAATGCAAGAAGAATTATGAATAAAGATTTTAAAAACAGTGTGCGCGTGCGTGTGTTCGTGCAGGTGCGTGCGTGTGTGTATGATGAGCGCGAGGATAAACTTTCAAAACAACTCGTCGACTGAACGCTGAAAGCCTCTCTAATAGATGACCTGGGGTGGATGGATGAGATCATCCCTCATGTGATGATTCATGTTCAGACAGCTGGAAAGACAATAACTCCGATTCCCTTCTCTAACGAGTAAGGGGAGGAGATGAGCACCACCCTCACAACCCCTCCCCCTCTTGCTCTGTATCTCCCTATGCCCTTCCGTCGCTTTTCTCTCCACGAACTTATTTATTATCTATGATAAGCCTTCATTTCCCGTAAATTCATCTCGTGTATCGACCATCTCATTAACGGTTGTCGACTGTTACCCTGACCTTAACCCCAGTATTACACCTGCGTATGTAACATGGGGCTCGCTAGTGATAACCCTTGTGACCTTTTCAGCACTACAAAACATCACAGCGGCTTTCTGATAAACTCTCGCTAACACGTCTCAGTGATTTACCAAAACAGAGCTTTGGACATTTCCTACATGGAAAACAATCATTTCTATTGTCTTTGCACTGGCCATCAGCTAATGTTTTTTTTTTCTTTTTTTTTAGCACCAACATAGACTTACCACCACCCATATTTTCTTAGGTAGAAGCGCTGATTTTGATGAAAGGGCCATTCTACTTTGCCCCCAAACTGACTGACACAGGCGACTGGCAAAATTGTTTCTACATTGGGACAGGAAGAGGGAGGCGGCTGTCATGTCTAAAACTTGAAGAGTGGGAGGTTGGCATGGTGTCGCTCGACATTCCAGTAAAAGTCATGCACCTTAACTTGATAGTTCAGCCACGAGGCTAGGGTTTACTGTAGCAGCCATTGATAGTCTGAGGGTTAATAGCGAGGGGACAGCTGTACGCCCACCACCACCACCAACCATCATACCACCACCACCACTTTCACAGTTTCTGAGAAACGCGCCGAGAAGACGAGAAAGCTAGCAGGGGAGCGATAAGACATGAGTAATTGTTGACTCAGACACTCATGTCACCATGGCTAGAGTACACCTGTGATGGCTTATCACCGATAAAGTCTTTCTTGTCGCATACGTAACTGGTTTTTTTTTGTGTGTGAGTTTTTCAGGGTAAGGCTACTTTGTGAGGGAGGAGGAGAAAAAAAAAATCAGAAAATTGTGCCGGGGACCTTACTGCATGGTCAAAGGTTGAAATCCCTGGGTCAGGGAGACCTAGAAAGGGAAGCACTTCAAGGCCGCAGTCTTAATTCCGAAGATCACCTACAAGACCATACTAGTGCACCAGCAATACCTTCCACAGCATTATGGGTATTTCTCAGAACTTGGGGAAGTGGGTCACAACATCAGGAATGGAGTTACAGAATGACAGCATCAAGTTGACCTGGTACCGAGGATTTATTGCAGCCTGGGTTTCTTTTTTTACTGCTTTACACACACACACTTGAATACCAGGCTGTTTCTGGGAAAAAAATGAGTAGAAGGTTTTGTGGAAACAGGTGGACAATTCACGAGCATGATACTCTCAGACAAATGTTAGTCTCCATCCCCCTCCACACACACACAAACACACTGAAACACGCACATTCTCTCTCACCGCCATAATTATCCACAGTCTATGTAGTCTATAGACAGTGTCGATGCATGAACACAGGGATACACACGAATATACACCCATTCTCTCTCTCTCACACACACACACAAACACGCCCTCACTCACGAAACATGCACAGTCCCTCAATAACCCACAGTAAATAGACAAAACTATACAAGCGGACACAGACTCACAAACACATGTATGCACTCTTGCACACGCACTGCCGTGCAGTGTAAAATTCCTTCGACCAACGAACGAAACATTCTGAATGTCTAGTTTAATAATCATCAAGAAAATGGTCAGGTAAATGCATTGTAGAAGGGAAACTAAATGTACATTTACATATTCCCC
This sequence comes from Pomacea canaliculata, assembly GCF_003073045.1. NCBI lineage: Eukaryota > Metazoa > Mollusca > Gastropoda > Architaenioglossa > Ampullariidae > Pomacea > Pomacea canaliculata. The sequence goes on from NC_037601.1 coordinate 21,019,291, forward strand.
ATTAGACACTTTGAGAACATAGCGATGCTACTCTTCTTCACACCCTATAGTTACACGGAATACTGCAGTGATGAAGTACATAGCAGCAGCAATAATACAAATAATATAACCCTGCTGGCCAAAAATACAAAATCATTTACAATTAAAGAAAAGCATAAAAATAAATTTGTGAGCCAGATGCTAGGCTTTGTTTTGTCTGAGGAAGAATCTGGCTTACAAACACAGTTGCACGTGACTACCACCCGCCTACCCCTCCTACCACACCGACCCCTTCCACTCATTGAGATGACTCAGAATGGTCACCAACACAATGTTGTAGAGACTTTTTTTCACATGGGGCCCATACAAGCCTCAGCAACTGAGAAACCTCTCTGCTGTGGAGGCCAACATCATGTTTTGTCAAATGCCCTTTGACCTATCTGAGGACAATAGACATGCGTGGTCCTGATAATCGTTCACATGACTCCTACTCACTGCTATCACCAGCCTGGGGATGGATGCTTGTAAAATGATTTTCCTTGGGTTCGCCTCCCACCACCACCCATCTCCCACAGCACAGTCCCATTCACTGCTCCTGATGGTGATAATGGTGTACACCCAACACAATGGACGGAACAGTCAACTAAAGTTTACAAAATAAACAATAACAGCAACCTTGTAAACAAGCGAAGTACACACAAAGTTGAAGGCTAAAAACAGGAGCCAGCTCTTTATAACTCAAACACACGAACTCAAACACCACGGTGAGTATGAATCGTATGAATCTTTACAAACCCGGACAACTATAGACAAACGGTTGACAGAGTTTCTCAAAGTTTTTTTTTTAATATAAAAGCCTTTTCCTGTCAGGGCTTTGAGCTCCTGAAGTTAAGAAGGACGAGCATTTACAGGAAGCCATGTATGTACGCATGCACAGTCGTGTTCACACAATCATACACACACACATATATATATCACTGAGTATTGAAATCTTGTGCCCTCGTTATACATCAAATGAATCTTGCAGTGAACACAGCTCACCTACCACAAGATTCCGCAGAATTCTGTCCTCTCCATGAACATGAGCACCAACAACAGACACATCTGAGATGCTCAGGTTTTACATATTTAAATATTTCCTTACATCGACATTGTTCGATACGGGTGTGCTACATTGTATAGTTGTACCCCAGGCATTAAGCTGGAGAACAGACGACCTCATAAGTACAATTTGTTGACAAAAAGTCCTCACGACAAACAATAACATTTTTCTCATCTCGTGAGAATCCACTGACAAGCATACGATTGTCACGAGCGCTTGAATTATCAGAATTAAAACAACAGATTGAAAGATGATTGAAAGATTAAAAATGAAAACAAACTAAAACGATATTTTGTGAACAGATTTCGAATAAAACAACAAAATAATATCCACGGTAAGCCGAGTAGGGGGCCAAGAAAATATTGTGGAAAACTTTTATTTAGAAACTTGTAAAGTTTTTCCAAGATTTTATAGTATTTCAAATCAGGCTACCAAAGATGTCAACATTTTAAAAATCCTACAGCATTATACATTAAAACTGGAAATTATTCATCTGTTAAATTGAGGTCAAGTTCTTTTTTTACTGGAAAATCACAATAAATTTATTATTCTACATATTTATTTTTAGCTTACATTCTATAAATTCAACTTCCTCTTTCTCTACATTCTTTTATGTCCAATCTTCGTTCTTTTTCTTATTAAGGGACAAATCTCTAAAGACGACTCAAAGCCCTTAAGTGAACTGTATTGGCAGCAAGATCGATACACACCGACAGCGCTCTATCTCGGGAGGTGGAGATTGTGGAAAGGAGGGGAATCGTGGCTTGGGGGAAATGATATACGCTGAAAGGTAATTGACAGCAAAAATAATAACAGTAGTTGTGTTCATCTGGTTCCAGTATTTGAAACGAAAAACAAACAAACAAAAAAGTCGGGCGATGAAGTCACATCGTGTCACATGAGAAAAAGCCTGTTTCCACTCACCCACCACCTACCCCGTCCGTCCCCATACAGACCTCGCCACTGCATCACGTGACTAGAAGCTTTTGTCACACGCATTGTTTGACCATGCCCCTCGCTAGCAACCAAAGTTTGCCACGTGATTTTTATAGCTTTTTTTTTGTTTTTGAGATTTTTTTAAGGGAGGGGCTGTTGGGAAGGGGGTCCGGGGGCACGTGCAGCTGCTGGCGTTGGGGGGAAAAGGTCAGAAGGTGCCAGTCCTTGTTTGTCGTGGAGCTCACACCGACAACTGCGTTACCACCTTCCAGTTTTGTGGTACCACCACCTCGCTGCAGGCATGTCAGCACCTGCTAGAAGTAGTGCTTCACGGGTGTCATGAAAAGCTGTCCTGCTGCCCACCGTGATAATCTTCTCACGTGACCAATGCAGCTCGGTATTGCAAGCGGTGTGCACGGCGCAAAGTTTTCGAGAAACGTCTTCATATATACCTCACCACTCTGTATGTGTTTTAGAGAAACAGATTGTGACTCTTCAGGAATGCCCATTATTTAGAGGGGGTTTGGGGTAGAAGACAAGGAAGTTATGTAATTCCTTTCACCAAAAATGACAACACACCGGGTTATGGAGGATTAATAATGAACAAGGAGCTCAATGGACCCCTGGTAGGAGGAATGACCATTAGCGAGTCATCACCTATATCTTACTGTAGAAATAGACTGGTAGTATCGAGGGCAACGAGGGACGAGATGTATTCTAGGGTCACCACGGCGATACAAACTTAAATGGCGTCTGCAAAACCCGCTACCTCGATAAATAAAATTGTTTTTCTTTCCTTTCATTACTTGCTCAAGCCTTCATCTCATCTTGTCTGCTATCTTCTAAGTGTTCTAAAACAGCACGACTGGACATATAAATTATATTAAACATCGACATCGACACAAATATGATATGGTATTGGACCAGAGTAACTCCCACACAACCAGAGAAGCGGCTAACAATTGTACATCATTATAGGGAGTAAATAAATTAGTTAGGTCAGAAATAATAAATAAAGGAAATATAATACAGTTTGAAGCATGAAGACTGAAGACCTTGAAGAGTGCAGTTGTAATATGACGAGTTTCCACAGAGTATTGAAGATTTTTGTTGTTGTTGTACTTGATGTTCGTAATATCCTTTGTGGACAACAAACGAGACAGGAGGTTTGTTGCAAAAGAAAAGGTCGAGACGCTTACATTCATTAGATCACCAACCCTAAAGCCTCGGTTTTGATACTAATTAGTCCATGATACAGAAAAGTCACCGTACAATTAATTCATCCAATGTATGGAGCCGAGCGGGGCAAAAGATGGCCACGCCGTGTGTCATCATCTGTGGTGCTTCTCCGGCGCCATCTTCTTGAGCATCTCGTGGGCCTTGGCGTACGCCAGGCGCTCGTCGGGACTGCGTGGGGTCACGTGACTGGCGCGCTTGAAGAGGTCCAGCGCCTCCTGGTGCTGACCCAGATGCCAGTGAGCGCGGCCCGCCATCACCAGGTTCATGTTAAAGAATTCTGGGGCCACTGCAACCCAAGTGTACAGGGATATATGAGCAAAATATGAGCTTATAAACATGCTCTTTATAGTTCTGCAATATATTTAAATATACATGTGTGTTAATCTCTCTAATGCAAGATGGACTAATAAAACTTAAAGTACGTGAAGTAACCTGCATGCGTGGCCGTAAATGCTGTTATGAAACAAACATTTTCCTCCTTCATTAGCAATAATTTCTAATTTTTTTGTCAGTCTTATCCATAAACATGAGTTTAAGAGATATTAGCAAAGCATTATTTTGTTGAACATTAATATTTTTAATGGCAATAAATGTATAACCCAAATCTTAAAATGTATTCTCCCAAAGTCTTGTCAAAGGTGGAAGCTGTCCTAAGAAGTACAATAAAAGCAGCTTATTACTGGAGAAGGGAAAAGTTCGAAACCTCTCCCATCACCTTTCCTAAATCTTCATATTCACATTATTATCTGCATATTACTTGAAGCTGGTGTTCGTCAAATACACACATTAAAGTTATCTCAGTATGATGGTTTACCTTCTTCTGCCTTGTAAAAATACTCAAGAGCCTGAAAGAGAAGAAAAATGATGAGAATAACTGAACAAAGGCTATTACATTTGCATTAATAGTATAGCAGTAAAGATCACACGACAGACAGTTCCCATTCTGCAAAAGTCAAGAGTCTGTCTACTCACTCCCTTCCCTCTGCTCGACTTCCTCTAACACAAGCAAAATGAAGAAAAAGGATTTTTACGAACTTTGACGATTATCTATGTATGAAATTCCAAGACTTTTATGTTATAAAACAATTTCTCTACAACTGTCTTTTATGCAGTTTCCTTTTCACATACCTCCCTATAATTTACTTCCCCCTTCTTTGCTGTCCCATTATATAGGTGGGCATTAAATTTATTAAGCAGAGTGTGTTGACACCATTAAAAGGGCAGAAAACCACTCAGAAGTAATACCTGTTCGAAGGTAGTGGATGGAGGAGTGCGGAAGAGCACAGCCAGTAGTTTCTTCTGATACCAGGGTAGGTGTGCAAACGAGAAATGCCTGTACAGTAGTAAAAAAATAGAAAATATTAGCACAACATAGCATACCAGTCGCAGCAAAGCTTACAACTGAAACTCATAGTTCATCTCTACTTGAAGTACAATACACATATCTACAGAAGATACAGTCGTGCTCTTTGTGGCAGGAGTGGGGTGGGAACTGATTACAAAAGAATGAAAAAAGCAGAATGTTTATTAAGATGCAGCTACCACAAAGATCCACGTGGTCCTACCAGTATCCCAGAGAATGCAGAGATATAGCGTCAGCAGGGTCCAGGGAAACCGCAGTCTGAAATATATACAGACAATTATATTAATAAGCTTGACAGGTCATTAACGTTAGACTGTAACCAAAGGGAAGCAAATGCTGTATAAACGGAAGGTTCACATGGGGGAGTTATTTCCCTTTGATCAACGTGTGCTTTATTCCCTGTTCACAGTATGACCTCTCAGTTTATGTGTGTGAAAGTGTGGACGGACAAAGTGTGAAAAATGGACTCTTATTAAAAGGTTTTTTATGTCAGTGATCCAGATCACTAGAATACTGACAGCAGTAAATTGATGGGTAATTTATTTTCTTCCAGGACAGCCAATCCTCATTGCATTTTTGAAAGATGCTAACCATATACATCACCGGGCTACCTACCCCTCTTCCTACATACGCACAGGATGCGGTACCGGTGCTGCAAAAACACGACAATAATAACAACAATGTTCCACACAAAGGAAAAACACAAGAGGAAGATCATGAGGAAGAAGTACAAGTATAAACACGAGCAGTCCGCACCTCATAGTGCTCCTTGATGGTAAAGGCGTTGAGATAGTGAGTGCGCAGGCCCCGGTACTCGCTGGTGAAGTGCATCATGGTGGCATACCACTGCAAAAGAAATCGCACTGTGAGTTCAGATAAGAGAGCCTCTCCACTGCCATAGAGGTGTACATAGTTACTTCATGCACTTTATATTTTTACTGCCAGTGACTCAGCCAGCCAGCTGATGAGTACATTTATTTATTTTTTTGTATTTTATTTGTATTTACTTTCATTTCATAGGCTTCGCCAACACAAAATCAGGATTTACAGCTCAGTAGATTACAGATATGAGGTTTGATCTTAGAAGGGATCACCGATCGACCAGTTCCCCCTCCATCCAACGAGTGTTTGCTGTAGGTTGAGAAGAAAATCAATAACTATGCATTTTTGTTGAACATAAAATAGTTGTATTTATCTATTCATTTATATAATTTGTATTATGTTCATTTCGACCAAAGAGCACTGTGTTGACTTAGGGCTAGACAGAAAGGGGACATTCCCTCCATGTGGACATGTTTGCAGAAGAAGGAAGAAAACAAGCTGCAGCGTGTTGACCCACCGAGTGACATCTCGGGCTCTTGTTGTTGAGCTCCAGAGCTCGCTTGGCGAAGATGAAGCCCTCCTCCATCAGCTCTTTCCTCCGGTGGTCGTGTCCTCTCTCCCCCTGCACCTTGGCCCACACACAGTACACGCGCGCCAGTCGCCATAGCAGCTCGTCGTTGTCCACGTGACTGAACTTGGACAGTAGGTTGAACTCCTCCTCGTATTTGTGCTCCTGCAGGAGGGCATCTGACTCAGCGATCACCTCGTCGATGTTGACATCGCCTGTGGCGTAGGCGTCCTTGATGACTGATCCGTTGATAACACGTGTGTCTGATTACGAGAAAAGAAAAAAAAAAAAAACAACAACAACTAAACACACCATAATTTCTTGTGCAAAAATGTATTAACGAGAATTTCCACCCTTCAGATAATTCAATCATGTTCAGTCCATTTCAACCAATTCAGCCCAATCCAAACTCACATATTTAAAACAACTACAGATTTTTTTTATTAGTAGTGGGGGGTAGTGGATCTTGTCCACCTGGGCACATTTTTTAAACACCCTGGCGACATTAATTTTAGGGTAGAGATAAGAACCGGAATGTTCAATCTTTCTAAATGGGATCATGTTAAAGTCAGAAAAATTTCGCAACGATGGTAACAAGCTGTCAACGAATGTTGTCGCAGTCGTACAGTTAGGTGGGATGTGAAAAGGGATGAAGGACGGGCTGTCACATTGGAAGTGAAAGCCAATAAAACAGCTGCTGTGATATTCAGCGCGTGCACTCGTTCCCCTCATGCATTATTCAGCAAGAGGGGAAAAACCACGCATAGCGGAGTTAAAGGTGCAACCTCACCTGCACTTTCTTTCATGTCGTGCTGCATGACCACAGGTACGACGCAAAGAACACACGCCCACCTGCCCTTGCTTGCGCTCCGGAGTCTTGACCAGTCTTTCACCTGTCGATGAAAATAATTTGTTTTTTAGTTTCTTACATTTCAGCCTTTTCGTTTATTCAGTTAGCGTTCAAGCACGTGAAACTTCACTCTCATAGTAACATAATCTTGTGCTTGTGTGCTTTGCTCTGCCATTGCTCCAGATAACCACAACGACGGTGGTGGTGGTGGTCATACTGAGAAAAGATATCCTTGCCTTCTAGTAAGGATCGCAGATGCAATGTCTACCTCCACTATTCCTCCTCAACTCCTCGCAGTTTTACAAATACTCCTCCTCCTACTCAGCCTGTTGCACGTCACTACCACTTCCCACCCAGCTTACTACGATCGCTCAAATCCACCAAAAATGTCTGCCACAACGTCAGCACCTCTGCATGAAATTTCTCTAATCTCGCCAACATCACCAGCCTCAAAGCTCATGTTCCCGCTGACTCTGCATATGTGTTTAGACCCCTCTACTCCCCCACCCCACGAACTGTCTGCACGGCTGCACCCTCGCCCCTTGCTACTGGGCTTGCACGCACGCACGCGCACAGACGGCGGACCCGCCGTGAGTGCAGGTGCACCAACCTGTGGACTAAGAGGCTTGCCACCCGGGGGGCAGGATGCTAAACATGGAGCGTAGCCACAAGTCACTCTGGGGATAACGAACATAATCAGATTTTCTTCTTCCGCAGCCAGCTGCCCATCTCCTAACGGAAGAAATGACGCAAAGCAGCATGGGAGCTGACACTTAGAAGACAATATAATTTTGATTGTAATGAATTAAATTCATTGTTAGATGCCGATTCTCAAGTCTGAACAAAGGCCTTTCTCGATTTACAACCTTACAAACTACAAAAAAGGACTTCACATAGTATACCGTCTGTGATACAAATCATGTTTTTTTTCCCCTGGGTTTGGAAACACCTTACTGTAAAGGTCTGATGGTGGGTCCTAATATGCACTCAGATGGCATTCACCCACACACCTAATACAACACAATCACTCAGAAGGAATGAAAGAATATAATTAAACGCTACATATCTATATATACAATATTATACATCTAGGGTCATTTGAAATTCGTAAAACTTAGCTCTCTCGCTGTCCTGTCCTCACAATAATTCAATATTCACAATGGATAAATACTAATCAGGGATTATCGCCCTTACCCGTGCGTGAGCGAGGGGAGGAGAGGGTTGTTGCGTCATAATCTGACGTCATAATCTAACGTCATAATCTAACGTCATAATCTGACGCAATTTTGGATTTTTGACGTTTTGGAAAAGAAAAAGGAAGGGAGCAGACGAGAGAAAATAACGCGAAGAAGTGAGCAAGGTTCACCCACGAAAGAATATACCTGGACAATTGGCAGACGATTTTTTTCACTTAACTGCTAAACGAGGCATTGTGCATTGTTAATTTATCAGAAAGTGAGCTTCATTTTATGTTGAGTTTAGCTTTAAGGAAACAACTCAAAGCAAGCAGATGGGGGAGCAGTTCACGATTGATGACATCCCAGCAGTTTGTGATCTGTCAGTGACACCTGTAGTGACATCGCAGCCAGAGACGACAGGTAGACCCTGACTAGTTGCAGGGAGCGGATCTCATTAACACACTCGAAGCAACTGGCACTAGGCCAACCAGACCTTGGAAATAAGAGGCCAGGTGACAGTGCCTGGGGCAGATTATCACGGATGCAAATTCTCCCCATTATCCACACAGTAGGAGAAACGCCTCGTGAATAGACCGGCGAACATCTGGGAGACAATGTATGGCTAAGCATGTAATCAGGCAGATAGGTACACAGCAGCTATTAGATGTCTATCAATCTCTGCCCAAAACAGGTTGTGGATGTACATGAAGGCAAGGTGGAGTTGACCAACACAACGAACACGATGTTCAAATCGATCTTAACACTCGGACATAAAACAGTTTCAGAGGCTCGACGGCGAAGTGAAAGGTCATTCGTTGTGCTTGGCCCCAAGTGATAAATGTGCAGCCAAGTGTAACAGCTGCCGCGTTTGTACTTCAAGGGTTTCCGCCTTCAGACGAAGGAAAGTGGAAATGTCTGAGAACAAAGGCGACATAATCGTGAAACTTGATGTCTAGACGCTCTGTGAGAGAGAGTGAAGGGAGAGTACGTGGGTGTATTCATTTGTGTGCACGTGTGAAAGGATGGGTGCGGGTGTGGATCTGTGTGTGTCAAGATCACGCTCGGAAAATGAAGGCGGATTTGGGTTGTTGTTGTTTTTTTTTTTTTTTTTGTTGTTTTTTAGTGTTTACGTGAGACGGACGTAAATATGACGGAAAGAGATGAGTTTACGTGATGACATACGCGATGAGAAGCAGTGACCCAGAGTCCCGAGGCACTGCTATCCATTAAATTGTTTTGAGATGAAGAATTAAAACTATTTAAGCAATTTAATTGGTATTTATTGCAGATGGCAAATCATTTACTTTGTGGAACTAGATGGCATTGATTGCTATAGTATTACAGGTGTGTATCATAATCACTGCCCTACCATCTATCATATTGCAGTGATATATAGCCCTAGTTGCTGGCACGGCATAAAACACCAACAAACAAACCCTACCATCTGTTATATAATAACATTATAATTATTCAAATTAATTAATTGTAATCATTGTGAAATGATCCATACATACTATGACAAGACCAATCTTTCACTGCTGTACTTTCAGTACACAATATGTCAGTTTTTATTGAGAGATTAATTCATCCATTAGGAACTCCTTTTCATTGTGTCTTGTCCTAGTTACCTTTGTTCTCGCAATATTTTTAACATGCACAAGAACAACAAATTTGTCTAATAATTATGAATACTGAATCTATCCATATTTTCCTTTGCACACTTTTTAAAAAAAAAAATCATATTTTGCTATTTGATTTAAAAAAAAGAGTTGAACAGGTCTCAATAATGTTTTCACACAAACACGCACCCCAGCCTATACATGTACACAAAGAAAACAGTTACAACACACACACAATACATACACCTTCACACACACCTCCTTGTTTGTCAACAGACATACCTGCCTACATTAACCTTCTTCTGTCTGTCCAATACTCAGTATCTGTTCTTGTCTCAATGTTTTTGTCTGAGAGACTGAGCGTGTCTGCCCATCATCGTGTGCCGTGTCACACCTCAACACATGCGCTGACATCTCTAAATGCGCCGAGCTATTACAAAAAATAGTTCATACATGAAGTCGATGTCCTTCAACTACACTAGCAGACGACAGGAACAGTTTGCAGGCCATTTGCAACGGTCGGACCACCGCTAGCCAAACACAACACAGCCACATGCCCTCGCCTGACCCTGCTAAAATTAGCGGCTCCTCCAGTCAATACCTCCACCAGCAACACCACAACTCACGTCTGCTGCGCAACAGTGCGAGCACTGACATCGTTTAAATCTCCTCTCAAGACTGGAAATTCACAGCAACACACAAGTGTTTCCGTCTGTACGAGCTTTTTTACTCGAACACAACTGTTTTAGAAGATAAAATATACAACGGCTGATGTGAAAGATTCCGTTATAAACCCCTCATCGTCTAAACTGTCGTCGGTTTATCGAAAAATACAAAAATAGAGAAGACTGGGAACCGATCTCCCTGGCGCACCGGTTGATGGTCTGCTCACAGTTCCCACTATTTTATCAAAGGATTTTTTGATAGATGAAGGAGGCAATACCCTGTCGGAAAGGTCGAAGTGAAGTGTTCTGCAAGAATGAGTTGAAATTCACTTACTGTGTTGCTGAAAAGACAGGTGATCCGGGGAAGTGCGGCCCAGACGAAGTGTCGTCTGCTGTGGTGACGGCTAGCAGCGCGGCGGAAGGGAGCTGTCAGGCGAGCCAGGCACACACTCATGCCGACCGCAATCCCGTTTCAACAAACCGGTTTGTTTGTGGTGGATGTGAAAGGAGAGGTTTCCTGTTGCGACTGAGTCACATACCAACTCATTAGTTCCGTTTATAAATGTTTATTTTGTAAAAACCAGAAACACTTTACAACTAATACAAGGGACACACGAATAACATATAATTTACATAACTTACCTTAGACTTCACTGTTAATGGAAATTTTAAATACGCACAAACTGAATTTGTTGATAACTATTTGACGAGAGAAAAATTAAGAAAATTTGTTCATATAATTGGATGTCACGTGAATAATTATTAATGTATTCTATTATTATTGGTGAATCATTGAATAATAAATGCTTTCACTGATCTCGTGTATGTCTTCCGCATCTAAACTGTTGGCAGGTCCAGGGTTAACACTCTCGACACGTACAACCGAGGACATAAATAGGAACAAACAATCTACCCTTTCTTCTAGATATTATATTTGTCCTGCTGTACATTTACTTTTGTCATCTGGCCCCATCTTCTGTCCCTATGGTTCATGACAGTTGTAAATTGTAGTAGATAAAAAAGAATTACCCTTGTTCACAAAACGGTGAAGGTTGAGTAGTTTAAGAGGGTGGACGATGCTGGAACTGGAGCAGTGGCAGAGTAAATTGGGGTGTAGAGTTAACTCCTGGGCTAGTGTAGAGTGGACAGGGAACACCATCATCTGACTTGTCAGCTTCCTAATGTCGAGGCTGGCTTACTGAGTGATTTGTCCACCTTGTCACTGGAACCTTCCAGCCTGAGTCTGGCATTAAAGCTCGCGCAGTGTGTGTGGGTGTGTTAGGTGGGGGGTATGGATTAGACGAGGTGATGGAGGACGATGCCGAAAGCAATTTATATCAAATAATTGGTGAATGTCAGAAGTGCGTAGAGTGAAATTACGGGGTTTTTTTTTTTAAATACAAAATTATCTACCTACCGAACCACCCCTTCACGCATGGGTATCCACACATGATAGGTACTTAAACATTTATGTCCTCTGTTACTCGACAATTTAGTTTGTGTGTGTGGGACAGGATAAAATATAGAGGAGGTGCTGCTGACTAAAAGGTCATTGAGTTCAAACTAGTATTCTTATTCGGAAATGTACTCAGAGACCTTTTTCCGACTGATTTAAATGAAAATAACATCGGGAAGTCGTAACGAGCTTAAGTTAACCGGTTTTTTTTTTTTTTAGAGGACAGTGAGTTTCGCTTAGCAATACAAGTTTAGGAAGTTTCACCTAGCAGTGCACTGGAGTGTGTCAATCTTAACTTGCAATACATGAACTCACCGAGGTCAGTAAGTCATTTTCACCTAGCAATATTTGCACCGAAGCTTGTCAATCTTACCTACCAATACATCAAACTCACTGAGGTCAGTAAGTCATATCACCTTAGCAGTGTATATTCGGTATACGGGGTGTATTTATATCTATATATAATGCTCTCGTCGAGGATTTATGCTGCTTATATATATAAATGTATGTACTAAACGAGTTGGGAAAGTCAGGTTTACTAAAGATCGTAAATAATGTTCAAATAACAATATATATTTCGGAGCAGTTAGTCTATTTCGTTTTTCCATTTCGAGTTCCATAAGTCTGTTTGCATGAGTTCATTAAGTTACTTTCTCCTACATGTGTGTTAAGTCAGTTATTATTGTTGTCAGCAGCATTTCTTACTCGAGTTCAACAGCTAATTCACGTCGCAATGCCTAGTCCTGATGAGGAAATCATGTTCTCTTTGAAATTCAGTCTCAAGAAGATTTGAAGGAGCAGCCCATTCATCTCCTGACGCATGAAAGGTGGGCCTTTACCTTATCCCCAGCTTCCTGTACCCTGTACCCTCCTTCACTCAACGGCTCTCGCCACAGGCTCCCGTGATGACGTCAGCAGAGCGCCGCTGCGGCAGCCAATCATCGGGACTCTGTGCGACGTGTCACGCGGCATGGCGTCTTCTCCTCTCTTCCTCCAATCCCTCACCCCACCCTGCATGTTTGCAAAAGGAAAACAGTGGCGAACCGTGTCTCTCTCTGAGCATGCAAGATGCTTTTAGCACACAAACAAACACAGAGGCTCGGACTAGCTACGTGTTCACCCTCGTTATTTACTGATTGAAATAAACTAAATTTACTTACTTCATGACTGCCCACGTAACCTTTGTGTAAACGTGACTCTCCTATAAATGTATCTACTTTTCCATCGCTGTTTATGGTATGACTTTTGTTGATATGGTGGTAAACTATTTGGCTTTGTCACGAAAAGGAAAGGGGCTCTAATGTTGGGTTTTACACTTCGGACACACGGTCAAACTGACCGACAAAAAGGAAATTGTTAGCCTCTGGCGATGCTGACCGCCCGAACAACGAAAGCAGGAGGTATAACCACCTCACATCACCTAGCATCAACAGGCCGAGGACCGCGTACGTCAGAGCAGCCATCACTGGGACGCGACAATAAATGAAAACTAAAAAATATCAGTAAAGACAGCTGTATACTTTCGACTGAGTTAAAATAAATAATAATTAAATCACTTCTGGGCTTCTAGTCTTCATTACGATTAAAGTTGTTAACTATCAACCTCAGCTGTTCACATTTTATTGTTTGTTAACCGCCTGTAGCTGTTGTTGCGGCGGCAACCACGTAATTCAAGGGACGTAACCTAAAGTGTTGTAGATACTTTTCTGCACAGGGTTACCTACCTTGTGTTGAGTTCGTTTGTTATCTCGAAGATTTGAAAGGCTCTCATCTCGACTTCTGGCCTTCCTCGAGCGACTGGAGTCCATTGGTGTCTGTTTCAGACAGTGTGTAGGTGAAGCAAATATAACAATCTTGGTGAATACAGGAAATAAAACAGTGAGTGAGCTGAGTTTTTTGGTTTGTTTCATTGCATTGTTGACATGGAAAATCAAAGAATGGACAACTCAAAATCAAAAATCAAAAATCAAAATCAAAACAGACTTTATTGTCTGCCCAGGAGGACAGAAATTTGTCTTTGCTCACATACCCATACAGACATTTAACACACAGTTAGGAGTAAAAGTGAGGAGTAAAATAGTGTTGATTGCACAGTCCATCAAGGCAGTGTATGTTTATCCTTTTTGTTCATCACGGGCAGAAGCTGGGACATGGTGTTGTTATGTTCTTTCCATGTGACAAAACAAAGTTTTAATACCAAGTTTGTGTGTTCCACTCTGAATGCTATTATCACACCTGGTAAGTTTCAGAGACATAAATGCCTGAATTTGATAAGTATCTTGGTGAAAAATGAATTTTTTTTTTGTACTAAGTATTTATTTTCTTATTTTTTTAAAGTATTCAATTCTTCTTTAGGAGATGTTTTGTCTCAATTCGTGCATTTTTTTAAAGTATTCAATTTATGTGTGTGTATATATGTCCGTGTGTGTATAGTTCGTTGTCTCCTCTCACACACATATATATACATACTGAAACACGTGGATCATAATCATCAAATCCTGCTCTACTATTCCACTAAATCAGAATTCTTTTTATTACGTACTACATCGGTAAATTATTTACATATACAAAAAGATTCAGACTTGTGTTCTTGACATTCCTTCTAGAACATTCGCATGGAAATCTGCTGCGAGGGAAGGCGGGCGAAAAAGTAGCAGAAGGGAGACAAGCCGGGGTGAGATGATGGATGAAGAAATAAAAGAACTGGTGGAAAACATCTTCAGAGGACATGCAGGGCAAAAGCACATAATAATTAGAGTTTTCCACACCAGTGCCCATCGTAATCGGGAGCACAGAGCGCAATCTGTCTGAAGCAGGGATGCCATTAGCAACCTTGAGAATTTTCTGAACAAATCGAGGAAAAAAAATAATGATGACTCAATCATCCCAGATAAAAAAAAAATGTTAAATTAGTATTCAAGTAAAATAAAATATTGAAATTATTTTCTTCTGTTCGTGATAATGAATATGCAAAATGTTTCTGATTAAATAATTAATGGAAAAGCTGTAAGTGTAACAGAGAAGGGAGGTGAAGGCAGATGAAAGTAACGAAAGATGATGAAGATGATGGTTCACTTCACGAAGTTAGTGTCTCTAAGCAACAAGAAACAGTTTCAATGCTAAGAACAGGGATAGAGAAAGTACTAATGAGGCTGCTTGAATGGATGTTCATGTCGGTGAGGATCAAGCAGTCAGAGTATTTTTAAAATTTTCAACGCAGAACATGATGAACAAATGAAGTCCGCGATAGTACAAGGGGTAGGATGAGACTGGAGTCCTTGCGACTTCTTGTGAAGACTTCACAAACTGCTTGTGAGGCTGAGCTTTCTGTGCAGTTTGTTTGAACTCTCCCACTAACATTTCTTGGGAGTTCATTCACCCAGCACTTCCTTTTCTGGAATTCTCCGCAAACTTGTTTTTAAGGTCTCTGACAGTTGTGTAGGTCCAAGCTCCTCGAGACAAATAACTCACACGACCACAGTTAGGGAGGTCAAGGACAGTGAAAAAGTGATAAAATATTTTCATTTTACTTTCACCAGGTATGATTTTCTGCTTTCTTTAGCAGACCCCCACAACCATTCCTCGCAGTTTTAAACAAAACTGTTTTATGATCTGCTACTGCAAGCACCGCAAAAGATAATTATCTTAGCTGGCAGAATAAAGCACTGGTCTCCTGCAGTTAAAGCTGTAATTTTTTTTTTGCTAAAACGCATTATGGAGTGGTTAGAAGAACTAAAACATTCCCCTGCTGTCTGACAATGGAGGCCACAACAATGACTAACGGACCAGCACAGCAGACTATCGAAGAGGGTTCTTACATCCCTCCAAGGGACGCAAGCACATGCCATCAAAGACATGCGCACACACATACACAGGGAAGAAATGAATTTTATCCTCTCACAAATTCGATGACCACTGCGATGGCAGACCTTGATCACGAGTCATCCGACCGTTTAGTCGTTTCTGTACCGAATACTCCCATCAAAGAACATCATCTTTATAAATGCGTTTGTTTAGGCAGTCAACGAGAAAACCTTTTCAATCCAGAGGTCAGGGTTCAGTAGGAAAACAAGAGGAGGACTGTGACAGTAGAAGCTACGGTGATGAAGAGGAACACCCAGAACAGAAGGTTGTCGATGGCGCTGCCGACGTCCAGCCAGGTGACGTAAGCCCAGTCGTCGAAGACGAAGTCGTCCCGCGGAAGCACATCGTCAAACAATGGCGTTAACTCCGCGCGCATGTGTTGTTCCTTTTCACTTCCGGTAGCACCCAGCCGCCCACTTCCGGGGACTGCCACGCCAGCCTCGTTGCTGGGCTGACTGCATCCGCTTCGGTGGCTGTTGCCGCCCTCGGAGAAGAGTGTTCCGTCGCTGACGTTGCCGTCAGGGGGCGCGCGCTTGCGAAGGAGGATGAGGTCGCCGTTGTGGAAAGATTGGTCGTTGTCGATGTGCCGGCGACGTAGCTGCAGTCGTAGGCGATCGCGTATCTGACGGCGACGACAACACAGCAGGCACTTGAGGTAGGTGGGGACAGGCCGGTCCGCCTCCTGGTGGATCATGTTCATCACTACCCCTGACGACAACACCGACAGCGTGCTCAGCGACAGCAGCAGGGTCAGGTACACGGCTGCAAAGCCACAGATGTTAGTCGGTCAAGACAATCAAGACACACCTGTCTACATTGTCATTAACATTTAACGCAGCGGTTCTCAACCTGTGGGGCGCGACCCCCTGGGGGGTCGCGACGTGCCTACAAGGGGGTCGCGAAGGTGGTCCTTTTTTAAAAGTTTCTTATACCCGTATTAGTGAAATTAGTTTACATTGTGTAACCGAGTGGTGAGGGCGATCAAACTCCAAATCTCTTCTCCCTATTCAAGTCCACTGTCTCGGCATGCAGTGACTTCTCACTTCCAAAACTCAAAACACAATCCCTCTCAACAATTAAGCCTCCAATCTCCCTCCTCTCGCCTTTTGCCCTCTCTCTCCCCATCTCTCATCGCTAACTCCCTCTCCTCTCCAGTCACACCTCTCTCTTTTTTTTTTTTAAAAAAAAAACATCTAAAAGGCACGCATTCAGGAAACGTCCATCATTCACACCCTTTCCCCTCGCACGTGCTCACTGCTCAGTCCTAGTACTCTAGGTCCCTGACAGAAGCCATGACCAGACAGTGCGGGTGGGGGCTTAAGAACGACCGATGACTGCTGCTAATGGCATATTTATCGGACATATTTGAGAAGCTGAACGTTGTGAATACGTCTCTGCAAGGGAAGGACACCAAACATGTTACAAACAACTGACAAGATGAATGCTTTTCGTCCGAAAAATTTCGTTGTGGACGCAGAGAAAATATTTTGATGTTTCCGTGCTTGTGTAAGTGCAAGGCTGACAACTTGAATCTTGATCAGGTGAAGAATGTAATTATTGCCCATCTAAACGGACTGCAAGAAAGGTTTCAGCATTACTTCGCTGAAACTGATGTGACTAAATACGATTGGATTCGTAATCCATTTCTGGCTGATCCTAGCACAAGCGGGTTGTCCACGCAAGAAGAAGAGCAGCTCGTCGACCTTTCGAGTGAACAATCCCTGAAAATGGTCTTCCACACAACACCAGTGCCAACATTCTGGATTAGCATCAACGGTGCTTTCTGAGAAAGCAATGAAAGTTCTTCTAACATTTTCAACTTTGTATATGTGTGAGCAAGGATTTTCAGCATTGGCAGCACTGAAATCTCAATACAGAAATCGTGTGGACGTGAGGCTGAGCTGCAAATAGCAGTCGGTACGAACACCGCACACAGGTTCGCTTCTCTATGCAAAAGCAAGCAGGCTCAACCTTCTCATTAATCAAAGAGAGTGTCCAATAAAATTAATAAAATAATATTTATTAGCACCGCAGAATTTGCTTTAGTAAAATTTCATTAACAGTTATACTTTTTGCAGATACGAACTTTGTTCTTCCGTTGTTGATTTCCTCGACGCGGGGTTGGAGGTTAGCTAAGTCTCCCCCGCTCTTCCACCGACCTAGCTGGCTAAGGGGGGTCGCGGACGTACCGGTGTTCGTCAGGGGGGTCGCCACAAGTAAAAGGTTGAGAACCGCTGATTTAACGCTTTATCAGCTGCGACACGGCGCATGACACTTTCTCAGCTACTACAGTTATTGTCAGTAACAAACAAACAAACAAACAAACAAACAAACAAACAAACAAAAAAGATAAGCGACTATTAGACAAAAGAGAGGGAGATGCAAACACACGTTCACATAGTTATTTTCAATAAGAAAACAATTAACATGAGTTTGTCGAGTTAATAGAATGCAATCAGAAAATTATGTAAATTATGCTTCAACCCCTCGGGATTTGTAAGCAGCTATGGTTGACCTGCGACCTTTTGTCATTCCATGCAATAAACGTCAGAAGGAGGCAGTAACGGTGAGTTTATGCGTACATCAGAAAAAGTATTTACATGAAAGAAAACCTATTCATTCTGGAAGTTTGTTTCCTCGAAATAACATTTCAATCGATTATCAGTGATCTCCCGTCAACAAACAAAATCTGTTGACCTTACAGGGTTACGATCCATCTCATTTGTTGGTGGAGGTCTCTATACTGAACAAAGTCGACGTTAATTGAAAGCAAGAATGTGTGAAATTAAATCACTTCGCTATCTGCGATAAAACCTCCGAATAACAAAGTTATCTCTTCTCAGTTATCTGGGTTGTAGGAGGAGCCCATTGCTTAGCAACAACAGTACCCGGGTATCAAACTGGATCCAAACACTCACCACACACATTGTAAGAGAGTGTGATGAGCTTTCTTGCATAAAGCCTGTCTTTGTCGGAATTTACTTCTAAGTTTCTTTTCCTCCTTTCAACTTGAGCTTGAAGGACTTTTTTCATTAAAATATTTCATTATGCTCTCAAGAGAAAAGTTAAGCAAATTATGGGTTTCTTTAGTGTTGGGGACTGTAAGAACGAATGGAAATTGTAAATAAATAAACAGAAGAATTACAAACAACCAGGAAAAGGGAAAGAATGTTGGAAAGGAAGACAAAATCCCAAAAGATAATAAGGACGAATGGGAACTGGTAAGTCGAACAAACCAATAATTTAAAAAAAAAAAAGACAAAGCAGCCTAGGAAATATCTGCTGATGAAACAGAGTGCTCATCATTCCAAGTGATGGCCGATCGATCGGTCAATGTCTAAAAGCTGAATGAGACGGAAGGAAGAATGAATGGAGTATGTGGCGAGTATCAACAAACCGCTTACTACAAACCCCGGGGTACACAGACACTTAGAGCACTCCTTTATCATTGTTCTTAAAGGGCCTTCTAAACCAGACCTGCACTGTCCACCCGTGTGTCAAAGTCTGGGTATAAATGATCGTCGTGTACAAAACTGAACTAGATATGGGCCATTTAAAGGCTGCGAAGACCGTTTAAAGGATGAACAGGAAACTAAAGCAAAGACTAAAATGCGATGATACGTTAAGAGCATTAGTAAAGCAGACGACGACGATGATGATGATGAGTCTACCCAGTATCGATATGCTCTCGGAGGTCTTGGGCATGACTTCGCTGATGATGCTGAGGTACACGGTGAAGGACAGAAGAACTGTGACCGCCAGCGCCATCTTTTCTCCCGACGACGCCGGCAGCAGGAAGACGAGGACATTGAGGAGCGACAGCATCACCACCGGGATGATGGTGTTGAGGACGTAGAACGTACGCTTCCGGTGCAGGCGGATGCGGAACGTCACCCCAGTGTGAGCAGTGCCTGTGGACAGATACGTCACTCCACCGTTACCCAAACACAGCATGAACAAAGTAGGAGTCACATCTTCAAACAGAAATCACCTGCCATACCATAGTACTCTCCTCTTCTCATTATCATTTTTCTAGACTTTTCACAAATATACGGGGACAAAAAAACTTCACACAGACACGTAAACACATGAAAAGATCACTCACACACACTCAGACATGCGCGCGCACGCACCCACACCACACACGCGGATATGATGGAGAAAAAGAGAACCGGACTTATTCTTTCCACATCACTGCCAGCGGCTCATTCGTGCGTGTAATTTCTCAGCCACAAGAGTTGCAGAGAACATTTTATGCTGCGGACGAGTTCTGTTAATTTCCTGGGACATGTAAGTCTGAATTATAATTAGCCGCTGGGGTCCGGCCCTAGATTACCAGATTAGCATTATAAGGAATCTTTGAAGGGCTTTCTGAAGGCGCGCCTTTGACCCTTCAGTTCCAGAGACATGGCGGAGTGACACAAGAGAAAATTATTCCTGATTGATGTCTATGAATACTACTCAGTTTATTGCTTGAAGACGCATCATTCATACCGCGACTTGACAGTAGCCTCGTCACCAGGCTCATCCATCACACAGAGCAGTAGATATTAGTGATCCACACACCCCTCCATGGATGCTTGCTGGCCATTGAAAGCTATAAAAGTTGTTCACACAACAAATCTCGATGCATTTTTGTCGATGAAGCCAATATCAGTTTGGTTTTGACTATTGGAGTCAATGTGAATACCTGATGACAGGTAGCTGTGCATGTTCCAAGCTTTCATCCTGTACAGTGTTCTCCACACCTCGACTCACTGTGGCCATTCAATGTCAGCCAGACATCTCCATCTTGAAGTGTTACAGAATGTGTTGTTCAGTGCCGGTCTCACTCCATTCTCTTTGCATACTAAGGGATACGATTCTGTTGTAACAGAACTTCCGTTGCCAAGCAACAGCTGCTTCTAATATCCACTGCGATCGCTGACATTTTATCGATTGTCTGTGCCTGGTTTAAAAAGTCTTTTTCCCTATTTCCTCAGATCCTGGACTTTTTTGCCAGATGATTCGTTCGGAGATGACTGACCAAAGAACGAAAAAATAAGTGAGCAATAAAAACCACAAACAAATTAATAAATCAATAAGAGAACAAATCAATGAGCAAATAAACAAACAAATCAATAAACAAATAAACAAACACAAGAACAAACAAATAATAGAACCCCCAAAACAAACGAACCAATAAACAAACGAACGAACCTGGTCTATAGGTGGAGGGGTAGAAGTAGGGCTCTGCCACAGCCTGAGTGATGTCCCACTCGCCGTTGGGGATGCAGGCGTCGAGTCCCACGGAGTCAGAGCCCGGCTGCACGTCCAGCGTCTTGTTGGTGTGCATCCAGGTGAGGAACTTGATCTCGCAGCTTTGAAAGTCGAACGGGTACTTGCCGATGTTGACCTCGCAGATAGTCTTGGTCAGAATACCCGGCTCCCAGGACATGTGACCCGTGTGAGCGATGCTGACTAACATGGAGTCGCTGCCCAGCTCCGCAAAATTTTGGGCTCTGTGAGAGAAAGATGGCGCTTCAAAACAGAAATGTTGCTGACAAAGAAGGGTTGACAATAGCAGCAGTAACAACAACAATTATTATTATTATTAAAAAATCATCAACATCTCAAACAGGTTAGTTCGAATGACAAATGTTTCTGGAAACTTGATGGTTTATGCATGTTTGTAATCTTTGCCATATGAATTTTCTATCCCTGCGCGTTCCTTTATCGACAATTTTAAAACGAAATTAGGAAGGATGGAGCGTGTTAATCCCTTTTTCACAATTTTATTCAATATCAGCAAAGATTTCATATTTTTTGCCAGAAAAGAAAAAGGACTACAAAAATATAAAAATCTTTGTTGCGTGTAAATCCATCAGGTTTATCAGCTTTTGCCAGAAAACTCCAGTTTCTTATTATTCCTGTTTGCTATTGTCGACGGTCAATGCCAAGTTTCCGACACAGACAAACACTATTTTATTGAATGTGACACTAACAGACTTGGAGGATAGAGGAAGGGGGATCCCGTTTAACCCTCTCCTTGACCTGTAAGGAAAATACTGACAGGTCTCCAGACAGTATCACACCGCCATTGTGGTCTGTCTACTCCCTGTAGGGGTGTGCACTGAGCCACCCTGTCCCACGCCTTTACGAAGCCTGTCGAGTAAACAAGTGTCTGTATGGATGCTTGTTATGTGGATCTCTCGTGACTTATTCCCATATAGCCACCCGGATCATCATTGTATCTCTGTCTTCGTTACACACACATTCACCTCCATATGTCTTGTCAAACGTGTTTCCAACATCAAAAACATAAAATGTCTAAATTATTTAATTACTGACTCCTTGATTCAGCTATGTGATTGATTGAAAAAATAAAGTCCTAAAATATTTTTACAATATTTATATCTCAGAATTGTATGAACAAGCCATCTGTACCTCTTGTAGCAGGCGTTTGTATGATTTTCTTTCTTTTCATAATATTATCCTTCCTCTGTTTTCCTCGTCTTGTACATTCCCAATGTCCTTCGTAACAACTTCTTTAGTTTGCATTCTTCGTCAAATCATTCAATGTAAGTTGTTATCCCTTTTAATGTTGATATTAATATTCCTGGTCATGCAATCTACAGTCTTTATTAAATCTTTATTGAACTTTGTAATAGTTAAATGAACTTTAGTTGCAGCACTATGTGCCGGTGCAAGGTGGGAGGATTAATGTTTTACGCCGAGCTCCATTTCTGTCTACAGTTCAGATGTTACACATTTCAGATTGAATGGCCGCTTTTTCTGGATGATTGTTTTTAATTCATAGAATACACAGAGACTCAGTCGCTCCTAAATCTGTACACTGAGCGATGGAGCAAGGAAAAGATAGGAGAAATAAAAAAGTAAGAAAATGCGGACTAGGGGAGGACGGACAAGGACCGAAGTGGAAGAAGACATTTCTAGACAAAGTTGCGAAACGTCCATCACTCATCATCTCACTGCTACTCACAGATTGATGAGCTTCACATTTCACACTCAAGCATTTCTGAAGAACAGCCCGAAGGCAAAGCTTGGACAAACAATGGATCACAAGGACACTCACGTGTTTTCCACCAACAGGTCTGGAAGCCACACGGATTTCTGCGCCACGGTGATCTCTTCCACTCCGCCATACTTGGATGGATCCCAGGTCAGAAACTCGTCGTCCCATTGCTGAAATAGCAAGATATCGACTGTGGGTGGTAGGAGTCATTTTATTATTTCATTATTTTATGCCATTGCTAGGAGTTTTTTCATGAGATCGATGACAACATTTTTTAGGGGAAAATGGCCGCAACAGTCCTTGTCTACTGGTTTCACTGTTTTGATATCTTGAAGGACTTACTATTACACAATTCTTCTTCTGTCGGTTTTATTGTTTCCATCAATCGATCTTCACTAAAGGAAACACTTTTCAGCATTTTTTCTTAGAGAACGAAAGGAAACGAGGAAAAAAAAAGAATAAAACGATAGAAATATTAGATTATTGGATGGATGGAAAAAATATTTTTAAGAAGTAAACCGTTTAAAGACAAGGCGTAGGGGAGAAAACTGCTTGAGACTTGGCACTACTCTGCGGCCAGGATGTAATCAGTTCTTGAAATCTTCACATGATTATTTTATGTTAAGGACTGTGTGTGGACTTTAGCCACATTCCTTTTTCCATGTCAGCTCCGTGCAAGGCTTTGTTACCCGCAATCGCTTGGAGCAGTGAACAGAAACATTCTTTTCTTTAAGACAATGTCTTATAAATGTTTTATAAATGTTGTTTTAATACCAGCAAGATGGAAATTGCTAGGAATAATGAGAATGGCATTAATTGGTCGTCTCCTAAGAGGAGAGCATTCGCGGACGAGAGTTACTGCTGATGAGCAGAGCTCAGCTCAGACGACATCACACAAAGCATCATGTGAGTTTTTTTTTCTCTGCAGACGAAGACGTGCGATGAATGTTTCACCAGGAGCAAACATTTCATTGGTGTTTTTATAACTCTCTGTTTGTTTGCTTTGATAGTTTCCGGTTGATTTTTAAAGAATTGATTATTCAAAGAAATGTGGTTAGAGTAGTAAAGAGCCTGCTAAGAGAATTGCAGGTAGAGAATAAGATAGATGGGTTGTGCGAGGAAAGATGGAGAAAGGGGAAAGAGCGAGCGAAAGAAATTAATCTTGTTCCTACGCCAATAAGTTCTGAATAAAAATATTGAAAACTTCTATGACAATTTTAAAGTATAGCTCAATTTTTTCTTCAGAGAAATTTACCTGAGAGTCTACAGGACACGCTCGAGATTAATTTAGTTCATCTTTGATTGGTATAAGAATTATAGGCATTTAGGATTGATCATGATAACGATGACGATGATAATGAAATTTACTGACCATATTAACCCAACCGCTGGTTGTTAAAACTTGATTCTTCATGTCCTGAAAACAAACCCAAAGCAAAGACTGTTTGTATGCGAGAAGAACGGAAGGGGTAGTCCCCAAGATTTGTGTAAATATTATCTGGCACTGAGCTACAAATTGTTTACCTCATTAACCCTTCAATGTCATGTGAACTCTGACTGAAAATATCAGGAACAAAAAAAAAAAAGTATGGTAGATTAAAAGACATACCAAGTCATGAATCATAAGAAGAAAGAGAGACAGTCGAACTTTAACAGCATGCGTCTGGTTGAAAACGGGTGGAATTACCCGTTTGTAGGTGGAGAAAAGGTCGCTGTGCAATCGAGCCACATCGTCAGCCGTTGCAGAATATCCTGGAGACATACAACACAGTGTCTTGTTGATGTAGAATAATGAATGTTTGACCCCTGAGCCGTCTGAGGTCGAAAGGGCAACCTGCATAGTTCACAAAAGTTTTTAAATGTTCAGAAAGTCAGACATAACTACGGGAACTAAAGTTGTGGGAGGGAAAGGAAAGAATCAACCATGTAATTAAGTATGTGTCAATTTAGCGAGGTTTCAAATATTGACAACGAGGGTTTATTCAGACGTTCGGTGGACGCAGGCTTCCAGATCTCTTTGATTCTGTCCATCGGCTGCCGGGGAGCAAATATTTGTTTCTGTGGTGTCAGGGGTACACTTGCTGCCAGACTAATGACTGATGCCATGTTAGGACCTCACTTATGTGACCTACGTGCCACGTGCGATGTAGTCCTGAGGTCACGTGATGTGTTAGAGTAGTCAGCAAAAATGTTCTGTTCAGCTGCCTGGGTTTGTTTTTCTTTTCGATCTTCTCAGAACTTCTCTGAGATTGTGTCTTTTGAGAGATGATAAATAGTTGTCTTCCCCTCTGTATGCTTTTATTCCCGAGCTGTCGGTGGAGTGTGGAGATGACTTTTTTTTAACACTCACAACGTCCATAAATAATACTATTGCTGTCCAATATTTTTCTTTACGAAAAACCTATTTGCGTATTATCGAATATAAAATTACTTTGAATTAAAAATATATTTACACATTAGTGTTCACACCCCTCCTTATCTCTGTGTGTGTTTGGGTGTTCTTACCTTCATACCTAATTCAGTAATTATGTCTACCTCTTGTCTTTTATCCTGAGTTTTTTTGGTTTACTTTCTCTCTTTCTCTTTCTCTTTCTCTTTCTCTTTCTATCTTCTTTGTTTAGCAACAAATGCTTGAGTCGAAGACGACTGCATTTTAAGGGTCCTGGTTGCTGACAGCAGTGCTTTATTCTGGAATAATACTCAACAATTTTCGGCGCCTCGTATCAATCACTTTCATCCGCTCCCCACCGACCACTAACAACGCCTTACTTATGAGGAAGTCACTCTGGCTTCTCAAGCTGCGCTGGGAGTGACTTTTCTTTGGTTCTGGTCGCTTTTCCATCTCCTCACTTTTTGTGGTGAGAGAAGAACACTAACAGCTATTACCACAAGTCGCCACACAACTCTTCGCCTGGAAATGAGGAAATTTTCTGTCTCAGTGATCGCGCCATCGGGAGTGTCACTTCTCCAAAACGAGACGAATGTGTCCGAAGAAACATCGGAAAGGTGTCAGCGGGTCCTGGGAGACGGAGAGAAGGAGGAGACGGGGAAAGAGATGGAGAAGACAAGGTGGGCTATCCTTTTCTGTAGGAGACAGAGGAAGCATGATCCCTAAGCACGGAATGGTCTCGGATAGCCTGACCTGTGGCGTGGACAAACGCGGGTTTGGAACTCGGCAACAGCACAAAAACTGTACAAAAGGAATGTTAGGCCATTAGCTACTTGTTTTGATAAATAACATTATTGCAGTCCGAGTGTTCTTCATATAACATGTCCCTCCTTGTGTCACAAGACCTGAAAATAGCAGGAATGCGAAATGTGAAAAACGATTTCGTGTTCTTGATAATCTGGACAAGGTCTTCTTCCCTACCAACATCTCTTGCCTCCTCTTTTTCTTTCTGTACTTCTTTTTACACTTCTCTTTTAGCATTAGTGTTCGTGTTCTAGCATATCATGATGATGAGAATTTTTAATTGTATTAGTTGATAGTTATATTTAGTATTACATAATTAAATTAATTTTCTTCATCTTTTCGGCTCTAATGGATGATGATGATGTTGACTTTCCACTTGAGACACGCTCGAGACTACTCAGTGAAGTTCAAGTTCTCTGTTTGTCTTATGTCTCTGTGTGTTTGCTTGTCTACCTGCTGCTCTGTTAGTCTCTCCCTGTCTGACCGTCTATGTTTGTCTGTCTGTATCTCTGGCTATTTGTCTTTCTGTTTGTCTGCTTGTTTATTTCTCTGTCTGCCTGCTTTACTACATATTTCTACATATTTCTCTGTTTGTCTACTCGTCTCTCAGCCAGAGTGTTGGTGCCCTGGTGTCCATAGCTGGTGTCTGGCCAGTGAAAGCATAATTGGGCAGGAAAAGACGGTCAGAGAGAGATCGATGGAATAAAGGTCAAAGGGTTACAGCTAGAAACAAAATACCAGCTAATAAACACAAAACTGGCCTGGAGGTTGTGTTTCATAAAAAAAATTTACCAGAAAAAGGACAAGGGTCTCTTTTCTGACTAAAATGCCTGCATGCTAACCCCTCAAGCCTTTTACACACACCCTGACTTCTCCCTGTGATACACATGCTACTGATTATGCAAGGTCGTCAAGGCAACCAGTACAAAGCTAAACTTTTCTTTCCGTCAAGGCAAACATTCACAAAGTTCACAGAGCAAAGTTCGCAGAGTTGAAGTCACTTTGATCTTTTGATGTCCGGCACCACTTTTTTAAAAATCAAGACTATTTTGAGACCTCAGTACTAGAACATCCTGCTGGCATCATTATGTCAGTGTGGGTACAAAAAAATCTTCATTATTCCAAAGTTATCGCTGGATCACATGTTCCACCAGAGGAAATGGATTTGTACTTAAGAAGTGCAGCACCAACGTGGGGGCCTGTCCAGAGAGGATGGCTGGCTAATTATACAACACTTAACGGGTGATTGGCTATTTCAGCTCTTTGCTCCATTCCTCAAAGACGGATGTGGCTTTGGTTGCTAAGGATGGGGACTCCTTACTTGCTAGATAAGGGCGACAGAACAAATTGAGGAAACTGTGAATGAGTGTCTGCCTATTGAGGAAGTCCGAACTGTCCTTCCTAGGCCAATAAGATGGACAAATGTATGGGTAAGTGGAGACAGGACCAATGTCTTAGTTATGCATCTATTCCTGACTGTGGTCTCTTCACTCTGCCATTTACATCCCAGTGGGGCCTCTTGGACGCCTTTTTGAGCTCTGTGCTAAAATATCTTTTTAAAAATATGCTCAAAGGAATACATGCACCATAAAAATAAATGTTTCAACAAAAAAGAATAAATAAATAAAGCAGGAAGCTCTTTAAAGATGAGTTTCTAGACTCTCCACCTCAGTCTGCCTTCTCTTCTTTCATAATGTGACATGGTTTTCAGATAGCCAACCCGTTGTTAAAAAAATAGTAAAACTATATCAAATGCTAACTTTTATTTACAGATATCAATGTTTATATATATAACATCCTCTCAGGTGCAGCCGTTTGTGAAATATTCTGTGGATACTTCCAATTGGAGATTAATGAGGGACGAAGAGCGCAAGAAAGCTATACAACCTCACTCTAATGTCTCCTGTCAACTATGGCTGCTTCTAGGGCAATGAGATTTCATCGAGCAGTCTTCACTTTTCATCCTCCAGAATATTATTTAGCAATAGCTTTAGTGTCAAAAGTCTTTGTAGACATGTATAGCCATGAAACAGTTAAAAAATATACGAATAAAGTATTTCTGAATTGTACTTTGAAAACCAAAACATCTCAAAAAGCAAACAATAAAAACTGACCCAGACTCACAGACTGCCGAGAGTTTTCATTTTAGTTGTGAAAAATATATTTTGCTGTAAGATTTAATAAATTTTCTTTAGCATGTAACACATAGTAAGTCCCAGTTCGATCGTTTTATATGTAGTTATAGGACTGCACATCCACCGGTAACATTTGTTTTTAGTATTTCTCTTGCCCTTCAATAACCCCCGAATCAGTTTCGAGGAAGCCATGTCATGCTTATTAAATAAGTCTCAGTTCGCGTACACTCCTAATCAGTCGTATTCTCAAGTGAACAGTTGTTCGTCTTACATCCATAAAGAAAAGGAAACCAATCAAATCGGACTAAAATAAATCTGTGTTAATGTTTTTCTCAACCATTTAAACCAGAAGTTTGCTAATGTGATAAGAACCGATCACAAACCACATTTGTCAAAGTCAACTAGATAAAGTCTGTTTGCATGTAAGACACAGCTTATTTGTGATAGAATGGTCAGCGCTCCACTTCATGTCACCTTCATCAAAATCAGCAACTGACCTTTTGTGCAAGCAAAATTAACTCCTCAAGTAGAACAGTAATGAAATCAGTTAAATAATAACTAGTATAAAGGGTGTGTGTGTGTGTAGAGAGAGAGAGAGAGAACGGTGCATATATATATATACACACACCTTAAAATGCGACAATGGCAATCCACGGTTCTAGACTTTGACAAAGGTTTTGACTTTGATAAAGAAATACCAAAACTACCCATTAAGAAAAAGAACTCCGATAATTTGTAAGTAACTTGCTTTATATGTTATAGGATTCTGTCTTAGAACTAAGACTGTCCTAAAGTCTGGAACTTAGAGACATTGGCTGGCTTCCTGCATCAAGTCCCAACTTCTTCCTCTCCGTCCACTCAAACTGCGATTAATCACGACTACATTATCAGTAATGTGTTGCGCAAGGTTCCTTCAGTCAAGAAAGGCCTCTACAAGTCACATTTAGCTGAAGGCCACCGAGCAATGAAAGGAGGGTTAGTGATGAAAGTGGGAATAGGAGCTGGTCAATGCACGGTTGCCATGCCTCATTTCTCTCAGCTCACTGAAATCCATACGGAACATGAGAAATTAATCTTAGCTCTTAAAAACTGGTTCTGGTGTTCATTATCCACTTAACAGAGTCGTGCGTAGAATGTTCTAGCCATCAGCTGCATTTATAAGTGGTTAGTTTCTTGCCTCGTGTTTTTGGGTCTTTGTGTGAATCACTCAAAAATAAAAACAGGAAACGCAAAGCAAAAAGTTTAAAAAAATTTTTAAAACCAAAAACCGAATGAAATGAGTAGTTACAGCTTAAGAGCTTCTTGGAAAGTTTCAAGTTCTCTGGAGCATATAACATTTTAAACGGTAAGGACATCACAGATAAAAATGAGGACCTCCTTGAAGTCTTCTTTGGTTTCTGAAAATATAAAAATGTAGCTAGTGCTTGGTACTCCTCTCTGTGTTCTATTCGCTTGCCAGGATACTGGTTTATTCTATACCTTGCTTCAAGTGCCATAAAATGACAGTTTGATTTTCTTTCAAGAACGCTTGCATTTTGATCCTGATTTTTTAAAAATGCCTTTCCTACAGGACTTGGCGTGCGTGTAGTAATTATTTTAATCTTAAAAAAAGATTTTTTTTCTTTTCCATTTACTATCGAGCTGAAATCTGTGTTTACATACGTACAAAACGCGTCTTCTATTTTTTTTTTTCTCTACAAACACATTGACTGAGTAGGTTTCTAAGTAAATAACAACAATAATATCAGAATCTCGCACATACCTGGTGGATACACGCTCACCGCCATGTCTTATGTTCCGACAAGAATCACAGACCGTGTTCAAGCCAACTTCTCGGTCAGCATTGCGACTATGGTAACTTTGGTGTAGTCTCCGCTGATGGTCATCAAGTACTTGCTATAGTCACCATAGTAACGAGCTTACCAAATAACCACACTTCCTCCCGATCCATTATAAATCCATCGATTCATTCTTTTATGAGAACATTTGCTGTGTTGGCGACATTACACAAACGTGTGCAAGTTCTTGAGAGGAAAAATTCCCCGGATCCTCCACAGTCTGTAGTGAGGGGGAGGGGAGAACTCTACCTAGGCGCAGAAAAACATTTCCACAGTAAAGCAAATACTTTGTACTTCCACTGCATTTGACAAACACGAATTGTGTTCCCTCGTGCCACAGCAAACGTGTGCTACCACGACATTACAGCAGCCGTGCGAGTCTTTGCTGGGGATAGTCCCCCTCCCCCGTGGCCCACACCACGACCCGACAGCGCCACCATCGGCATCGCATGGCCAAGCGCCTCCAGCACTCGTCACACCAGTGTTCTTCCGCCGAGGACAGAGTACAGCTCCGCGCATCACTTCACTGCTGGATGTAATCCCGCGAGACACCGCTGCTCTGTTGCTGCTGCTGCTGCTGGTGATGATGATGCTAATGGCACATCGTGCCGAGGAATTAAACAACTCACACTGTCTCGAGACAAAAAAAGTAGTTACAGAACTCGTCCAGAAAAACGGTTGGGGTTGGAACAATAAAAATAAACAACAGACCAAAGACGAGTTTTATCACTTGTCCAGCTTCAAACTTTATCTTTTAAAAATTTATTTTTAAACTCAGTAAGCATGACCAGAAAGTAGTCCTGTTTCGATGAACTATAAGTATGAAAGGGGATTTTGCATTATTCTTCAGAAAGTAGAGTAATATTTGTGTTTTGCTGACCGGTCCACGTGATGTCAATACTCACCTGCCTCTAGAGAGATTATCTGTCCACCACTTCAACTCCTTATATAAGAGGGGAGGAACGATTATTTTTTCGGAAAATTTATTTCACAATGAAGAATTATTTTTGAAGCAGTGGAGGCTGAAAGCCATATTTGTTCAGCTCTTCCATCTTCTAGCCATCACCTGTCTGTGAGAGTGTTGAGCAAACCAGGCTCTTCTGTCTTTCTGTCACGGACTTGCGTGCGATCCCTTCCACCCCCATGTTTTCTATTCTTTACCTGCTATCACATCCTAGCCTTATTATCTCTTATGTCACCTGTGGAACAGCAGTATTTCACCCTTCGACTCACTCAGATCGATTTTATTTGCTCATTCTTGACTATTTTTCTGTCAGTTCTAGCTTCTCAATTATTCACTTAACCAGAAATTGCATTTGAGTGTTCTTTTTTGTCTTTCCTTTGCAGTCTATTAAGATAATTACCAAAAATAGTATCGCCTAAAAAAATTTACAATGTAATGATAACAATCAGCCAAAGATGGAGATGAAGAGAAAGAAGAACCGGAGTTGACAAGCAGCAGATTATTTTTAGTTGTAATGATAAGTTCCTTTGTCTCCCAGTTCTGGACCTAACACACATTAGAGCTCCAGGATTCAATTTTGCCCCTTCTTTGATGTCTTTCATAATTTGACTTGTTGACTTCAAAATACTCTGTTTTAAGAGTCAGCAAGAGTACATCAGCAGAAAAGTTCAGGTGTCAAAGTAAACTAAGAAATTGCACGAAAGTCTCGCCAAGGGCCTGTAAACATGGATTCAGAATCCTGTGGACGATGAACCAAACTCACGACTGGGTTCACAAGCTGCATCAGAAGCGAACGGTTCATTGAACTTTTCTCCGTCCCAGTGAGTTCTACGAAGAATAAACTTGGAGAAGAGCCCCGCAGCGGCAATCAAATAGTCCAGCCTCTTGTCGCGACCCGTGAACTTGACCTCAGTGCAGCCTTGGTCTGCACTTCATCCTCAACTTCCACAAAGTTCTGACCTACAGGAGGCTTGTTGCACTCTGTTCGACAATAGTTCAAACTTTTGAAACTGGAAAAAAGCAAGAAGCATAATCTGTCAGCCTACCGAGCTTAATAATAATACACCATTGTCACCCTAGTGGGACTCATTATTTGTAGTGTTCTTCCAGAGCTTTGATTGGTCCTTAAACATTTGAAATGTTGTCCAGGATAATTTAGTCTTGTAGCATTATTTTAATTGTATTTTATTTGTAATTTAATTGTATTTGCTTGTTATTGTTATTGTTATTTGAAGCATAACCCATCCCATCAAGTATTCACTCTTTTCACCACAAGAAACAATGGGAGACAATGGGAGCCTCGAACTCAGATGTCAGCTTTTCCGCTTGACACCTAAATTCAAGAAGAAAAACTGAAGGCTGCGTAGTCGTACTGCGCGGAATTTCAATAATCATCTTTATTCAGAAAAGTTTCTCAGCCATGTACCTCGCCAAGAGGAACAGGAAGAGAATGAGCCAGACTGTGTGAAGAAAGGTCTGCGAGTGACATATTGCAGTCGATGCTCCAATGTTTTGTTTCTGCATTTTTTAGTTTTAAGAGAAAAGTGCTCATGGCGAGAACGGAACACGAAATTCTATTATTAATCCTGCAGGACGAAGAAAAATATTTTAAAAATTGTCTTTACGTGTAGAGAAATATGCAAAACAAATATCTGCAGCCAGAAAAAAGTGCTGATGTGGCAAGCATTATTCTGGAGTTGATACGAGGATCTTCACAAGGCTTTCAGCGTGGAAAAAAGAAACAAATACGAACATGAATAAATTGTCTACTTTCGATGAACTGGTTGTCTGTCAGACTGTCCTCTGTGCTGCATTTTAAAGACAGAGCTTTCTTTCGTCATGAATATTTAAAAAATAATTTTATTATGTTAAATCATATATTTTTCTGAATAAAACTTTGCAAAATACAGCAATTTAATGCGGTAGTTCTGGACTATCTGTCTTATCTAAATATTCCTTTTTAATTTAATATTTCTTTCTAAACAATTTATGTCAGATTAATTGAAATTGCAACTGTTTTCTCTGAACTGGTCTATCAGTTTTAACCTTTGACCCACAAGATAGCTAGCTTTCTTGATTACCTTGTTTACTCTGCTTCTACTACAAGTTCTTGCATTCAATCTCCAGGTACACACAAGCAAACATCTACTGGCGGTTGTCTCTTGGTCAAAGGGGAATATCGAGACAGCAGGAGGACTAAGCAATGGTCAAACAGCAGTATGAACATTCACATAGCTCTGCAAGTCCAGAGCTGTGTCCCCGCGGGCGCGAGATGATACATATTGAACAAAGTAAGCAGTGCAGAGTTCAGAGGTCACTGATTGAAAGTTCTCGCAATCAAAACAGTGATTGTGGGACGTTTGCCTGCTGATCATTCGCCATCTTGGACAAGGTGTCAGAACCATTTTCTGTTGGATGCGAGGTAAATGGAAGAGACTCGTCACGAGTGCACGAGAGTATTCGCGAGGGATGTACAAGGGACTCGGGATGATGATGCAGACGCCCTCTGTTTTCATGACCCCAGTGACGTCACCGGCTGTTCATGTAGATCCGAACGCCCAACCGTTCAGTCTCTCAGTGGGGCTGCAGTGTCTGTCAAGTCTGATACAAGAAAATCATTCAGTGGCTATCGTGGAATTAGGAACTTAATCAGTCAGCCATGTTTCCGTGAAACCTACCAGACCTCACCCTCTCCTGATCCTCTGGGGCGCCATCTATGAAGCGAAGTGTATTATCTCTATCTATAACTAGTACAAGCACTATCTGGAATTGCTCTTGTGGATGAATTAAGTTGCATTGTATATACAAGAATACAGTATGCAAAGTCATACCCGAGGAGAGGTCATAAAACAACTTTGAAATAATGATCTTGTGAATACACTTTCCTCGTCAAAGCTACAAAGCTACAGATGTTAGGTGTATCCATGGAGACGTGTGAGATCCAGGTAGTAGTATCATTAGTATTAGATTAGGAGAAGTATGAGTGCAGCACCAACTGTAACAACAGCTTTGGTAACAGCCTAAGGGAATTCAACAAATATTGTTTAAAAACTTTCTCGAATGTTCTGTGAATTACGCGGAAGGCGAGATGCAGCAATGACAGCAGGAAGCAATATGGCGGTAGACGATGTTTTACGAATCTTTAACCCACTCAGTGTAAGCCCTCTCTTTCACAAATACTCTTCGTAAATCAGAAACTCTCCATCATTGCCAGCTCACCCATCAATTTTCTCTCCTTCCTTCATGCGGCGTTCTTATGCTGTTCTTTCCTGCTGCGTGTGATTAACTGTCAGTTAATTTGTCATCGCCAGTTGTCAGTCTCTTTAATAAAGAGCTGTCATCATCCGTTGTCAGTCATCATTTTCTTCCTCTAATCCCAATCCCACATCGCACACTTCCCCTTCTCAAAGAAAAAACAAAAACAGTTCGGGTTGGGAGGTGGGTGGTGGGTGGTGGTAGTCAAGAGATTTCTGACAGAGAGACAGAGACTGACACATTCCATTGAACATAAGAAAGTGTATGACATTTAATCTCACAACTTTTTGTTCCTGTGTGTCTCTAAAGCTGCAGTCAGTCTGAATGCACTGTAGCTGTGCACTTGCCTTGACAAAAGCTTGACCTTATCCGCAAAGCCACTCCACAATGCCAGATGAGATCGGAAACAGGAAGATGAATTGTCGGACCATCCACTCCCTGACGGTCAAATTAGGATGACAAAGGAGAGACTCGACAGCGAAAAGTGTTTATACAAAGAGAAGTGACCACATTAGATATGCACCAACAGGAAACAACTGCGACATAACAACAATCATAAAAGTAAGTCAGGGACTTGGAGATGGTGCGGAGGTTCAGAGTAACTGGGAGGGAGGGGTAGAAGTCACCGAGACAAATCTTATGTAAGACATTCTGATTTCCTACCACCAG
The DNA here is from genome assembly GCF_003073045.1 of Pomacea canaliculata. Classification (NCBI taxonomy): domain Eukaryota; kingdom Metazoa; phylum Mollusca; class Gastropoda; order Architaenioglossa; family Ampullariidae; genus Pomacea; species Pomacea canaliculata. The sequence goes on from NC_037601.1 coordinate 21,054,001, forward strand.
CAAGCTGGCACTACATCATAAAAATGTAATCGAAGACCAAGTATTATCTGTATTTTTTGGGTGGAAGGAAACTGAATGGCTCCGACATTTTTCACAAACAGCCTTGGAACGCTGCTGCCAGTCTTGGAGGGCTTAGGCCGTGTGTGTGATGTGAAACTAATTCATCTTCACCTATTTATCACTCGGTTCTAGTTCAATACATTGGGCTTCAATGTTCTGTCTACACATTCTTTAAACCAAAAACTACTTTTTTTGCTACTTGCGAGAACAAGATTAGCTTCGTTTTTCTTTCTTGTCAAAAAGAGGGTTGGTGAGGAGAAAATACATCTTCTGTACATCGGGACAGAGAGACAGACAGAGAGACAGACAGACAGACTGGCAGGCAGGCAGGCAGGCAGGCAGACAGACAGGACAGACAGACAGAGTGCTTGCGTGCGTGTTGTGCTCATCATCCCTGAAATGAAATGAGCTTCCCTCCCTTCTGTCCGCCATTTCACGGTTTAATGTAATGAAGAACAGACGAAGCTAAGAAATCAATAGGACAAATGAGTAATGCATTCTGTGCTTCAACGCATCTCCTTAGGGGACGATCACTCACATCGCATCATTTAAAAAGTAAGCATTTCCAGTCTACGAGTTATCGCTCTTTATGCACACACATCGCGCTGTCCGCGATTCCATGGCAAGGGAAACAACACTGCATCGTATGGCTTCAAGATGCACGGTGGTACGAGTTACGTGCCCTTAAATGATGGTGTTCTCCCCTCCCCACCCATACACATACAAGCTATCCCCCACCTTTCCTTTTCCTCCCTCCCTCTGTCATCACCGACGTTCCGCTTGAGAAGTTAGAAAATGACATCTACCCACCAGACGTATTCGGTCTAAGACCCTTGATTTATTTCCCTTTCCCACGTGAATTCACACCCAGTTGCCTCCCTTCATTTTCTAAACAGCCATCCGTTTGGTCTACGTTTATTTTACCTCCTTTCTCAGTCTGTGGAATATTCTTCCATTCCTTCCTATGTGTCTCTGTATATTCATGTGTTTGCAGAAATGAATTCATTGTAAAGGAAAAAAAAAAAAAGGAGACATAAAAAATGTCAGAAAGAGGCCAGCGACTTTCTTCAATCCATTGGAGAGATGCTGTAGCTCTGGCATTACTTTGCATTCTTGCTCTGGTCCGCAACCACCCCAGCCTTTTAGAGATTGGCTGTGCAAATAGGGGAGGAAATTGTGTAGGTGTTGGAGTTATGCGGCTCACTAGGAGGGGCAGGAGGATCAAAGCGATGTCAGACGGTGGGAACAGATGATGCTGGCTGATTCATGGGCCATGTCACTTGCCCCTCGGACAACGAGTAGAGGAGATATATTACTGCGTGGTTTAAAATCAACACTCACACTGTCCCTCCCTCTCCATCTCTTTTTTTTTCTCTCTCTCGCAAACACATACACATACAAACACACAACACATACAAACACACAACACATACAAACACAACACACACTGTTGTCCCTGCAAAAGGTCCATTTGAGATCAAAGTGTCAAAATATTATCATTTACACATTTTGTTCTGATTATAAATGTATTTAATATCTAAAAGTTAATAATAAGTTTTTGATAAATTCCAGAATTAATTTTTCTTCACTTTATCAACTCTCGAAATGTTCAGTGCTCGCTAAGGATGCGAAACATTTTGTAAGATCGTGATTTTCGAGATTTGTTCGCCTGCATGAAAATTCGAATCTTTGAAGCACTTCTTTAATTATTTTACCCCCAGCTGCCCCCTTAAGTGGGTATTTCCGCTGTGGTTAAATCGGGTGTAATCAGTGTTTGACCTTTTAACTTTTATTCATAACTCTTCCTTCTTTTGTCAACGTGTAGTGGATGTATTTCAGTAATGGATCTTCGTTTTTTTTCTTTTCGATTAGTTTCGCAATGCTTTTCGCTCTTGCAGTTCTCCACTAACAGTTGTGCGAACTGATTTCACCGATTGTTTTCACTCACTTTATTCCATTTCAATCATTTTCCCTCTGGCGATCTTGAATCGCAGTCATTTCACTCTAGTGGCCATTGCCTTCTGTTGATTAACGGAAAATATCACATTGCTTGAAAATATCATGAGTGGAGCCAAGGTTAGTGGAGCCCTCATTTCAATCGGTAAAAGGTCGATTTGCAGCCCTGACCTCTGACCTGAGTTTATGCCGCCGTAAACTACTCTCCTCATTCTTTTCTGAAGCTTTTTCTGAAATTGGTCTTCGTCGTTCAGTCTGCAGAGATCATCCTTTACTAACATCGGGTTTTAAACCATTGCAATTATCATGTTGTTACAATGGTGTGGACAGTGAAGTGAGCTCACTTGTTTACTGTTTATTGCTCTGAAACATGTAGCATCTGTTTACAGCACTGGCTGCCTTGCCAGGATACACACCAACCCCACTCCCTTCCCATGACTTTGTAACAACTATTCCCCCATCTTATTTTCCGGTTACCTGTTGTTTTGCTTCCTTCACTCCCCTATCCCGCTCTCTCGCTCCCAGGTGAGATGGAGATGTGTGTGTGACACACCCTAATCTGTCTTACAACACGGAGTGACAGGCTTGCCAGCGGTGTCTTATTTACTTACATCGCTTTTGGGTTAGGCACTCTACCCGTGAGCCTCTAAATAAACAATTACCAAAAACACAATATTTACCTGTGGGGCAAAGTGGGAGCGATTAGGTGAGAGGTCATTGTCAGTAACGAATTGCTCACAAAATGTTTTCCTTCCCATCGGACTGACTGCCGGCGATGGAGCATCCACCACTGACTCTCTCTGGTGCAGCCGCTCTGTATCTGTCTCTCCGACAGTTGGCATCAGTATTTTTCGAGATAATAATTTACTTTATTGTCGTGTAGAAAGGTTTTTAGTTTTTAGTTTACATTCCTACCCTACCCCGACACAACAAGACATGGCCACCACGATACACCACTAAACCACCATCACTGCTGTCGTCGCCGCTATCTTTGTAGCTGTCATTAATAGTGACATCACACCACAGATAACTGAGGACTAGTCAAGGAAAAAATAGAGCGACAAAGATATTGAAGTCCCCCCTTGGTAGACCTCAGCGGCCATCCCATGGTAACCTGGGCCCAGGTGCACATCACTAGGAGTTAACCGTCAAGCAGACGGAATATAAAAATCGTCGTCAACATCTACAGCAGTTTGGCTGTCTACTGCCGAGTTCACCATACATAACCAGCCAGAGAATTATTGTAGTCTGACCCTGGAACTTTGTGTATGACATGCTTGGGGTGTCATAGATGGCAGTATTGTCCTCTCTCTCTCTGATTCTTTTTGTTTCTCCCTCTGTCAGTCTTTCCTCCTCCACCAGAGGTTCCGTTCAGTCAAACTAATTCCTAAACTGCAGGCAAAAACTGAATGGAGCCAACCCTGCTCTCGATTTATTTTTTCTTACACTCAAGCAACACAAACCCTCACTGCCAATTAAACCGAGAGCAAGTCGAGTGCCAGAGTTTCATCCAATTACGTAGACCTCGAGTGTGATGTACAGATTTTGTGGGGTAATCACTGCACACGTGTCCCAGCCGCCACCGAGACAAGAACTTCTGATGTCTGCTCATTGTAGAAAAAGAAAGAAAGAAATAAAACCTAGAGCCAAGCCACTAAATCCTGTCTTCTTTCTCCCAGACATTGTATCAAAGCTTCCTGGCTGCCAAGCTTCCTGCAAGTCCTCCATTGAGAACTTTAGCTCGCGAACTTACTGAATATGTAGCAGTGTCTGTACTGAATGTAGCTGTCTGCTCTCCCTCTCTCTCTCTGAAAGATTATATTTCTCAAGGGACTAATGAGACTTCAGCTTCCATACGTTTGAAATGTTGGTCTGCCGGCATACTGTGCGATTTTTGTCAGAATTAGATATATTTAGAGTGTACTGCATATAAAATAGAGGTTTATAAAGTGACAAGTAATATTTAGATCACTCGCTATTTTTAATTATCGTTACCTCATTAATTAAAGTAATGTTTGGGAGCGTGAAAGAAATATCTAGGTTGTTAAAAAACCTGTGCAAATTTATTATATGTAAAACTTTAGTTTGGTTTTTAATATTTTACATCAGCAAGCAAGCTGAGACTAGTTCACGGCAAGCTGTCAAATCGTCTTAAGAAGTGCGTGATCTAGAGATAAACTGTCTGTGCGGGAGGCGGGATCTGAACCTACAACTCAAGATCTTCCCTGAGTTGGTCACTAGCGTCTACCACCGACCTGCCACAATGGGAGATGAATTTGCTAGTAGGTTGGTAACATAATGTCCCTCGAGTTATTTATACCGGTGATATTTCATGTGCCAATGACAGAAGGTAGATGTTGCAGTATTTTTGTCGACTCCGTTGATCACATGAAGCAGCGTGAGACAGTCGTTATGATATATATGAACTCAACTTTTACATCAGAAAGAAGATTGCAGAAGTGAAGCACAAGAAATGGTGCACGTGTTCAAGCTATACTTCATAGTGTTATATTCTTTAGTCTGGAAAGCCGTTGATACAGCACACGAAATTTTAAAAAGATAGCTTTCCGTGATGGAACAATTTGCACCGCGATTTAAAAAAAAAAAATTCTAGTTTTATCCGAGATCAGACTTTGCCGCAGTGCAGGCCTCGAGGAAAAGATAAAAGAAAATATTCACGTGATCATTACAATCGTCAGAAATAGTTCAGCCATTCGGAGATTACTTTCTTTTGATTTTCTCTTCTCATGATAAGGACCTTCCACTACGCTGCCATTCGTTTTCTTGGGTTCCTGAACATAAAAGCCGCAAGGTAGCAAAACTGTTCGCCTTCAGGGGGAGGAGGGTGTACACATCAAAACCACATAAAGAACCCGGAAATGACGTAGGCAGTAAAGAACAGCTCGAGGTGCTTTGTTCGATGTTGACCGGAAATCAGAGGTATTGTGCGCATCCTCATCTGCGCAAACACGGAGGCTGACAAGCTGCTGCCTCGCTGTGCAGCCAAAAGCTTTGTCCGAGGTGATGTGGGCAAAGGGAGACGATTTGGCGAGGGTGTGATGAACGACTGGGGTGGCTCAACGCATTTTCACAATTACTTTTCTCCCCCATTCCCTCCAGCCCCGGCTGTATCCCGCCTCTAGCCGTTCACCCAATCAAATGTCCGGGTAGGACGAGGATCTTTTAAACAACAGGTCAGAGGTCAAAAAGAAATGAAGGTCAAGCGGAGACAATACTGATTATTTTATTAGTTTCACGCGCAACCGAGATTATTTCTCGCGTACTAGACCATAAAAACCGAGATTATAAAAGCATCGGCAGATGAATGAATGAATCGATGAATGGATGGATGTGCACTCTTCAGAGGAGAAGGTGGCAAACAGCGCAAGACGAATTCTTCCTCACCTCCATTTAAAAAAAAAGTTTCCGACATGTTGTAACCTTTTTTTCACTTTGACAGATTGTCGACTTTCATCATCTTGCTTCATCTTTCTTCTTAAAGGGCTTTTTTTCTAACAACATGAAGAAATGGAACGAAATGACCTGCAGCATTTGCCGAGGTCCGGGTAGACTGTTCTGTTGGGTGTTCCTCCCAAAACTTTACTTTCCACACATTTACAAAGTCTCAGCTTTCTTGCTGTCAGTGCAAACGTGGACACAACAAATCTTCCTTTAAATATCTGAGGCAAAGCTGTGAAATGTTATATGTTATGTTCAGTATTTTTTTTTCTCGGCCAAATAATTATTATTCTGAATTTAAATATTTAAGCGTGTACTAGACGTTTCGTCTTGTTATGAATAATCTCTTGACACACCCACCAAGACGTGTCTGGAAGAAATATCTATAATTTCAATAACTTCAACACCAATGCAATAATTTGTAAAAAGTTACGATAGTCAAACTTTTCACAATCGATATTTAAACAATAGTTCTTTGTTACAAAGTCATTTGTTATCCTGTAGCTCGCCATCAACTATCACCATAGTTTAATTTCTAACTCCATGGCAGCCAGGAAGTTGCCGAACACTAACAACCAGTTGTCGTGTGTGTCAAGTCCTAATTTAATGAACCCTTACCTATACACAGCTCCTGGCAGCCTCAACTGTTCGTTTACCAACTGTAAACTACAAGCTACGGTCTCTCCTGTTTCTGTGGCGTGTCTACACCATGTTTGCCGGACCACTCAGACAGGCGCAAGATCCACATTCTGACCACTCCACTGCCTGCCAGGTCCCTGGCCTCCCCGGGGTTCGATTATCTACTGAATGATTTTCACATTCTTCGCGAAAAGGCTCTTCGATATTGTTATTGACAGGCTCAACTTTGATTGGGCCTGACAGGCTTGCACCGTTGTACAAATGGACCAGAAGACAAATGAAGAGCCTGGCTTCTAGGGGCCGGTCCCAAAAATGTCTCCAGGGGGACGTCACTCGCAGTCCACTGCAGCCCATGATCCTGAGTGCTTTCCCTTTCTAGAAAGGTCTCGTTAAACGACTGCATTATGTTTAGGGGGGAGCCATCTCTCAGTCCTCGCACCCAGCTGCCTTGTCCCCCTCCTTTTCTTGAAAGTGCCGAAGAAAGTTGCGAAGTCTTTGCTCGATGCTCGCATGAATTCTCTCAGCTTGTCGGGGAAAAGGGAAGTCACCTCCATTTTTTTTTTAAACTCAGAAAAACTAACATTTTTAAAGCTGTCCCAGAAATGGGAATGTTTGGACATCTTTGTGGGCTGTTCTATCCTTTCTCACACAAATCATGAAAATATTTTACTTTTAGAGATCAAAGGCAAAGGAAAAAATATTTTATTAAGCTCTGTGTGCGTGTGCGTGCGTGTACTTATCTTTCTTGTTTGGCCTTTATCCGTCTATCCATCTGTCTATTTATCACCGTTCAACAACTCTATTCATAGATCGATAGATTTACCTCATTGTTTATCCATTCTTATGTCTTTATTTATCTTTTCATCTACAGATTTATATATCATCCATCTGTCTATCCATCCATTTAGATATTTTTTTCCTCATCCTCAAATTGATTTATTCATCCGTCCAGCTATCTAGCAACCCATCTAGACATCCACTCATCTATCCATGGCTCTGTCTTCGTGTCCATCCATCTATCCGTCTGCCTTCTGCATCTCTACCCATGCGGCAGACCAGTGAGCTCATAGTGTAAGCTCGGTGATTACAGTTGCCTGGCTAGCCAACACACGCCCAATCTCCATCAATGATTCAGTGACATGAGGGCGTCTAGACACACCCTGTGATGCTTGTTGTTCTCCCACTCTGTATTAGCAGCTTGCCTTGCTGGCTGTCCGTGATGACGGGTGGAACGAACTGAGTGTGTCAAGGAATGTGTGCTCACAGAACACACTGGAACCTGCCAGACCAGTGCACTGGACACCGAGTCGCCCTGGCTCCCTGATCACTGGTCGCCCTTTGACCTCTTCAGACATTGACTCGAGTGAGGGACATCGCAGTGCGGAGTTTGCTTAGTTTCGCCTGCACTTGTCGAACACACAGACACATCATGATGATGATGATGATGATGATGATGATGATGATGATGATGATGATGATGATGATGATGATGATGATGATGATGATGATGATGATGATGATGATGATGATGATTGTCAATAATCTATCTATCCATCTAGTTGTCTTTCTAAAACAGTTGTGCTCCCAAAGAGAGTGATGTTAGAAGCAAACCTTTGCCTGAATACTTTAACGATACAGACAGGTTCTTTCTCTTCTTCGTCCCTACCTCTTGTTTTCTCCCTCTTTGTCTCTCTCAATCTTTCTAACCCCTCCCTCTTCATCCCCCCTGCCTGTCTGTCTTTTTAAGAAAAATGCTCTCTCTCTCTCTCTCAGTTTGATGCTCGTTTTATCGCTGATTGCCTTGATCACATCGCCTGTCCACGTATGCAGGAAAAGTTCATCACTTCCTTATCTCTTTCTCTCACCGATGGAAGCCTGTCAGAGGAAGTGTAAGACGGGAGAGAACGATGCCCCAACAGTGATTGGTAGTCATCATTTAAAAGCAATCAGACGGAAATAAGATGGCAATACCAAGTAATCCAGAAAAGCAATAACAAACAAAGGAACCTAGCAAAGTTGTTTTATTTTAAAAGATTTTCTATCGATCATGACCGTTACTGCGCGAGAGAATATGAAGGGCCAAGCCGCTGCCATTTTGTTTATCTTTGGTTATTTCAAAGTGTGTTTAATATCAAGGGGTAGGTGTAAATGTGTAAGCTGTCTCATCATAAATTTAGCGACTAGTGGACGTTTTTCAGTGAAGACCACCTCAACACACAGCAAGAAATCAATGGTCGGTTGTGTTAGGATGTTGTCCGATGAAAACAGAAGACTGAATAGATAAGAGTGCAACCTCTCATTAAGAGGCTAGACATCGGTGTAATTAGTGTAGACGGTGGAAATTCACGAATGTCAGAATCTATGATCACTATCAAATGTCATAAATATATTCAGGATACAAAAGCAAACTTGTCCAAGTGTTGGCTGACGGACTGAGAGTTAAGTAAACAACCAACATTGACTTTCGCTACTTTCCTCAGCCTGGAATCCAAGTTATTAGTTGGTAGCGACCATTGCCAACGGTTATTGGCGGGACTCTAAATTCTATCTCAGGTTCCCTTCCCCCCCTCCCTTCTTCCCCTAGCGAGGACAACGACAACCTAATTACATTTATTCTATACATTCCATCCAGAGCTGACTCGTTCTGACTCCACATACAATCAAAATCAGAAACTTATTATCGACCCAGACGTTAACAACATCAAGAAGGCTCGAAATTTAAATTTAAAAACAAAGGGAAAAAAGAAAAAACAGGGAGGAAAAATAGCCTCAGGTTTTCCCCTTCATCTTTCATTTTGGTTCATTGGTTCAAAGAAATGTCTGCTCGTGGTTAACTATGGTCAGCCGCTAAATGCAAGAAGTCCCATCATGCCTCTTAACTCTAATTCTGTCTGATAATTTGCTATAATCATCTCCAAAATGATGCGATGGAATTTTTCTACCCTAATCCAGTTATATTGGCCGTGAACTACCCTTGACCCTAAATCAGGAAATGTATTGAGTGGTGATGAAGATGGATTGATGCAGCTTTGTTGCTGATGGTCTGATGGGTTTTGTGTTCTGTCAGTGGTTTAATTGATGAAGATTGGAAAATGGAGTTGTGCACTTATCGATGACAGAATAAATGGTCTTTAAAGTGGTGTATATATATAAACTGGTAATTATCCTTGACATACCGGACAAGCTGCATTAGAAATACGCAAAGAAAAAAAATTGCCATCCTACACGGAAAGATCGAAAGAAAAACAAACACAAAAAGGAGAAAATCAGTTAATGAAAGTGGTGTAGCTAGATAAATAATAAAAACATAATAACAAATGGAAAATATATTTTTTAAAACTAAATCTTTTAAATTGGTATTCAATTTTTTTAATTCTATATACACATTTGAATTTTTTGTTTTGTAAAAATGCTCTGGATAGCTCATGGCAGTTTCTTCGCCATTACATCAGTCCATTGGGATAACAGGAGGACTCAGATATTTACAATGTTATTTATGAAGCCTCTTAACTTCATTGTTTATTTTATATCTATAAAATTTACTTGTTGACTAGCAGGCCAGGAAACATTTAGAGGAGCATGGTGGATCCTCCATGGGAATATGATGATGCATGAAATGCAGTTAGCAGCGAATGTAAACACAACAGCACGTGAGCGTGGCCTTATATGCAGGTCTGTGGCCATTTGCAGATTAAAATTGTAGACCAAAATGTCATTCATACATGTCTTATTTTACATTTGTATACCCTCGGGTGCATCACACACGCACACATACACACATGCTCACAAGTGCACGCAGCCTCGATCGCATACTATTTTCCCGTGAACCCACTCCACCCGACTGGTTCACGTCGTTTCTTGAAGACACTTGAAGACGTTGGACACCCACCGACAAAGTCGCACTCGGCAAAAATTGATTTGCTGTCCTTGTTCCTTAAATTTTAAGTGGTTTCTCGTGTGCAAAGCTCCCACCTCTGCATGCTGTGTTTCACATAACTCAGTCTAATCAGACTGTCGCCATTGTATCCGCCATTCACACCACACCTGCTTCTCTGAAAAAATCACCTCCTTGCGCATGGAAGGAAAAGATGCAACAAGTTTCTTTTTTCTTTCGTTACCCGCATAACTGTCAGAAAAGGAGCTGAAGAGCACTTGCTATCAAGGCTGGACTTTGTCGATGCCTCTCAGCCCTCCACTGTCTACACCCTAGTGGTACAGACGACAGCCATATTCCCATCCATCTTAACAACATTCTCTGCCAATATCTTTCTCCATCATCCACTTCCGACTTTCAGTTTCAAATACAAAATAATTTCGAAACGAGTGAGTAGGACATGTGTGTTTTGTGTCCTGCACTCAAGTTGAAAATACCCCCCATGTGCTCAATGGCTGCATCTCTCTCCACGATGGATGTCTTTCATTTCGGTTTTGACATAATGATTGAAAAAACAATTTTTACAAGGTTGGCAAGGGTTCAACGTCTTTGCTTCATCATCATTTGTCAACATCATTATCGGTCCCATGACAGATAGGGTCATCTAGGGTGTAGTGTGAGAGATGAAACAGAGAAACCTTTACTGAATATTTGTCTGTAATAAAGTGTCTCCCTCAATTACATCCGGGCATCAACATCGTCTGGTTGTGAATCTTCTATAACACTTTAGTACCCGATGACCGTGTGGAGGGCGATAAATCCAGAGTTTGAGATTAACATGGATTCCCTATATTCCCTTTACTATTGCTAAAAACAAATTCTTATTTAAAATCTTAGACTTACTATTGACGAGCATGTAGCTCTCACACAAGACTGACCAAGAAAGTCTTACAAGAAAAAAATATTTACCTTATGTTATTTTGGTCCTTCTGGTTCTGTTGGAAATTCAATGTCAAGTCCGGAATAATATATTAGATAGAGGGTAAAAGGTAAAGGTCGTCCCATAACCTTTTAAGGTCGTTTGGGGAGTGAGGTGTTAGAGACCCCACTTTTCTCGGGGCCAGCTTTTTACATGAGGGTGGTGCCCATCTCCTCTCCCTCGCTGCCTTACCTTCCCCAACCCTCTATGGAGTCAGGTACCCATTCCCTTCAGCTGGGTCGACTGGGGGAAGTTTGCTGAGCTTATCGGGAATTGAACCAGCGCGCTCTCGGTTCGGACGCCAGCGCTCTAACCACTCGGCCGTCCGCTTCCCCAGATAGAAGGGGATGTGATAACGAGAAAAAACTGTCAGACTTTCTTCTACTACAAAATGTTATTCATTGCACACAGGAACCTTTGGTGATTTCTAAGATGCACAGTGCCCGCATAAAAATAACATCTGTAGGGAACAAAGGAGACAACTTTGTTAGAAGGAGGTATAACAATAAGGAAAGTGAAGAGAAAGCTTACCTTTATGAACCAGAAGTAGAAGTAAGATTGAAATCAAGCGGTGACGTGTGCTGGGCGCCATGACACGCACGTCACAGCCGCTGGAGGACGTGTGGTCGTCTGCTCGTGTGTTTGGTCAGGAATCAGCGCATCCTCGTGGCGCCTGGCCTCCCAAGAAAGCCGACCAGAGACGTTGTGTGGTCGAGCGGTGTGCCTCTTGCCTCTGCTACGTGAAGACGTTGGTTGCTACGTGAAGACGTTGGCTGCTACGTGAAGACGTGGTTGCTACGTGAAGACGCTGCTACGTGAAGACGTTTCTGCTACGTGAAGACTTTGGCTGCTACGTGAAGACGTTTCTGCTACGTGAAGACGTTACTGGTACGTGAAGACGTTCCTGTGTATTTTGGACCTGATGTGACGTACTCTTCTAGTCCATGCTCCTTCGCGTTGCTCCTCATCATTCCGTCACTCCTTCGTCCTCCTCGTGACGTACTTGCTAGTGCCAGCCGCTAGAGATGGGTTTCTCAAATTTTCATCGAATGTCTCCTTCATGTGGAAGATATATAACATCTGTCGTCGCTGTTTGTCTTGAATAATTATGTTTTCAGAATCATAGTTGGTGTATTGAGCCCAGTTCATCGATGCACAAGGTCTCTGAGAGAAAAAGTTTGAAAAAACAAAAAATATCATGTCATTTTCGTGGTCAGATAGAGAAAATCTTGCTAATCACGGGTGACTAAACTGGTGACAGAATAGACACAGACGTTGGTCACGTCATCTACCCCACCAAAGACTTAATTTTTGTGTTTTGTACTTTATGGAGGGTTTTTGATTTTTATACACACACAAAGAGAGAATCCCGCACTCATACCCTCACATATTAAAAATCACACACGCATATTTGTGTGCGAGGTGTGTGTGTGCACGTGCTCGCGTGAGAAAGAGGGAATGAAAGATTGTTGGTGTGTGGGGGGATGATTAGGGTCAGTCAGTGATTAGAATATCGGTTCCTACAGGGGTCTTGGTACTGTGGTATTTTAATACAGGACACTAGCTATTGATTTCCACAGATGTCTTGGGCGATGCACGAAGCCCTCGCACACTTTCTTCTAATTACAGTGATTAGCAGTCTTGCCCACTCATTAACTGCCAACTCACTGACCACAAACCTCTTTTGTGAGCGAGTGACACACGTACAAAGTTAGAGACTAGAGTGCAACATTTATTTTCTTTGTGATCGTTCCTAGTAAAATAATAATTCCTAGAGTATGTGTACGTATTTATGCTCAATTTTCAAGATATTAGCCATCAAACATCGACTTTGTCACCTGCCACTAAGAGAAGAAGAAGAAGAAAATTACCAGCTATGCTGTAAAGTTCTGTTGGGTGTAAGCAGTGTAGGTAACAGTGAGTGTTGCTCAGTCCAGCAAGTCTGTCCATGTCTTCAAGTCTTTGTCCAGAAAATGTCAAAGCTGATTCTAGAATACAGCCTTCCTCAGAAGTCGAAGATGATCAAGCCCAAGCTTCGACTAAAGTTAAAAAATATAAAAAGGTCCAAACGGACTGGTGAGTATATCTTCTCCACATAAACATTAATGGGCAACAATCGTGGTCATTGCCGTCTACATTGTATTATTATGGATTCTCTCTTATTAAGTGGGTGAATATAAGTTAATTTCTTCAGATGACTGACGATAATGACTTTTTTACTATGAAAAGAATAATAATATTATAAAAATGTAATCATATGAAAAAAAACTAATTACATGATGCTATTTTTAGAAAAATACTACCCTTTTGTCATTAATATAATATTTCTCCTGCTTCCTCATAAAATATCAGTGGAATGTGTTTATGTGATTCAAGAGAAAATGTCTTGAATCGTCCTCCCCCATTACTATTTCTGATTTTTTTTTTTTGCAAATGAGAAAAGTTTTCTTCCAATTTGAACGTCCATGATGATGATAAATAGCAGCAAACTTAGCGTTTAAGTGAAAAATGTTGACTTTAATCAACTATCTTATACAAAAAGTACTATTATTTCAAAACAACTTTCAAACAACACCACACATCACAGATCGTTTCGGCAACGCGGGAACTTCCAGGAAAAGCTTGTTATTTTTCTATAAGCTTTGTCCGGACAAGCAGATGTTGTTTCACTCTAAAGTAGCAGCTACAGACCGGCGGCAGACTGTCCTGGGGTCCAAGAAGAATGAAGTTTAGTGATCGCGAGCTATGAAACTGTTTTCTAATTTCAGAGCAAGACCACTTTCCTTGAGTTTTGCCCTCGGCTTCATAGCTACGACCCCGGAAGTACAATCGTCCATCGCAGTTGCTACAGCAACAGAGGAATGGCTATTGAATGCACAGCTATAACTGTTGAATACTATCCTCAATATTTATGTAAGTTATTCGTTCAATTACTCCTCCATTCCAGATTCTTTACCTATGTGCACGTGCGCTCGCTTGTGTATGTGTGTATGAGAGAGAGAGAGCGCGCGGTGGGACTCTAAATATACAAAGTAGTAAAAATATCAAGGCCATAAAAGCAAATAAGAAGCCGTTTAGAAGACAGAAGGCTTTAGCTTATAAAAACTCCCCCATTTACAGGACAAATTGCGTATCGATCCTCCACCTTATTTCCCGCAGTCGGTGGTCCCCAAACTCGCGGCAACATCAGAGAATAACAAGCCACCCGCACGAGTTCAAACATCGTCTCCATCGGCAAGACTGTTGCAGCTTCCAGCCCGGGGTCCTCGTGCACCATTATATTCGCTTCTCCAGTCAAATCCGCAGTAAAGCTGCCAAAAGCGTTCTGAACACGTGACCTCATACATATTCATCAAAGAAGCATCAGATTGTGAAGGGGACACAACAAAGGGCCCGAAATAATTTATCTTACAATGGCGGTCATTGGGTGTCAGCAAAAAGTCCCTGTCCATGCTCCATGTCTCCAAGTATGTATGTTTATGTCCATGGAGGTGGATGTTCTCAAAAGATGTGGGGTGGGGTGGATGAAACCAGTGCTGGCAAACGGTCAGATTCCACAAGATCAGCAGTTATCGTTGTACTCAGGTTCTGTCAGCTCAAGGGGTCGGGTCGACCTCTGTTCAAGTAGATAATGTCACTTTTGTCTGCTCCATTACTGTACCAGACAGCGAGACTTTCCCTTTGTCTAATACGGACTGTGGGGCTCCAAGTCCTTGTTAGTCAACCCGTTTCCGAGAAACAGAAGTATCTTCTTTATACTTTCAACTTTGATTTTATCTAACTGAAGCCATAAAATATGTCTCACATAATTGTAATAGTCGCATTTTACTTTGAATAAAACGGTTTTGAAAAAATGGGAAAAACAGAAAATTCCAAAAGAATATATCCCACCCAGCACGCCATATTTGAATTTATTTCTTTTTATGTAGACTCAATGTAATTACTTGTAAAATCGTAGAAATTTTATAATTCACATTGAAATCGCCATACACCATGAAAAAAATTTCCCTGACAAGGTTTGGGCTACACGCGGTGGGTACCACTGTACATCATGTGTCACTGTATGTCTAAGATGAGGTTTTTTTCTTTCTTTTTTTCTCCTTTCTTTTATTTTTTGTCTTTCATTTTTTCCCATTGTTTTCTTTATTTTATTTTCTTTCTCGATTTCTGTAAACTTTTCTGGGTTAAAAGTTAGTCGAGCAATTGTCTAACGCAGATGAAAAAAAAGGAGTAAAAGAACAACGCCTACACACTTTCAAAGTAGTCTTATACATCTCTCACACAGTCGTTCGTGCTTGTGGGAAGTTATTAGGATGTTTCTCGACATGTCTTTAGGCGGTTTTCTTCTGCTTTTAATCGTTTTGAGGTGAAGCAGGTAAGATTACACATGCGGACATTTCATAACTTGTACAATTTGTTGGGAATGTGAATGAGTGTGTGTGAATGTATTTTTTTGTTTGTTTTTTGTTGTTTTTTATATATATTACTTCTGTGTGAGCCTTGGTATGGCTCTTTATTCTGCTATATTATATTGTCATGAAATATATATATAGCAAAGTGATTAAGTCAAGTAGGCATATTTCTCTACATGTAAGAACTTGGAAATTAAATTAATAAATTAATTAGCTCTGGCTGGCAGATTTATTCTTATTTCTGTAACTCAGTTAACTCCCATTTCTCAGTCTCTTGAATTTCGTATTGAGTCCTCATAATCCATGTCATTATACACAAACATCAAAGCTCTCTCAGCACTTCAGATGTCCGTGAAAGGATGTAATTTTTCTCCCCTGTAACGATATCATCTGCGTGAACGACAACTGACCAGACAGACACTGCAAGGGAGAGCATCCTACTGCAGTTACTCCCCTTTCCTCCTCAGCATCGCACCATCGCGATGTTTGCAAAGTCTCGTCGTCAGGATCAAGAAACTCGTCCTTTCTCACAGAAATGATTTGTGAGGTTGGAGGAAACCCTGTTTTAGTCAGTGAAAGGTCGCCGAGTTACTAGGTTGTGTTCTGCGCGTGGAGACAGGAGCGGGGTCATCGCCAAGGTATTTAATTACGTCACCTGACCTTTCAAGTTCTGGAGCAAGAGGGAGGAAAGCGAGGAGAGCTGCACACGTGACCCTCCCATCGGCTCAGACAAAAACCCGCTTAGATTATTCATTTGGTTTTCCTGTTCTTTTGTTTGTTTTGACTTTTTGTTGGTACCGAAGGCTTCTTACAGACAAAATGTGAGAAGAGGTCAGAAAACTGGGGAAACTCCAGGACGATTAGTCTGATAGGAAGAGGGTCAGGTACCTGCTCTGAGAACATCAAAGTGTGGACACTAAATACTATCACATGTAATAGAGGACAGACAGCGATTGAGCACCTGTTAACCGTCGACAGCCTTTCTCCTCCATCCATCATTACTTAATTGAGGAACAAATTAGTGGTCACGTGATAAGTCTTAGTTCTGCGTTTTCAGAATATACTTTAGGAAACATAACAGTTCGTTTTCGAAACCATGGAAAGTAAAAACAAAAGTCAAGAAAATGCTTAACTATCAAGACATTCAGATATTTAATTTTAAATGATCTTTTGCCAGTCTCTTTTTTGACAAATTAATTTTATACCCATACTTAGAATGACACTTATGTCTGATACTGTATCTGAGTATCTGATACATAAACACTTAGCATTGATTTGTACTGACAGCTCGATGCACTGCTTAGTCTTGTAGCTAAAGTCATCGACTTTCAATTTCTCGTCATTCATCTCCTACAAACTCTTTCATCAACCTTACCTCATCATATTAATCGACCCTTCTTGTCATCAAACATCTAAGATCAATTTAACTTTCGGTGTTGAAACTGAAATTTTTCTTTAATGTTTCCAAATTCATCATACTGTTTCAATACACAACTTTGTTTTCTTTCTGCTATATTTTTTTAGCTCTCACCTTCTAACTACTGATCCTTATGTGTATTTGTTTTAAGACTTCCTCTCTCTCTGTCTCTACTGTGCATCCTTTAGCATAACCGCTGGCATCTTCAGTTAAATTTGTATTGTGCTACTTTATTTCTTTACATAATATTTCTAATATTAATTAACTAAATAATGTGTGTTAGTAAAAGACTTACAGAAGGTGTCTGGGGTCGATATGAAGTTTCCCCGGGTCTCCACGCCTACGATTAATAGTTCTCCACGAGAGAGGTCAATATTCTTGGCTTCCTATAGACAGCAAACCTGCACTTTGCTCATCAGTTCCCTCCTCGTCACTCTCAAATTTTTGTCACAACAATCCGAGCTACAGCTGCAAACACATCTGTACACGATTAATGGTTTCACCACACAGAAGATTATCATAGTCCAGCGCGAGTTGTCTCCATCCTTCCTCCAGTCTTCCTGTGATGCTGACGTCTGAGCAGACAACAGAAAGCCCATGAAGACAGGAAAAAGATTATGTTTTTGTTTTTAACAATCTCTTTATGTCATCCAGCGGATGCGCGAAGTAGTCCCATTCACCTGCCGTTGATTCTGTGTCAAAATGTTTTTTTAATTCTACCACTTTCCGTCGTGCCGCCGGCTCCACCGAAGAAAGACTGAAAAACTGCGCTTGAGCTAACATCCCATAACTTCGACACCATCGATAACGACATCAACAACGCATTTGACTTCAGACTCTTCTCTCTTCCTTTCACTCCTTTCCCCGCTGCGGATCAGATAAGAGACGAGACTACGGCTGCCAGTCTCTCTGTAAAGGAATTCATTATTCAGGTTGCGAAAGAAACACACGAGTCTCCGTATTTCGATGATTTTTTTTCTTTTTAATCACAGCGCGCAAGCGAGTCTCGGGGTGGTGCTGACGAATCAGCAAGGGTGGACATATTATGACAGCGGTGTGTGTGTGTGGTGTGGTGTGTGTGTGTAGGGGGTATGAAAAAGCCATCCACACACACTATTGGAGAAGCTAAAAAAATCCCTGCTTCTTGTCTGGAATTTGTGGAACTGATGCTCCTTGAAGATATTGGGGAATGTCAGCTTAGGAGCCGGACGATGCAGCTGCATGATGACAAACTTCACAATGGCTTCTGGTCAACACTGCAATGCCGGCGGATGTGTTGAATTATCGTCCTTTTCAAAGGCAATAAACAGAAAAAAATCCTCAATTATCGTAAGTGATGTGTGTGTGTGTGCGCGTGCGGGCGTATAAGCCAAAGTGAAGTAGAACTTTATTAACTAATAAATATAACTAGACTTAAATTTAGTCAATAAAAATAACATAAATCTCTCTCTCTCTCTCTCTCTCTCTCTCTCTCTCTCTCTCTCTCTCTCTCTCTCTGTCGATCTGTGTGTGACTTTGTGTGTCTGCTGCCTGTCAGCTCTGTCTCAAACAACTTCATCAATAATCTGTTCTCAGTGTCAACATGTCTTGAAGATAAAGCGTCTTCAGTGTTGCTCGGCTCAAATCCCAACATTTCCCTTTAACGAGATGAGACTGCAACCACTCGTCTCAATCGTTCCCTTTGTGTCAGTGGTCAATGAAGGAAGCATCCATCGCTAATTCATCCCTTGATTGATCATGCATTCATCGAAACAACGATCGATCCATTCTATTCTACCTTCATTCATTGTTTCCTTCGCTTTTTTAAACTATTTGTATTCCTGCTTTTTCCTTACCGTCTTGACTAGTCTCCAGCGCAGTTTCTTTCAATCGTGAATAAGTTTTCTTCAAAAGTAATTCAAGTTCGACAGGGAAATAAATTTACTACTGACACAGTTAAACCTGCATAAATACAAAGCAGAGTTGGGATTAGTTTGTTACTAAAATGTAGTGGCCAAGGAACAAGAGAATAAAAAGTGAAGTGGTTCACTGTGACTTTTGCTCAGACATCTGTTGACATGAAAAATAAAGACTAGAGAAGAAATCAGCCATCAAACCAGGTTTGATAGACTTACCTCATGGCGAAGAAAGCTTTTCAGGATTTAAGTCAGGACAGATGCCTGCTTGGCAGATACCAACTCTCTAAAGTCGATGGTATATAAAGTGTCGACTGATACCCCGAATAGATCGGACTATGGAAACTATTAGAAAAGGTAATAAAGGATTGTCTCGCCTCTACTCACAGAAGACAGTAAGTTGTTGGCCTGTGGCGTACATGGAGTCCATTGTATGGGTGTTTGACAAAGAGCTGGCCAACAACTGCTCAACCTACCTTCCAATCTACAGTGTGGATGTGTTTGCTTGCGTGCACGTGCGTGAGTGAGAGAGTGAAATGTTTCTTTGTACATGCTATCGCTGTATTACTTTGTTGTGCAACAAACTTTCCCTTTTTCAGGAGAGAACAAATTAAAGAAATCTGGCTCTGCTATCACCCTCGTTAATAAAGAATTGCCGTTGTTTCTCGTCTGCTTACACTGATTTAGCTGTGAATATTTTGTTAGCAAGTTTATCAGCTAGTTTAGTTGGTGCCCTGTCTTCAAACTGCACTTGAAGAAGCAGGAGGATTACATGCCAGCTGGTCTTCAAGTGGTAAAGTTTTTATGTGTCACTAAGTAATAAATCATTTATTTTCAGGGAGTGTTTCTCCGCTGCACTAGAATTCCAGGTAAATGATGTTCTTGAACAAATGTATTTTACAAGCTAAAACACCAGACTACCTCCATCAGTTCTGTCTCTGTCCACACCGCCTGTGGCGAGCAATGTTTCCTGTTTCTGTGAATGATGTGTTGAGAACGAGGAGTTCTTTTGTCTTTCTGTTTCTTGCAATTTGTTTTCTGTGTCCGACCCTCTGTCATTGGCAGCCGGGTGGCGCATGTGTAAAGCTTTTGTCGTCCTGACCATGAGAACCGCAAGCCGAGGATTCATATCTCGAAAGCAGCTTCCATCTTTTCAGGATTCAAACACGTGTAATTCACGCTGTTGCCCTGTAAGTAACCCCATCCGATGAACATCATTCTATTCGGATGACAATCGCATCATCCGCTGCAAGAAAGTTCAGACCCAGTTATCCACCAGACATGGATATCTACCGACAGGGTAACGCGCCTGATAGTCTTCTTGTAATCCTTGCTTCATGCGATCAGCCCCAGAGGTACAGTCGGGCGAGCAGAAAGCTAAACTACAAGACAGCTAAAGCACTAAACTTGGATAAGCAGGCCGTTAGCATCCAGACCCCGGTCTCCAGACTGTGTATCATGGGGTCACAATGTTCAGAACTACTTTCTTATGCCCAAGCTTCATGCGAGGAGCGAGACAGGGCAAGTGTTTAGTTCCTGTTTACAACCTCAGGATCGTTGTTTGTTTTGCTCTGTCGTGAAGAGGGCTGTTGACTCAGTATTTTCCCGTTCACTTCCTTGTTGTTCAATGACTCCTTCTCTCATTTTTTTCTTTTTTTTTGCCGATGTCCTTTTCCTGGTCATTTCAAACACGCAAGGCTTTTCTTCTTCATCTGACTGTCTGTGGAGTTGTTGTCTTGTGTCTGTTCTCATAGACATGTTCCTGAACCGTGTTTCTGGACAAACCAGTAGTTCCCGTTCTGGCCACTAGTTGCTTTAAAGGAAGAATGGAGAACAGTAAGAAAAGTGTTCGAATAATAAGCACATTTACTGAACCCCGAAAGACTTCTTTCTCTTTTTTTTCTCTCCGTCCTTCTTCGCGGAAATGTAATTAAACTTGCAGCCCTCATCTGTTACCGAAATAAAAGTGTAGAAAAGAGAAACATATTTCATTCTTAACCCTCGAGTTCCTAATGAATTAAAGAATTCTTCTGCCCTTCCTTTAGTATACATTTGCTTCTTCTTTCGTTCATTTCGATTTTTTTTTTTCGCCTTTTCGTTCTAACAATAAATAATTCATTTCTTTTCTTCTCTTTATGTATTTATGCTGTCACCGTGCTGGGCCCATTTGTAAAATTCCTTCTTAATCCAGATGTTGTCAGATATGTTAACATTGTAAGTGCATCGCTATGTGATAGTCAGACAAAACTAATCCACTCACATAGTCGAATGTTGTTCGACAAAAACTTTTTCTGCTAAAGTACACAACCTACAGTATACAAAGTCTTTTTTTTGAAGTAAACGATTTTTTTTTTTCCTTTTTTCTTTTTTTTTTTTTCATTCTACTCCCGTATTCAAGCTCTCCCTCCCTCACTCAGCGGGTCAGGGGGTCTGGGGTGAACATCAAAGCCCGCCAGTCGCCCCCAGACTCTGGCAGTGAGTTACAATACTGACTGAATGGCGGCCGGAGCCAGGGAATGCTGGGTACATCGATTGCATGCACATGAATTGTGTGGTGGCGCTGCCGTCCCTTGATCTACTCGGATAAGATCGGATTAACATTGTCGGACTTGCCTTGGAGAGGTTTTCACTACAGCGCGAGGAGAGACTCGGCCAGTCACGTGTCGCGCTATTCTCGGTCACGTGGTTACTCGAGAGGCTTGTGAGATAAAGCTTTAAAGGGAAATGCAAGTCAAATGGTAATTTTGATCAGGTTGTCAGCAAATGTCATTTAAGCCCAGCTCACCATTTTACTAGCTTTTCCCTTTCAGTATACCTCGCTAACTAGTTTCAACCAAACTTAATTTTGCGGTCAGAGTTCAGATACCTTGATGACTAGCAAATCCGACAGGAAAATCGTACCCGCCAATTACTGTGCAATGGAACTAAGAATGTTCTTTGTTATTGAAAGTGGTTTGCGGCAGTGGGGGAAAGTTTTATAGTTGTAGTTGTATCAATAACTGGATAAGATAAGCCACATAATTTTCATTTCCTGCCTGTCTTCAACACTACTGAAGGTGTAGTATCGTAGCAAGAGAATTGAAATAAATATTTCCAAGTGTTCCAAATGACACTGATAATGCGCTTATAGAAAAAACCCAAAATGTTCAAGATTTGTCATCTCCAAACAAGTTTATTTCCAAGACATGCAAACCCAGTAAACACTCTCTTCTGTTTTGTTTCAATCGCGATCAATCGCCTCTCTAGCTCTAATCAGATCATCAGGGAAATGCAATCGAACATTTATACTCAGCCAAAAGTAGCAGGCAGTGCATAGCAGGTGAGCAATCGTCAATCTTCAAAAGAGACATTAGTAGTCTCTATGAAAAAGTCACGATAAGTCAGTCAAAGAAACAACTAAAAAACTTGTGACCAGCTTTTGTGATATCGGTGACTGACATCTTTCAGAAAACCCAGGGGGAGCGGACATGTTTCAGAAGTTTTGTATCTTGAAAGCAATTCTGATAATTATTTAATTATTATAATGAATTAAATTAAACTCTCTTATCTGAAAATATTTTTAAACTCTGGTTAACTTTAAAAATCCTCTTATCTGAAAATAATTTTGCACTTGAGTTAACATTTGAAAGCTTCTTATCTTAAAATATTGAATAATTTAAAACTTGTATCTGCATGGTTTATCGATGTAAAGCTGTATCGGGATAGTAGGGGAGCAGCTGCAGGGCACGCCACTCGAGAACAATAAAAGTGTATCGCCCGAGACATAGCCGAAAAGGGAGGTAAATCTGAAATACTTAGCTAGCCCGGAAGGGTAAGTAGCTGAGACAGCTGACAATCAATGATAGCTCGGTTCCAGACACCGGGGCGACCATTACACGCCAGGGGCCTGGAGAAGTCGGCATTAGCAGCAATATAGTTGTGCCGAACAACCGATTATAGGGCTGCACAGCACGACGGTCCAACGAACGGCAGCCATCTTGATGGTCAATAAAACTAAGGTCTGGTGTTCGTCTTGTAGGTGTGTTCTCGATTGACACGAGGACAAACTGACTTTCAGACACCTACAGGTCATTTCAACCTTTTTGGTCTTGAGAATACAATAGAAAATACCTGAGGATGGAAG
This sequence comes from Pomacea canaliculata, assembly GCF_003073045.1. NCBI lineage: Eukaryota > Metazoa > Mollusca > Gastropoda > Architaenioglossa > Ampullariidae > Pomacea > Pomacea canaliculata. The sequence goes on from NC_037601.1 coordinate 21,076,815, forward strand.
TATCATCGATACCCGGAGACAGAACAGGAGAGCCAAGCGATGTTACTCCTATAAAGAGGCGCCTGTAACCCTGTGACCTTTGCTTTTGTTTCCTATTGGTCCGTGGACACATGTCATCGTGGGCTGGTAGGACCTGCTGTCTATGACGGGCAAACACTTTGAAGTACAAGACAGGACTTGTCCACTTGACAGGTCTTTATGTGGGTCACAGCCTCGACACGAATTCTAACCCTCAACCTGACAGCGCAGGTTTGATTGGTGGGCTTCATAGTGACAAGTAGACGGAGAGTAGCCATCAGACTTTTTTCTCGCTTCCGAGAGGAGAACATGCAGCATTCTTATATATGCATGAAGCTGTCGAGATGTCCCCAGACTTCAAGTGCAAACTGTCTCCAGACTCCCTCCTCACAATTCCCACCCTCACCTCACTCCTAGTGGCAGGAGACATCGTCATCGTGGTCTCAGTTTCTCAGCCGCGGGACAAAAGAAGGGCAAAGGAACTCTTGTCACTCAGAAAATGGAGACGACAGCTTTAATCAATACGATGAAGGAGTCGTGCATCTTCTTGTCACCAAGATGCTTCTTTACATAGCAACCTTGTTTCCTTAGTCTCATCTTAACATAACTGGGACTTCCTGGGTTAGAGAGGGACAAGGACCTTCCTTGACTTCTCTAAAAGTATCTCTTAGTTGTTTCCTAGGTAGCAGCTTTTCACTCAATCATCTAAAGCTTGCCATGTACACTTGTGTGAAGTTGTTTATAATATTTACCTTTCTTTGCTTTTCTAAGTTCTCTTCTTTTTTCTTTTTTTTATTTTCTTTTGTTTCTATAGGTGCACTTTGGCAATTTTCCTGCAGAGGACAACTATGATGGCGAAAACGAAAATTGTTATATTGTATTTTGTTTATTACATTATATACTTATTATATTATTTGTAAAATATTATACTATTTGTTTTTTTTAATTTTAAGCCGTGAAACAGTGCAGAACTCGATAGCTGCATTACTGGGCTACAAAACTTTCCACTTTTTTCTCGAGTGGCCCTCGCTACAGTTGACTGCGCATGTCATGACACTGAACAATGTAGGAAAAATACAAGAAAATTGTCAGATCCTCTGTGACCTTGACCTGACGGCTGATGTCATCCGCCCCCAACGGAAACATAAGAACAGTCGCATCACTAAGTTCCATTCCATGTTGGACAGGGTGGCTCCTCTGTCGGGGAGGTCAGTGACCTTTGCCTCGTGTTTCTCACAGTTTGCTGGGGTAGCTTCCCTCAGGCAACGATGACGTGTCGAGTATGGGAGGTCGATGTCTCCTAGATGTCCTACTTTGTCATGGACTGCAAGTTCATCTTACAGCTAGCACATGCGCACTCATTCATATACATTCATGGAAATGATGGGCCACTTTAGTGTTACTGGTAGAGACACTTCACGTGCCCCTTGATGTTTTCCTCCTGTAACACTATCATAAAAATATGTTTTTATTCGCTGCTTTATAGTCCTATATATCTGTCCTTTTGGTTTTTGTATTTTTTGTTGTTATTATATTTTTGTTTCCTTTTTATTTATTTTATGGTTTTGTTTATGATTTAAGCTTTGTTAAATAATATATTACAATAGTTTGATTTTCCCTTTGCTTTATTTTTAAATTTTATTGCTGATGCGCATCGTTGTATCTTGTTTTTCTAAATATTGCTAATGTTTTATTTCCCTCTCTTTTACATTATTTCTCTACTTGCACGTTTCGTGCTATTATCCTCTGAATCTGCATGCAATTATCTCCTTGTATTATTAACCAAAGATGTCATCTAGTAATTATGGAACTCGGTTTATTTAGCGGAAGAAATCATTCTTATTCACCTCCGGATTCGAAATTTCAATGGATATATATATATGTGAGTAAATCAAATGCAGTCTGGTCTTTGTTCATACCCTGTATATTTGACTGAGTTACCAAGGTGTACTAGGGCCGCCATTACCATTATATCGACACGGCGGTGGTCCACCGCCACTACTCGCATATTCAGATTCCAGATGTCCATTCTCTTCACACAGTCTGTCACTCGCAGACACCTACATGGCCTTTGTCCGGCTGATTCGCCAAGTTCCCTCTATGTTGCTTGCCGCTGGGTGGCTTTCTGTTTCTGTGAATGTCGGGCGTAAAATTGGATTCTCCTCCAGTGCAAACAGTTCTTGTTCATGAGATGCCTACCTAAGTCTGGAAAGAGAGAAGAACAGTGAAGGAGGAGTCTTCGGATGTCCACACCACACTGAAAGAGAGAGAGGAGAGACATATCTCGGTGTTTCTTCAATGGAAATATCCTTTGTCTGCTCTTGGCTCGAATATCAGTGTCTGAGCTGGTCCACTCCTTCTAACCCTGGATTTTTCCTTCTAACCCTGGATTTTTCCTTCTAACCCTGGATTAGTTCCTTCTAACCCTGGATTCTTTCTGAGGCTGCCCACTAGTCCGGCAGCTACTTTGGTTCACTTACTGTCCTTTCCCTCTCTCTCTCTCTTTGCAATTCCTGTAAAATATTTGGGTTGATGTGAATGAGAATGTAAAGTTTATATTGTTAATGATTGTAGTATATCAATATTGAAACATTGTTTTACTAATTCTGTCTGGTGGTAAACTAATTTGTTTCGTATCAGAGAATATAACGTTCATGGATGTAGATTCTTAGATGATGATAATTGTGAAATATTTAGTTGGTATGCAGGGTCCAAGGGCCCAGTGTTTCAGATTGCTGAGCAAGGAGGAGATAGCTTTGATGAAACAAAGAATGATTGATGTTTGACAAGAATGGATGACCCGCATATCACAGTGACATTTATGTCTCCATCGTGCCTATAAAACTTCTTCACCTCCAGAGTTGTCTTCGGAACATGTCAATGTAACAATGTAACATGTTTCAGTGCTTTGGTTCCTTTCTTGACTGGGAGTTAGTGATATCAAGACTCACATCACAACACTATCCATTAAACAACTATCCATTGTGTGGAGGACTCACCGAGGATGAAACTCATCCTTTTGTTCTATTGTCCACAATACAGTGACACCTGTCCTGCTTTCCTTCACAACGCATCCATCACACAGCGAAAATAAAAATCTTATTGACATGCTGACATGTGATAATGCAGTCAATACCAAATAATTCGTTTGGTTTTAGCCAAGTGGTTTAGTTTAAAGATGGTTAAAAAGGACTGCTGAGTTACGAAACTGTTATCTTTGTCGCTGGACATCAAGGGAAATAATCTTTTACCAAAAGCTAGCTTCACAGGCTTGCGTCTCCCAAACAATACAAAGTTGCTGGCTCAGGATTTGAGAATTTGTATTTTTTTTAATATTTTTAATATTTTCAACTTACTGCTTTAAAAATGTATTGCTGGCGGGCTAAACGAGGACATTGTAGAGCCACTCGACTTGGTAGCCATGTCTGTTATTGGAAATGTCGCAAACTTTTCGGAATCTCATCTATCGCATCCTAGAAATGCAGCTTGAAATATTTTTCCAGAGATACCTCATCGTGAGCCTGACCCAAAATAGTGTCGCTGTTGTTATATCAAATTTATTTTCCACGCCTTGGTACACCCATTGCTGACTGGCGAAACTGTGTAGTGAGGATAAACTACAAAAACATTTTTCATTCGCAAGACTTACAATTTGTTAGTGTCTCTTGGGTACATCACTTACATAAACTGCATCCTAGGTGTGGATGAAGGCATGTCACAAATGATTATTCTCTTATTTCTTGGTTTCCTTCTTTTTCTCTGTTTTTCTTTCCTTATTTTTTTTATTTCTTGTCTCGCACACAGATACACAAACGTGTCACTGCACAAGTATTTCCGTTCTCCCATCCTATCCTTCCCTCCACTTCATCAAGCTCTGGACCATGTTTCGATCGCCGAGGAAGATTCTACATTCTCTGCCCTACAGTAGGTGAGGTGGACTGACAACTCACACGGTTGCAAATCCTGTTTTACAGCTGATTCTTTAAACAAAGACGCAAAAACAGTTTTATTCCCATCTTGATGTCTGCTTGCAGCTTGGTACAGTGTTCTTTTCACATTCTTTTAAACTTTTAAAGCTATTCTTACTTCAATACACACAGTTCGGTCTTTGTAAATATTTTAACATCACCTAACATTGTGCAGTTTGGAAGTTTCTGAACTTTCCTTTCTCGTAATATTTGCTTTATAATCAAAGAATAATTACAAGGCGACATTTTTGTGGTCGTGGTAATGTTAATAAATATAATAGCTGTCTGAAAACAAAAGTATCCTTTTAATACATTGCTTCACCTCGCTTGAAAACAACATCAACATCAGTCAAACAACAGACTCTCGTCTTCTACAACTGTGGCCAGAAGCTTGTTCCAGGGCGAGTAGAAATTTCGTAGAAGTTCTCGAGTTGCCATCTCCATCGGGTCATCAAGAACAGCATCTTCCATTTCATCATCTTCTATGTCGTATATGGACAGCATCTCGCTCAGCTGATCATCGTCAGGTTGCCCTGCAGACGACAAAGGAGATGAGCATCAGATACCCATACGATAACTCTCGTTGCACTGAAATAAAGTCTCTTCAGTTAGCAATTTATTTTAAATGACTGGGTACAGGGATGTTAATAGTTTGCTAAATGTCACTGATTAATTCCCTTTCGTTCACGAAATAAAGGTTTCATTGTCGATGTCGAGAGAACTGTAACATGTTCATGGCAAGAGAATACGGATTTGTGTAACAATAGACATTCACACCCCTGCTGTTGACAACTGCAACATCACCGTAAATATGTAACAACATGACCTCGCGAGTTTGACCTCACTTAATGCATGTCCTAGCTAACAAAAGAGGATTATTCCCCAACATGCGTGTTGGTTGTTTGTGATCAGTCTTCGGTTGCCTGTTCGAGAGACTGAGAGGACAGAGAGAGTAATCTTGGGTGCGATTCTGATATTGTCCAGTGACACTTTCTTTTAGCAGGCCTTTGTAATGAGAGAAATAAGATCAGATTCCCTGTCAAAGGAACAGTAAACCTACAGCCCAGTCCTGTACTCACTGAGGGCGAGAAAGTCGAACAGCTTAGCCAACTCGCCCTCCACGTTGCTCTGAAAAGTCTCGTGGTTAATCACATGGATCTGATTTCTCGGGAAAACTCGCAGCCAGTCCTGGACCATGATGTAGTACATCCCTGTCCTGATCCGGAGCTGAGGAGAACAACACCGCCATTATTTACCAACAAGCAGGCCCTAAGGCATGTTTACCAATGTCAGGATGCAGATGACTGAATGAATGATAGCTTTGTGGTGTCTTAAACTGTAACAGAAATATACAGGTATTAAAATACTGTGTTTATTTTGTAAAACTCAAATATTTGGGATAATCGGTAAGTGGAAGTGGCCTACATGTAGTAGTGTACAAGTTACAGTCACATAGATATTGATGATAGTCTACAAGTAGAAGTCAGGCAAATGCTTCTTATTAAAGGACTTCTTACAATCGAGTCTGTCGTCTCCTCCGCTCCGTCATATACACAGCTGCGAACAGGTTCTCTCTTCAGACAGGTCTTGAGGACCTCGAGGCAGCGTTCCACAATCTGGTGAAATTCGCTGGACGAGGCTTCGAAGGGGTAGCTTGTCAGTTGAGACCAGTAGTCAACATACAGCCTGTGTTTGGGATGCCATAAGTCAGTAAGGAATGTTGATGTATAGCAAAATATCTCCTAAGTACGCATAAACAGCTTATGTACAAACACAGGCAGAGAATGCGATTGTAATTTGCGTTGAGACCATTAACCCCCAACCACAAGTGCTAACTAGGTCACGTGGTGGGCGAGGGGTATGCAGGGTCTAGTCTAAACAGTAGGGGAGGAGGCCAGGCGCGCATTCCGTAGATAGAAACGCGCATTTTCGAAACAAATTTAAATAAAACAGCTCATGGTAAACAATAACATGTCTGTGCCCGTGACCTTGACACAATATTGAGACTGAGGCACGTGTCAGATCGTGTTGATGACCTGTCATGCGGTCTTTAAGACTTCAGAACCCATTTCAATGTCTCAAGACGCCTTAAGGTCCTTCTCAGCAAACATGGACAAAGCTGGGACCGTGTTTGTCAAAGTTTTTACTTGACAGTTACATCGTTTGTCTGATCCTCCACTAACCTGTGTACAGGGTCTCTGAGGACAATGACGACCTTAACCTTCGGATTCAGGTGGTACAGATAGTCTGCGTTCGTCAAACGTGGCTGCAGTTGACCCTCGTTGCCTGGCAACACGGGCCATACCTGGTTATCCCACAAAATGTCCGTGCTGACTTCTCCTGCAAACACATGCAAAAAAAAAAAACTGATTTTTTTTTTTGTGTGTAGGTGGGTGGCAGTGGGTGGGTAGCGGGTGTGAGCCGGTGCATCCTGACTCCCAATCTTCGTCGTTTAATTATTTGATTTTTTAAAGTGGGTGTGTATGTAAGTGTTAAGCTTACTTACCCACTATTTTGTGCAATAAACTAAGACAGTAGTTTGCTAAAATAGACACGAGACAAATATTTGTCACAAGTAACCAAACCAGGATCTTTACAGTTTTTTTTTTTTCATTTGTGTATGCGACTGAACACACACACAAGACAAAGGGGTTGTTACAAAAACGAGAGAAACAAAATACCGATGAGAAGGGTGGAATTCCGTTTGAGACAAAGGTCAGCGTGAAGCTCTCCCATGATTAATCTGTAAGCTTACTCTCCTCCTGTCTTTTTCTTGCTATTCTCTCACACATTTCGCTTTTCCATCTTGCCCTGGACCGCCCTAATGGCCACCAGAGGCCGCTGATATCCATAGTTAACCGAGATTTCGTGTCCTTTTCATCGGCGAAACACTCTACAAGACACACCCCCGCTTCCACCCCGCACCTCCAGCATCACTAATCCCACTCCGTATGTCCACACTCCGCTGCAGCAACATTCTTCGAGTGTCGCCATGGCAACGCGTCGTGGAGCGAGTGGAGCGAGTGAGTTGTGCTCGCGCTGGTCGCGTACACAGATTCACGAGAACATTGGACAAGTGGCAGAACACTAAGTGTTGCCATAAAAATTAGTTTGGGGAAAAAAGACAATCACATGGGGGAAACATTTTGCAGACCTCTGTGGCAGAATCCCTGTATTTTAACAAGCTTTAGACACAAGTAAACAAATCTTTTAAACTGAGTTTACATGGTATTTATAATTTTTATAAAAGATATTTTCGTCTGAATTTAGCTTCTTTAATCGAATTAGCTGTGGCTATATATACTGGTATTAGTGTGGATGTCTTAGGTTTTACAATTATAATGATTGACAACTTGAAAACAACTTGACAACTTTTTTCCAAGACCACACTCAAAACAGATGAAACTTGTTGATGGCTCAAGAAAAAGAAATATGCAGTCGAAACCCCGGTACAATTGATTTTCTTGAACGAGGGATACTCATCAATCATGAGGTCCGACTGTATTCTAAACAAACAAACATCTTGTTGATTCAGGCTGGTACTTTAGTGTAAGATAACACTTTATTTATCCCAGACGACTATTTACACTACAGAATTAGGACTCATAAATCATTCACTATCGTTGTATATTGTGACATGAATCATAAATTTATTGTTGTGACTAGAAGGGTCTTAAATCACCTTGTTTCAGACCTGTCTAGTACTCGTGGCCTTCTTGTTCTAATGGTTTACATCCCACCGTTTCCCCTAACTGACCAGCTTCACATTTCTCATCACAGGCTACTTTGTGGTATGATGGACGTGGCTACATCACAGCTCACATAGACAGCATAAGTAGTTTTCACTAGACCGTGTCCATCCTCTTCTTCCCCTCATCTGTTGGTCACGGATGCAACATGTTAAAGCAGCCTCCAGGCCAAGCCCTCAACATCCTTTCACGCCTTGTTGTTTTCTACCAAGATGTGACATTCTGGGAGGAGCCAGCTATTCTTCACTGTCACAGCCAGGTGCTCCTGCTGTGTTCTAAGATAATGTCATTTCAACCAAAAAAAAAATACCATGACCTGCACGTGACCTCAGGTCAACCGGAGGTAAGTCCTATATAAGTACACTTTCCCTGGATGGGACCAGACAGACCTCTCGCATTACTACAAAGAAGTAAGTGGTGTTAACCTTTAACTAGTGTTCTGTCGTATATTTTCTCTCTGCTTTTTTTAAAAAGTTTTTAAAAATTATTATTCAGTGGTATGAAGTTTTGATTGTGTTTAATAATTGTTTGGTGATATATTTTTCGTGAACTTTCTATAATGCGTTCAATTTTATTCTCTATTTAAAATTACAGTCTATCCTCTTTCTGTCTCACTCTTGAAGCTGTTTTTCGGTGTTTTTGTTTGTTTGTTTGTTTGTTTGTTTGTTTGTTTGTTTGTTTGTTTGTTTGTTTGTTTGTTTGTTTGTTTGTTGGGGGAGGGGGTTTGGCGAAGAGGAGTCTTTTCCTTTTCTGTTGTTATTTCAATATGTTTGGGTTTTTTAAATTTCGTGTTACTTTTCATTCCTGCATTGCGGACTTGTTTTCATGTCGGTTTACGTACAGTTTATGAAAGCAGAGTAATCACCATTGTAATCACCTGTTTCAATTTGATTAGAAATTGAAATCCTTCTAGTTATCTGCATCAAAATTTTGGTGCAGATGAATTGAATAAAACTTTCTTTCACAGTCACCTGATTGCCTAGTTTTTGGGTTTCTTCCTCTCCGATAGAGTCAAAGTTGAATTTCAAGATGTTGAAGGCAGTGCTGCTGGCAGCCTTAGTGTTCATGACCATCTTTATGCTGGCTTCTTCACAAACCTGTGAGTTTTGTCCCGACATACCTACTCATGCACATGCACATGCACACACACACACACGCACACACGCACGAAGCTACGTGTTATGACCATTACCTATCTTACACCTACACTTACATGTCTCATATTTTTAGGATGTCGACATACATATATACATTTATTCAAATATCTCAATTTCTTTAATTGTTATCTAACCTATGTTCGTTCTCTTGCACAAACCACACGGAGTAGATAAAACGCCCTGCGTACCTGTTTGTATTAACGTGGGTAGTAATTGAATGATTCATTTATTTGTGTATCTTTTTTAAAAAAATACTTTTGAGGGATAAAAACAGACCAAAATACTACATGAGAAAGTGTAAGTCTCTGTAAGGTTTGTAAGTCTGATAGGAGTAAAGCATCTGTACAGATGGTGTACCGGATAATAAGACATTAAATTAATTAATTTTTTTCCTTTCAGTCGGACCGCCTGGTTTGGGATTAAATGGGGGATATCCCCTCTATCCCCCTACTGTCGCCGAACGGCCGAACCCCTTACTTAACTTCTGGCTTTATCGCCATTTTTTTGACTAGCTGTGTGTTTTCCCCGACATTTTACGGCCACCTGTCCAGAGTCACGTGACGACTGGTGACGTGTCATCAATCTGCGCCGGGAGGGCGATAAACAGGTGCTTCATCATGGACCTGACGGCACTCTGTGGCCCTGTTTCCCTTCAGATGTGTTAGCAACATCCCAGTCCTACCGGTTATAAGGCAAGCTATGGATGCAAGCTGCACATCGCTGTGTTTACTACTTGCTTGGCTTGTTTATTAAAGAAGTGCAAATCCTTTCACCCGCCTTCGTACTTTATTAATCATAATAATGTCAGATCGTTTGCTTCGTCTGTGTTGTTTGTTTTGCTGTGTCTGTGACGTAGCTGTTGCACTTTAGAGAAGCAGCACGTGACGTTTATTGTCGTTCTTATCGCGAATGTTGTCTTTTTTGGTGCGAGGTGTGTTTTGGTCAGTGATCTCAGAGAGCAGTGAGACACACCCTCCGTGAAGAGAATCTTCAGTGACGTATTCTGTTTGACTAACGATTGTGTTCTCTCTCTCTCTCACACACACACATATGTAAGCATACATTCGTACATAGACACAGACAATGAAGATTTAAAAGGTGAACAAAATAGCTCTGAGCAAAAAAAAGTTACCTGTGACTAGTGGGTGATAGCCGTCCTCTTGGATCTTCGAATCAATCACCCGTGTCGCATTCAGCATAAAGTCCAGGTAAGTCTTCACAGACGTACAGTCGCTATGAGCTAAATGATAAAGTGTGAGTCAGTTACAGGTAACATAGGTCAAAGAGACTCGAACACTTGCGGAGACAGAGCAAGCATTGCAGTCATGAACGGGTGGCTAGAGACAAAGATAGACCTTGTTAAAGGGTGGCACCAAACCCAGACGCTGACTGAACATGAACCAGGCATGCCCTATGTATGTTCACTTGCACTGAACATAAAATCTGTACAGAAGTCTGGAATATGATAAAAATGGATGAAGGATGTCAATGAATGTTATATTTCTAAATATATCCGATAGAATAAAATTGATCACAGACTGCCATGACAGTGACGTACACAATTCTTACCATATCTATAACGGTTCAACCACTCCGAACTGGTTTGATGAGGGACTGTGACGTCTGGATGACGTGTGAGTCTCTTCATTACGTCACCAGCACCGCTCCGCGGAAAGCCAGCGACGAAGAAGTAAGGGAGACAACTTAGACGGTGTTGTGTGTTGAGCTTTGTCGTGTTGTCTTCTCCAGCATGGGAGGACAGCTCTGTGAATGGTCCTTTTCTGCATTCACTAATGTTTCTCTCCCGTTCGTAAAAGCATGGATTCCTGTAGTTTTCTAAATGTGTAGGTAACACCTGCCGCATCAAGAGAGGTAAATACAGAGAGTTGAGGCAGACAGAGTGGTGGTAACATGGTATGTCAGCATTATTACTGAATAATGGGACTGACACTACTACAACAGTACTGTTGCTATTGATAATAAGATAATGGCTGACTTTCTGAAGGTTAGTCTGTCGTCAACAAGACGTCTCCAGAGTGACCTATGAGTGTGTGTTTTTCCCTCATTCTGCATCGAACACTTACCTGGTGTGTCAGGTCCAGATGCTTGTCGCTCTGCATGTCGTCACTCACCAATCGTTTGACACGCTTCAGTGACATTTGCCGCGACCACTTGTCTCGCCTCTGCTTCACCGCATTCCTCACCTCCTCCTCAGGAAGCGAAAAGATGTAGTCGTCGTCACCTGCCTCCTTGTCTTCTTCGTCAAACGATTTGATGGCCAGGTTGTGTTTACTTTTACCAGACTTGTCGCCCTTTTTCCCTTGATTACAACGAGTATTATCTCCCTCTGTGTCGGACTCGTCGTCGAAATAGTCGTCGTCATAGAGGGTGCTGTTTGCAGACAGCTTGCGAGGCAGGAGTTGTATATCCTGGATTGCCTCCCGCAGAAAGCGCTCCTGGGAGGAGTGAAGCCTCACGCGCAGTGTGGTTCTCGACATGCTGTTCAACGCCAGAGTCACCACTACGCATGCGCCGAGTATCAGGATTGCACTGATGACGACACGCATGCGTCTGGGCCAACGTACGACCTTGCGGGAGGAACCCATGATGCTTGAAGCGCGTGTCTTCATTTACCACACACAGGAGATCAGTGAGAGAAAACTTCGGTCACTGCCAGAGAATCCTTGCACTGAAACTTTCAGGAACGTTAGAAACGTTGTTTAGTGAACTGAGTCTGACAACTGACATAAACGACAGTAGACCGGCGCCTCACCCAACCTGCTCCCTTTGAGCAGACATGTTAAAAGCGAAAGGATTGGACTTTGCAGTCAGTAACTATATTCCATCTGTTTCATGGTGAGAGAGTTTGTTACTGAAAGAGGAATGTGTGAAGAAATATCAAACATTGAAAAGTTAAACCAGTTTGATGCGAAATGGGCAGTCCTTGAATCACGGGTAGGCTAGCTGTGCCACAATAATACAAGAGGACGAAGCAACTACAACTGAGTTCTAAAGACCAGCTTTTTTCTGTCTCACGCACAGTGTAGACTTCGTCCACAAGCACCAAAAGATAACGGCTTCGCGAGCGAAGACAACAGAAATTAAAAGCCTGAGTATATCGCTTGGTCGAAATGATAACACCTGTGTCTGATTTAATCTTTTCTTTTTTTTTTTTTGTACTGCCAAAACAAGCTGGTTGAAATTGACCTCATGACAACCTCTGTTTTTCCAGGCTCATGAAATGGATGAATGCCAAGAACTTGGAGTCGAGTATAAACGGCTCAATTCGTAGTCATGTGGAGTTGTTTTCAAGTTAATTATACATTTTAGCATAGCTTTTCATGCAGTCACGAATAACTTCAAGCAAAGCTATTTCTATAAAAAATTTTCATTGTCTATAGTGCCACTTCGAGGGGGGGGGGACTAAACAGATACGTACTTCCAGATCGTCCAAAGGAAAGCATGAATGTGATCTGGCGAAGGGAGATGTAGATACTTGTCAGGCCCAATGGAAGCAGTTAGCAAAGAATGACCCCTAGGGTCGTCAGCACTTCGTCTGCTTCTTATCTCTTTCCCTCCGATCGAATTAATATTTCCGCCATGAGGTAAAGGTTCGGCCAGAAACAGATGCAAGATCGTAAGACAGAAGAAAAATATCGCCGTTAACAAGGGAGAACACTCAATAGTGGAAGAAGCCTGGTATGGGTTGTTTCCCTTGGATTGACTACCTGCTCGTGAAGCAGTGTCCTTCTGACATACACTGTGCGTGTAGTTTTAGGTCTCACAAAATATTTCTAGAGGGCAACAATATTATTTACGAACATCTCAAATAATACATTCGTAAATCTCTAAGTTTGCAGTCAAGGCAATTCGGTTAAATATCACTTCAGGGGTTGAGGGTGTGGAAGAAGAAATAATGATTCACTGATACAACCCATGAAATAAGAATGGGGTCGCTACTTCCGTGGTTCCGCTGTATTATGCAAACATGGAGGAGGTAAATCTCCCACGCAGCTTGAATTTTGAGATTTCCAGGGGTCGTTAGCCCTCTCTTCCTGATTATGTTAGCGTAACTGATCTGTAACCCAGGGACCCGTAGCCCCCTGCTCACACTGTTTGCTTTAGATTGTATATACTTGGTCAGTCCTGGCTATAGTCCCATTATTGTTGTGGTTGCATGGACCAGTGGTCGCGTTGTTGGAATCGTTGATGAATCACAACTGGTATACAAGGAGTCGGTCAGGTGGACCAGCGTACCCACAAAAGCTACTCTTGTGGCGTGGTCGAAAGGGATCAATGTAATCCAACTCGTTAAAGCTCTTTCCCTTGGCCATGAACAGGAGACAGTGGCCAGCCATGCAGAACAAGATAGTTTTTTTACACGTTACCGTTCTCGCGAGTGACTGGCAATGGTTATAGTTTGATCTCGTTTCGCGTTCCCCTCACATGTTCCGAAGGGTTCACGAGGATTTGTTGAACGATGACAGCAAGCGTTTTAACTCATTGTGCACTCAAGCGTGCGATTATTTCCCCTCCCACTCGCCAGCCCACGAACGCACACACGGATCATACACAAAAACACATTTAATGAGTCAAACTTTCCAACATCCATTCAAATTGACGCGTCCTTCCTGTTAATAGAGGGAAGGGAAGTAGAGGACGAAAGAGGGTCGGGTACCCCTCGTAACTTTGACGGTTGACAGTTACACAATACACGAGCACAGCTAGTGCGGAGGAGTCTCAGTCCCGCGGGCGACGAGGCTTGGATTTTATGATAAGAGAGGACCGAGTCGCCCTGCCCCATGGCAGGCGATCTTATCTGTGGGTATCGACAGATGTGGAGAGTATCTCTTAGTGACCTTCATCGCTCCGGTACACAGCTAATGTGGAAGTTGAACGGCCAACCACTGATCTTTGGACCATGTAATCTGTCAGTGTTATTATATACAGTGGCCGGCCTTTTTGTTGTTTGCAAAATACATGTATGTTTACAGTATTTATTTTTAAAAGTGTTTATTCGCGAAGTCGCTTTTTTTAAGAGGATAAGCGCGAGGATCTGATTTACAATTTTAGCGTTTATTTTTCAGTTTAGACATATTTATTTCAATTTTTTCTCATTAATACTAAATAGAAGATGACGAATTAACAGTCACGAACAACGCGCGCGCACTCACACTATTGTCCCACAGATTTTCGAAGAATCCCGGCGTTGATGGAGGTCAAGACACACGCATGGCGCTAATGATTCTGTTTAAAATGGATTGCATTTCCGCTAAGTTTAGCCTCCACCACGCAGCTACGCAGGCCTCTGGCTGTCGAAACACAATAACCCGAACAAAGCTGGCCTGACGTACATCCCTGCAGAGGTCGGAAGTTCAGGTTCTTGACAACAGAGAAGCTGATAGCGCAACCCCACTACACACAGTTCGCCTCCAACCACCGAGCAGAGCGGTTGTATTTTCGTCACGAGAGACACTTCCGCCCATTTCTGTCTATTTGGTATCCCAGTGACTTTCCGCGGAACCAAAATTTTTAAGTTTCAGCTAGTCTCTACCTTTCCTCGCTTGAGAAATTTTCTGCCACCTGAAGTGGTTTGGTTTCTAAACACTTCCCACTGAGACATCGTGTCAGCACAGCGTGACGTCATCGCTAGGTGAGAATGTTGTTATCCGGGCACCTGACTGGGTGAGAACGAGGCCGGCAGCTCTGCCTTGTCGTCTGCGTTGCTGACTGGAGCGGCGCGAGTTGAGTAAAGTCTCGTCTGCTTGCTGGTCTGAGGGTCTGGCCCTCACAGGTCCGTTTGAAAAGTTTAGCGTCTTCTGTAAAGATGTGACGAGTGACAAGACGCCTTTTGTGAACCAGCGGAATTTTTTTTTCCTAAGCTCAAGATAGACCAGGCTTCGCCATGGAAAAAATTGTGTGTAGCGTCTGTTGGAGATCGTGTTCTGTGTGTAGAGCTGTGCGAAATTCGTGCTAGTGGATCGGAAAAGGGAGATGAACTCATTGCTGAACTTATCACGCTGACTCAACTTGTTTGGAACACTTTTTGAGTTTGAAATGTTAGCAGCGGGATAACACTTTGAAAGCGTCTGACCTGCACGCGGCTGCTGTGAGGCCGACCAGATCTGCACAGTACTTCAAGCTTTCAGAATGACGGAGCAAACGCAGGTAAGTTTCGAAAAAAAAAGTTTAAAAAAAAACACACACACACATGGCATGCGCCTCGGTCTAGTATTTCATTCGTTCTGCCCTTTCGTTTGCCCTTCCCAGTTTGACTGTAGTGGTACTGATGGACTGAGTCATGACATGACGTAGTCAGCTGTGTCAGTGTGCCAGGCCGGCTTAAAAAAAATATTTCAAGGTTCAGACAGCTCTACCCCATACACGGCATACAGGTTTCTTTCTCCAGCTTCAATCGAAGGCAGGAGACCTGTGTAGTAGCGACCTGTGCTCGGCAAAACCTTACACACTATTTATTGACATATTTACGAGGGAAACGTGCAGTGTACTGTGTCTTGGGGCTGATTAACCTGAGAAGTAGACAAGCGCACACGAAGAAAGATTTTTTAACGATCACATGCATGCCTAAATAATCACTTCTAGGGTTTTGTCTTTGTTCTACTCAGTTGCTGGCCTTGGACTAGCTAATCAATAATGGAAAGTTTGAAGACTTCTGTGGTCTGTCTTTGGGGTCTTTCCCTGCTCTGATTTAGTATTTATGTGGCACAGGTGGTAATATATTTTTTTAGCAGAACAATGCTAATAGAAGGTTAAGCAGCTCGAATCTTGTCAATATGTTAATGTTAAAGTATCATGTGGTTTTATTGTCTGGCTCATTTCTGTTCTGCCTGTAGTCTGTCATTATTAGTTACCTTGCACAAGATCAGTAGTTAATGGGGTTTTTATGGAGGGTTGATAATCATTGTGATGGAGTTTGTCACTAGTCTTTATGTATTTATACAGGTGTGTGTGTATGTTTGAATTTGTACAAGGTTATGCTCATTGTTAATTTGAAAAAATGTCTGCATATGTATATATGTGTGCATGTGTGTCTTTGTAAATATCTATATTATGTGTGTGCATTTGTACTTCAGTAATTTTCAGTGTGTATGCTTAGTTTTCTTACACCTCATACACATACAGTTTTCACAATTCATAAGCATCAGTGTGACAAATTACTATACGAAGAACTTTAAATATTTATAATGTGATGATGTCTCAATTCAGTGGACTAGCAGTGTGTGCATATATATATATAAGAAAAATGTCATTCCTTAACCTTTTTTTAGGTTGTTGGGGCTTTGATGTGATAGACCTCATTTCTCTCTGGTCTAGCTTTTTGAGAATAGTGAGGGTAGTGCTCATATCCTCCCCCCACTTATTGATTTACCCACCCACGCATCCCGACCCTCTATGAAGTCAGATACTCATTTCCAACAGCTGGTGAAGTTTGCTTTGTCACACAGGTGTGAGACCAGTGCCTCTGACTTTGTACATGATTATTTAAAACATACAACTGCATATTTGTCTTAATCTTGTTGTTTATATTGTATATGCTAACAGTTCATTCTTTCTATTGGCACATATACTTTTGTACATAGTGAGATGTGGAATGTGGTCTAAAGAAAAACTGAATGAATTTGGCTGTGTACAAAGAAGAAAAGCTAACAGATAACTGTAACAAAAAATAATTGTATTAATTTCAGTTATTTTGGATTCGATTATTGACTTGAAAAAAAATTAGGCATAATTAAACTTCCTCTTTTCACTTTCATATCTCTAAATGCTTGACTACTGTTTTGAGCATCATTATCTTGAAAAATTCTTTGTTTTTAGGGTCTTCATTAATGCTATAATAGCTAATTTTGCGAAGGAAGCTACTCCCAAACAACAGTGTTATTATTTGGAGACTGTACAAGATGTCATGAACCTTTTGGGTGGTTATATGATATTGGTGGGATAGAGTAGACTAATTCTCCTTGGTGTGCCAAATGCTAATGTGGACATAGAAAGGAAATATATGTCTTAAGCTCTAGTGACCTTAAGGCGCCCTCCCATTATATTTAATGCTGCCATCCATCAATCCAATGAGCTTTTGCTCTGGTCACGACTGGTGTCATGGCTATATATCTTGTCATGTTATGTTTGTAGACAATTTTATGAGTGGCAAGAAGGTATTTATTTTATGCTTCAGGCTGCAGCATAGTTAAGTGCATCATATTAAGAAGAAATCTTATAAAGAAAGTGGAGGACTGTTCCCTGAGAATACCACTGACAGAGCTGCTTGTTGTTTGTCAGCGGAAGCAAACTTTGTGTGGCCATTTGGTAGGCTTGTCATTGGGTGGCTGCTAAAACACTGAAACCAGTGTTGGCAGAACAAAGTGACTATTGACACAGAGGAAACTGCGAGGAAATAGAAGGCTGATACTATTACAACACTCCTGACAGACGTCGCCCAAGTGCTCCCTCTTAGTCTTGTAGTGGTTTCGTACTAGTCACGACGAGGTGGGCGCACAGAGGAGGTGAAGACGCGGTCATCCTTTGTGTGTGTTCCTGTCTAAGGGAGAAACTTCTCGTCTGCCAAAGTTTAGACAAGCTAAGATTATCTGGTTATTCATGTGCCACATACAAACCTATCATCATAGCTTAACATGTGACAGCAGTGATGTGGACAGTTCTGGGATGCCAACGAGAGCCGACATCCCAATAAGTTAGGGTCGTAGGTCATTAAAGACTTAGGGTCGTGGGTCATCAAGGAGGACGTAGGAGATGAGACGCGATGCACCTTGAACAGGAGGGCGTTGCTGTGATGCCGACAACTCTTGATGTCTTGTAACTAGCTGTTGAAAACTTTTCAAAAGGCCAGCGGTACTCATGGTTGAGATAAAAAGACAATCTGTGTGGCTCGAGGCCGTCTTCCCAAAATTCTACCTCTGTCAACAATCTGATTGCAGCAGCCGAACACATACGTGTACGACTGTGTGAACTCACAAATTGAGCAAAAATATTCACCGCATTGTTGATGGGCAGTTTTATTTTAGTGCTGTAGACTATAAATAGCAGTGGCCCAGTCCTTTGTGTGGTGAAGGCTTACTCTGAATCTGAGGCGAGGGATTATCTCTGTAATCGTATTATCTTGACTTTCAAAAATCACTTCCGAAACCCTTACTAATTCAAACTTGTTTATGGGCGATTTGTGCTACCAAGTAGTCTAGAGTTATCAGGCAAGGCGAAATAAGAACAAGACCGATATTATTAGTCTGAACACTGCTTCCTGACCCGACAAAACTGCGAAAGATCCTTTGTTTAGCAATGGTTTGTTGCTGCTATGGAACTGCAGTGTTTGTCGAGCAGTTTTGTTGTGTGCTCACACTGAGATTTACAGCAAGAGTCACGTGAACAGTCAGTTGACCTTCGCAGACCAGCGTTTTGAGTGTTTGTGTTCACAGTTTGGAGAGGGGGAGGGGTGGAATGGATCGCTATTCTCCCCCACGTGCGCGCTCACACACACACAGAGGGGGACAAAGCAGACACATGCAAAACACATGCGCAGACAAAGCTTTTTTTTATCGATAGTCTGGGGGATCTTCTGTTATCAGAAGCGCCCTGAAGCGAAACTTCTCCATAGCCCTTGTTCGACTGTGCGTGAAAACGGCGTACAGACAACAGAGGCGAGCGCCATAGTTAACACGTGACACGAAGCAATCTAAACCTCGACCCTGAGTGTGACACAAATCTTATTACAAAAGTAAGATGGTCGCTCCTACTCTCCCTGCACCTCTGAGACTGTCACTGTCTTGAAGTGTTTTTCAGAATTTATGGTGCATGAGACAAAGTTATACATTCAGAATGAGCTGATATATTTTTGTAAGAAAAAAAATTCCGAAATATTGTTGCATTTCATATAACGATTTCTCAGTACACAGGCAAATTATGTATTTACTAAGTCGAACAGTGTATTTAACGATTTTAGACCCTAGTACCTTTTTTTCAAAAACTCTAACTGGTAAGATAAAACTGTTTTCGTTCACGTCAACACTATTTTTGTCTGCGCTTGTGCAATGTATCTTTTTGAAGAAATCTTAATTTGCTTCTTTAGAGCAGTTTTAATTCAATTTTAGATATACGAATTCACGTTGTGGGATGAATTCCACGATCGTCAGTGATAGCCGACACTTGTCTGCTGCAAACCGTAGTAACCCTTTGCCCTCTCTCTTTCCTTATCTCACGTTTTCTCTCTCCCTCACTCCAGCACTCTAGTGCACTCGACTGCAGCGTATGGTATTTTTTTCATCTTCCTCGCAGCGCTACTGATTAAGTGTTTGATTAAACTGATAAGGTCAAAGTGCAGAAAACGAACATCAGAGAGGGAGAGAGATCAACGTGGGGGTAGGGCTGGAGGTTGGAAGGGGTAACGCGTGGTCTCGTGGAGGCCTTTCTGTGTGTGCGCGTGAGAGTCTGGTTCGCAGACGGGTAGGAAGTTGGAGCTTGATGACTGGGGAGTTGGGGTGAATATTGGTAGGGGTTTGAAAGTAACTGTCCGGGGGAGATAAGGGGGAGTTGTTGGGGTGGGTAGGTGATGAATGCCCGGAGCAAGCAGTGCAGGCAACAGCCGTCCAGGGCTAGGGTGTAACAAAGGGACAGCAGCTTTACGCTTCATGGCTATTCGTGTGTTTGTCCTGGCTGCAGGGAAGTCGTCATGAGTCATGAGTTGCGGTCCTTTGTTCCAGCGCCATCGTGCGGTGCAGTGTTTTGGATGGCGTGGTGTCTCAGAAATCTCTCACTGTTATCGCCACGCTGTCACCTCGCGATTGTTATTATAATATTTTATTGAGCGAGTCATTATGTAGAATCTTTCAACTTGATTCATTTTCGAGGGTTTTAGTTTTACAGCCTCAGCTTAAAAACAAATTGGTATGTAGTTTTAGTACATCTATCTAAAATGTTACGTACATAGCTTGCATAATGTTCTCCGTATCGAAATCTCGACCTAAACTTAAGGACGCACCTGCCAAAGGGACGTTTGCTTCTTGACGCTATGGTCACGTGGTCTACAGCAACCAGAAATACCTTTGTCGTGTCTGTTCGATTTTTTTTTACGAATGCTGTGAAAGCTGGGCACACCCTGGGAGAATCTCGTCTTTTACACTTTTTTTTTACTGTGTAGTTGTGCGAGGACAATTTTTATAAATCAAAACAGTAAGAAGACAGTATGAAATCAAGCGATTGTTTACCCGTAGTAATTTTATGTCGCATGGAGAATGTGTTGCCGCAACTAATGTGAGTAGAAGCCGAACAGCAAGTTCACGTGCACCGAAACAGTCCCTCCTGCCCCACTCCCCTGTCATATCGCTGACCCTAAGGAACCTCAGAGGTAGATAATAGAAATCGTAAGTACCTTCGCGGCCTCGGCGATCGAAAGCTTGGCATACACATCAGGAAGAGTGCGGTTTGAAGCTTACCCGAGTTATGATCAGAGTCTTGGACTTCAGCCAGTAAAACTGTAGGGTACTTTCGAGGGTCGACGGAAAGGACATTCGAAAATTCACAAGAAAGGAAACACCGAAGGGCTTCCAGCATTGAGAAGGCTCGGTGAAGGGCACATGACAAACGAGAGTGGAAAGGTCGCTTTGAGCGAGAGGGCAGGGCTGATGGTGTGACATCGAGGACGACTTGTCTCAGACACGATGACCTTATTCCCCATGTTTATTATCGGGGTAGCGTCATTGTGGTCATAAACAGCCGTCATCCTGCGCCATAAGGTGGCGTCTATGCGGGGTAGAATGATCGATATTTGAGGCTCGTTATTGCAGTATCAAGCTGCGAAAGGTCTTTTGCCTGGATAAGGGAGTCGATAACATTGATTACTGAAGCAGAGGAAGAATAATGCTTATAACATATTTATAAACAATGGCGTCGTTTGTGCTTAATGGTTTATGCTGTTATTTTCTGCTTGGTTCTGCGCTTGTAAGTGTACGTATGTGCATGTGGATATGTGAGTTTTTGTTTTGTTTTTTAATCCAGGTAGATTTTCGCGTAGTGTGACATTAGCGGCGTTGGATGTCTGGTGTTTGGTGGTGACTGACAGATGTGAGGATTTATCGTCTCGTCCTCGTTGTTGTTGTCGGCTTGCACGCACCTGTACGTTCTCGGACCTGCCTGTCTATGCACCTCTGTGGCAGTCAGTATCTGGCAGTCATTTGTTTGCCAGTTGTCTTACTTCAAACTGTACACCTGGCGTCGAGCTACAGCTGGTGTTTGTTGGGCCTAACAAGAGATGGATGAAGCACTCAGCTGCACAGCTTTCCGAGCTGGATTAAGAGGCTTTTTTGTTGTAGTTTATTGTTTTGGGACACTTACTGTGAGCTGTCGTCCACCGCATTTAAAAGATATGGTTCACACCCACCCACCCCCCACCCCCCCAAAAAAAAACGAAGAGGCGAAGGACATTCGTTTTGCTTTAGTTGCTTTCTATTTTCGGGCCGTAGGTTAACTTTACCGACAGTGTTCAGATGACTGGGTCTTGACAGTCATAGTAAACATCTGAGCGAAACTCACGCCATCGTGGAGTGTGCGTTATCTCCCTTTTCACCACATCCGCCTCCCTTGACGTCAGCGCCTAGCGAGCATCCGGGCGTTTGGGGCATTTTGTTTGCGAACGTTTTATCGAGCTGAGATGTGAAAGTTACAGCAGGAATGATAAAGTGTACGATAATCCTGCATTTCCTGCAGATGTTACATCAGTCTTCATATCCTAATGTTTCTTAAAGACAAAATTAAATTCTTTCTCACATTTACCCACTACCACACAACCACGCACTGGGGTAAGAAAATAGGAGTGAGGTGTAGTTCTCCGACATTGGTACTGCTTGTCGGGTCCACAGTTTGCTTAACACGTTTTGAAGAATAAACAGTAAACAAATAAAAAAAATCTGTGCTCCTTTTTTTCTGGTCAGAACATTTACTCTTCGGGACATTTGGACATCGATCACTGAACTTCAGACTCTTAGAACCACTTCAGCACCTGCTGTCCCCAGGGGTAGTAGTTGGACTAAGACACCAGAGATCATTTGTCTGAACCCTACGAATCAACCCAAAACACCGACCTACAGTCGGTTACCGTCACAGATGGATTGCTGGTAGTTGCATCGTTAGGCAACTCTGCATGACATCACCGCTTGTTAATGTTTTCTTCTGGAAAATTTATCATCCGAACGTTTTAATTTCGTACCGATGATTGTTAATCCCGACTCAGACTCATGTACCTTTATTTTAATTAAATGCCCATGAACTCTGTATTGGTATCCATGAACACGCCTGTATCCTTGCGCGTTAACAATTAAGATAATTATTTTAATAGTAAGATGTTACATCATTGTCCATTTGTGAAAATCACTTAATTGAAAATTTAAAGTTTACTTGGACTCAGATGTAAACATTGCGAGAGGAATGCATCCCAAGAGTGCAGCTTAACTGTCCTTGTAGTGCCTCAGTGTTTTCATACGAAAGGTTGTCGACAGATTTGTTGATGTGACGGGCGTGTTTTTTATGTTCTTGTTCGTTGTTTGGGGAGTGCTGCTGTGTAAAACAGGGCCGACTCCGTGAAACATTGATTTTGTAAAGACCTGGTGATGGAGTCGGAGGAAATCATCGCGGCAGCTAACCTCAGTCGTATCAGCTGCAGCGTGCGTAGCTGCCATTGCGTCATGCAGCGTGCATCCAAAACAAAGACGAGGGTCGAACACTGGAAATCCCAGTCACAGCTGTCGTCGCGCGCGCGCGCTGCATGTCCCTGGCGGTGCACGTGAACTCGACACGTGCAGGCGACGAAATCCACAGTAACACGCAGGGCATGTCATCGGCGTAGCTCACGATGACAGAAACTAAAGACAACAACAATAACAGTGCTAATATCGGAGTAAGTCGTGCTGATGGTGGAAGTGGTGGCGACAAGGTGGTGTTCGTAGAGAGGGGTGGGAGTGGTCAGAGAGTCAGATTGATGTACATGATGTACACAACACCAGATGTCTTCAGATGGGTCTCTCCTGTCGCGCACCTGCTTCACGTGGAATCCGCCTGTCTTGACCTTAACTACGTTATTGATTATACAACACCTGTTACAGCATTCATGTCCTTTTGGACGGACGGTCCGGTGATAGAATGGTTTATTCTCTGTGTCATCTTACAAGACTGAGTGCCGTGGTGTAGTCGTAATTATTAAATTATTTGTAAACATAAAATGTTGTGAAAAATTGTTAACGTTGTATGAAGGATATTTTCAGGACGAAGATTGTTCGATAAAGTAGACTGAAGCCAGACAAACTAATGGTCGATGTTGTTCCTTTTAATTCCAAACGTAGGTAATTGTAAATGATGTAACATCTAGATTCCTCCCACGTGTTCATGCACACGCTGTATTCGGTTAGTGTGCTGATTGAGTTTACGATATACATCATTGATTAACGGTGTGATGATCAAAGTGACG
Source organism: Pomacea canaliculata (assembly GCF_003073045.1). Lineage (NCBI taxonomy): Eukaryota > Metazoa > Mollusca > Gastropoda > Architaenioglossa > Ampullariidae > Pomacea > Pomacea canaliculata. The sequence goes on from NC_037601.1 coordinate 21,100,192, forward strand.
CACAGCATGCCGGGATCTGGATACATGGTCTGGCACCGATAGGTGACGGGGGGGAGCGCGTGCCGAGTTTTAGTGGCTGACCTCGTGTAGCCACGATCAATGGATGCCGCTTAACTGCATCTTGATGGTCGATCTGGTTATCATCATCAAGCATGTGGTCCACCAGATTGCGCTTGTGATGACTGTTGTAAAGATCTGTTTGCGTGCAGTTTGCCATCCCTTGCAGCTGTCTAAGCTCCAGACAAAGCTTCTGGACTGGGTAGTGAAGTGTCTTATTTCGTTTCATCACCTCACCCAGTCGCCATCAAATTATCTTGGCAATAGATGCGGTTGTCCTAAAAAATGAAGTGGCATAATGTAATGGTAATTACACAACAGGTGTAGCGGCACAGTATTACTTGTTCGCAACTTTATCGAGGGCGCAACAAACACATTAAAGTTTGTACTTGGACTTCACGTAATTCGCATTTATTTCCGAAGGGTTTCTTTGTCCCTTTTTCCTTACGAGATTTCGAGAAAAATCTTCTTTGAAGCTGCTGGTTATCAGTTCTTGTTGACACGAGTAATAAGTTTTAATCTGTGAAAGTTGATTTTTTTTTTAAAATCGGTATTTGCATTTTCACTTCCTGCTGCTGCAAGTAGGTGTGTGTCTTTTCTAAGCAGGGTGCAACTGTCAACACCCATCCGTTGTTGTAGCGCGTTCCTGGCGGTACACCGGGTGGGCGACACCGCAGCTGACGAGAGTGAGCGATGTGGCTGGTGGATAAGAGGGTGGGATAAATAGTTTGAGAAAGATTTCTTCCTACTATTATAATACCAGATTCGCAATACGTATAAAAACTGACAAAGGAAGACTTGCCTCTCAAGATAAAACTCGATGGGCTGGGTCACCTTGAATAAAGCACTCCGTGACATCACACAGGGATTGGTATGGTAAACTATTTATGGAGGCTGATACAGGTCTAGCTGTTGTGGCCACATCCACGCTTTAAAGGAATTTGAAGAGTGCATCAACAGCACGCTAGCAGCAGTATAATGAAGGCATTGTCCAGCGTGGTGTGTCCGGCAGTCGTGTCGCAGAGACACAGGACTGTGTGCGGAAAGGACAGGCTGTACCAACGCCCAACGTGAACTAAATGTCTTTCAAACCATAGGAAGATGTTAGTGAAGAAACTTGATGCCCTTACAGCAATAAAACTTCAGTAAGACCAAATTCTATATCATCATGAACAGCTACCCGGACGACGATTTTCTACATGGTGTCAGAACGTCAGCTTTCTAGTGTTCTCATTCTCTTACTTTTTTCCACTCATTCCCTCTCTCTCTCTCACTCATTCACAAACACACGTGCGCACGCATTATTATAGGTGAAAAGTACGAATAAGCCTGCCTGACGTTTAAGAAAATTCGTGTTAAACATTCCTTCGTTTTCCGCTAATGATAGGAGACATGGGTGCAGCTCATCTCGGTATATCCGACACGTGGAGCCAGCAGATGTGCGGTGTAAACAGATCGACTGTCGCTCCACGTCCCGGCTGGCGCTAGCTTTTTCTCTACACGACTCGCTATTTGATGCACTTTTAGTCCTAGTCCGGTTATAGACCATTAAAGGGTGTTTTTTTTTTTTTTTTTAAGCGTGAATCATATTGACTATGGCAAATGTCTTTTTGACGGTCATTTTAAAAGCCAAAATATGGATGTACTGAACAATGTGTCCGAGTAAAAACGACCTTTTGAGGGAGAGGTTAACACTCGGTTGGACAAGGCTTTACTTTCACACGAATGTTTTAATGTATGGTAATGACGGCAGGGTGTTTGCTGTCATGTATGTGGGGCTTGCGCACAAATCTTTACCCTATAAAATAATGTGGGACTGTCTGCACTAGTAGTCAGGAAAAAGATTTACAAATTGTTTAAATCACTATTTTCCCAGTCATTGTTTCCCTTGTAAAACACAGTTACTGTTACCATCGACATTAGGTTATCATTTGATTGTCGTGTTTCCTTCGACCACTCCTCGGCTAAAGGTTGACTTCCTCGGCAAAGAGGCGATTGTACCCGCGCAGGTGTGTGGTGCACGTTGGACTAAGTAGGCGGTTGAATATGCCTGGAATAAATAGGAGTTTTGATGACAAGTGCACACCCTGCAGGGACTCAAGAAAGCCCGCCAGTCACAGACGAACCCGAATAGCGCGGAACTTTGGGCACGATGAAAGAGGGAACAACTCTGCCTAGGGCTGTCAGGTACAGGGGGAGGGAGGGACAGCGTGTTTCGTGATCGATTTGATTGATCGAGGTCTGATATTAACTGAACCTGAATCCATGCACGGAAGTTGCATGTCGCTAAAGCGTGCACCCGTCTACCGTGAGGTTACCTGATAACCCAGTCTTCAGCAATCTGGAATTCAGGCTCATTTCCTATTTGACTATTTTAAGACTCGAAGGTATGATTGTGCGTGTGCGCGCGTGCGTGTTAGCAGGATAGTGGGTGGGTAGTCTTTGTGGCCAACCTTTCTGTGACGTAGAGCTGTCGCTATATTTGAAGCACAGGAAGCCCCATCTCCTGTGAGCGAGGTGTCTTGAACCAATCCGCAAGCGTGCGTAGTTGTGGCTGAGCCAGTAAGCTGAGAAAGGGAGTGCATGAATAAAAACCTCACGTGTGGGCAACGGAAAGTTTCTTGTGTCGAGCTTTAGTGGAGTATTGTTGACGTCCTTCACCATTGCCTAGCCCATGTTCAGCGTTTGCGAAACAGGTAAACTGCCTGCCTGTCTTTCTTCTTTTTATCTCTCTCTCTGTCACTTTCTCTTTCGCCTTCTACTGTCTTGTCCGTTAGTCTGTTTATATAGTGTTTATTCACGAGATAACCCGTAGTTGCTTGTTAATAGGCACTTATTTTATCATGTTGTTGGGGGTGGGATGTCGGGGTCCCAAGGTTCACATGAGTTTCAGTTGTATGTAGATAATGTAGTTTAAAATGTTTCTAGAGATGAATGACACTGTCTTTTATTGTCGTGTCTTCTGTGCTCAGATTTGTGGAATACTTGATACACTGTAACTAGGTCGTCTCAAGTCAACTGAGAGGACGCGGTAGGCAGTGAAAATAGCACATCATAACACTAAAAGGTCATGTGTGTGGGTGTCGAACTAGCCGCTAACCTCTGTACTGTACACAGTGAAGTGCATATTCCTCACACGTAATATCCAAAAAAAAAAAAAGCTGAAACAAAAGGCTATTTTGACTAGGATAAATGTCAGGTTTGCACACCTGTCAAATTCAGGTAGCTGTCTTTTGGGTGGAGGGAGGGAAAAGAAGGGGTATAAAATCAAAGCTATGGTAGGTGATCGAGTGCGCTGCACCCTTTTTTTTTTTCAAAAGTTCGTAGCCAGTGGCGGGACTGCTTATAAATAGGTTTTGGTTGCTGACAATCGGGTCGGATCTTCTCGGACCCTATAAAGGCATGTAATGCGCCCTTTGATTGGTCGCATGCCGTTGGCAACTTTAGAAAGTCAGCCAGCAGTCGGCAGTTCTTGCACACTTCGCTGAGTTTGAAAAGTGTCTACAACTGTCACCATCCACCCCCACACTCTCACACTTGCTAGCCGAAGACATTCATGGCTTCAACATACTTGATTTACTGTACGTGAAATCCGATCAGTCATCAGGAAAAAAAAAGCCATTACAGCGAGCCAACAAGTGTCTCATCCTGTCTTGAGGTCGGGAGGACGTGTAGACAAATGATGAGCAAAGGTCCAACTTGACCTCGGCAGATATTTTGAAAATGTGGTTGTGAGTCATTGTGTAGTTAAGCCTTGTGTGAGGCACGAGAGCAAGACAGTGTGTGCTTGAGAGCGTCTGCGCGCGTGTGTGAGCGAATGGTCCGCCTGTCGTCCAGCACGCAAGAGGCAGGTCCGAGTTCACAGGTTTGCTGCTTGCGTCACAACTGTTGACGTTTCACACGTTCGACTGGTCAGTCTTCGGCTCTGTCGCCAGCCTAACCTCTGACCCCAGGCGTGATCCACGGAGACATGGTCGCCTCAGCATTGCCTGAAAAAGGAGCGACGGCCAGTTGTCGCATCAGTCCTGAGCGTTTTAAGCTTTGTATGAAATGAAGTATGTCAAAACGTTTAGTTGATTTGCTCAGTTCAGGTCAGCATGACAGAAAGATTTTTTGTCCAACCTTGTGATGTAAAGTTTCACGGCGCACTTCTAATCTACCTGGAATGTGACCCGTATACGAAACTCGCTCATTAATCTCTTGTCACGTGGTAATGGCGTTTGTGTGGCTGTGGTTGGAGCTGGGGAGGGGGAGGACAGCTGCCGGGGTGATACGGCCGCCGCAGTTCCACTTTTATGTCTATCACAGCACTTGACAGTTGGGTGAATCATCATGTTTGCCGGGCCAGAAATTCTGCACGGTTGAGTTATTTTAGACTTGATAATGGGCAGATTAGCGTGTTTGTGAGTGTGTGCGCGCGCGTGTTAGAAGAGGTGGGGGATGTCGGACTCTTGACCTATCTTTTCCGTGTGACCCATTTTCTTACATCTGTTGACCTCACAACTGTTTCGTTCCACTTTTCTGACCCCCTCCCCCCTCTATCCACTGTGGCCGCACAGATAGGACGTGTGTCGCAGTGTTATGTTGCCATTCCATGATAGGTATGATAGTATACTGCTAGCCACTACAACTTTTCTTATGACATAGTATACAGCTGGAGTGTATGTCCGACATGTTAGTATACTGATGACCGTACAGTCTCTCTGTACCATTGACCGCCATGCCTACCGGCTTCGGTTTGCGGCCATCTTTTGAGTTCTTGCCCTGACAGCTTATCCTTCCAGCCACCACATGCCTGCTGCTGACGTCGGAGCAAGAGTATGTTGCGCTGACAGGGAGCAGAGATTGGGCCCTAGGGATCATGAGAGGGCAGGGAGGGGGGGGAAGGCTGGCAGACCGCCCCTCTACCGCGTGCTGTGGCCAGAAAAAAAGGAAGCGCCTGACAGACCGTATCACTCGGTCGCTGTCCCGAGAGAAAGGGGAAGGTACTCTACATCAGGAGTTACCTCCCTGCCCCGCTGTCAGGACGCTGGTTGAACTGATTCTATCACGGCACTGGAATGGCGATTACCTCCCAGACCAAACTGCAGTGAGATGTGGGTTGGCTCTGATGTCCAGGTAGGGTCGTATTTCGCCATTTAGCTTGATGTCGATACGGCCTGCGCCCGCACACACCTACCCCATCTGGTGTTGAATGTCTGTTTGGAGTTTTAGTTGTGATGTTTCTCCAGACTTCTCAATCACAAAGCTCTACAAGCAACAGGCGGACGGACAGGCGCACAAGCTTAAATTGGTGTGAAATTAAATTTGAAGACGCAGGTCCTAAACTTGCTCACGGTTCAAAGCTCTCCCCGAGGCCTTGATGGGAGTGGTTGCCGACATCTGACGGTGCCTCGTCTTTCAGATGCTAGCGCCAAGGTTCCGCCCATTAAGAGGTTACCACCCACGAGCAGGCTACCACTGCACATGCGTCCCTGCCTTTTCTGTCGGCAAAAACATGAGAATCCTTTTGCTGTTGTCGTGACAACAGCGCGGAGCTGTAGATGGTTTCTGACAGAATCAACGACTGCAGCAGTACCCCATCCTCACCTCTCTGTACTTAAGTAGCCCCACCCATCCGGACAGCAGTGTGCACAAGTCGATGTACTTGCCAGTTGTAAGAGGGAACCACTTATGTATCGCTTACATCAAAGAACGAAGAAGAGTGGAATGGCTGTAGTCTTCTAGGGTTTCCCATGGTAAATATTGCCTAGGTCACATAGGTTGTATGTCTTGTATTTCAGTTTTCACGGTTATGCACAGTGTAATACACTTGTAAAAATATGTAATACACCTCTTTGGTTGCGACACAGCGTGAAACCCTACAAACCAGCATATAATACATCTGTAAACTCTAAACCAAAGTGTTCCATCTAAGTCTTTTTACTTCCTGGATGTAGAAAATATTGAAATATATACCACACATTTGAAAACATTCACATGCATACACATTCAACCCTCTAAAGCACATTCATACATCTCAACGGGTGTTCCGTGTTGGTCACAGAACACTGATCAGAAATGGAGCGAGTGTAAGGCTTGCTTTAGAGTGTTGGTGATTACAAGCTGTGTATGTGGTGGATTGGGAGGGTGGGTAACATCCTCGCACTAATCTTATCCCCTTTGGAAATGACGTGGATGCCGAAATGTTAACTGTCGGATGGAACCCTCAGGCTTCGTTATCTCCTCTTTTGCCAGTCGACTGATGCGAGGTGTTGGTGTGATGGCGGCAGCGACGTTCTTGTAACACGAGCAATTTCGTGCTGCGTGATTAGACAGCTTCCCTCGTGAAGAAGTCTTATGTCTGTACAGACGACTAGGTTGCCCGAACTCTGTTTTCTTTCTCCTTCATCTGCTGCAGCGCTAAATAAGTGGTTTGTTTTCAATCTATCTTGGTTTAGTTTAGGACATCTATAGACCCGTGCGTACAAGAAACAAAAAATGTGACTAAACCGGAAGCATTGTACAAGGATGCCTCGTTTTAGTAGTTAACTGGAAAAAATCGTCTGCCAGCAGTCCAGTAATACAATTTCGTGACGAAATGAAGTACACATGACACATACGTATGTAAGACTAGTGTCGGGGCGGACAGCCAGGTAGTCATCGACAGCGGAAGGCGAGTGGTGTGAGCGGAAAACACAGGTCAGCGACGCATGTCCGGCCGCTCGAAGACGAGCGAAATTCAGTGACGAGGACCTATCAAGCATGGTCGTCATAAGAACACCGAACTGGCGCCACTGGCAACGGTGTACTGCCTTAGGAAGCAGCAACATAATTGAAACAAGTTGTTACTTTTTTTGCTCCACTCATACTCAGTCCTCTTAAACATCATTTCCGTCCCAACAGATCCATATTTTATCTCCATCCTGTAACGGTTTGGATGGTAAGCTGCTAGTATTTTATGATCATTTTATCGTTAGTATCCATCTAGTGTAGCTGAAGTTATTGTGAACAGGACTCCAGGTCCTAGGTTAGATTACATGATTTGCATTGTCATTGCATGTGTCCAGGACGCAACATCTGACAATGTACGAGGAAATCCTTAGTTGGGAGGAGGGAAACAGGCTGTTAGTACACGTGTCCCTAGAAGTGGGCTGTCTTTTAGGGCAGAGAGAGCATGTCAGGGAAGCTAAATCAAATGCCGGAACAGACATTTCCGACCGTAGTAAGAGATGTGGCTGAGAGCGATGAAAGCGCGTGCACAGAGAGAGGGAGATCGCGCGTTTACAAAACTTATTTTAATGGGAAGGAAGGTGGTACCAGGCTTCCTCCTCTCAGTGCCTTTTCATCCTTATCATCGCTGCCCGCTACTCAACATCTTAAGAAATATGTTTCTACTTTTCATTCCGTTCTAGTCGCACGTGCTGCCAGTTCTCTCCACTGCCGACTTCCGTCTGACGGTCTCTGTCCACTATGCTGGCGGCGGTGTTATCTCTAACGAGGAATGCCATGCTCACAGGCACAGAATAACGAGGCTGTTCTCTCCCTCTTCCCTCATCCATTCTCGCATCACCACCACCCGCCGCCTACCCGCTGCCTGTCTGCGCTCCCCGACCTTGAAAGTGGTTATTTTGGCGTCAGTGGGTTAAACTTTCGCCCTCGCCAGCAAGATGCGTGTGGAGTCAGCCGCCAGGCTGTAGCCGTATGTCCGTGTAAGGCAAGTTATGTCCCCGTCACTACGCCCTCTGTTCCCCCTCATCCCCCTCCCCATGCACCTAGCCCTCCCTTTAGCTTAGCACTCGTACGATACAATCGGCGTCTATGGCACAGTCGTAAAAGGTGGGGAAACTGAAATAACTCGGCAGATAAAACCTCTCTTTTTTGCGTGTGGACTGAAATCTTAGCCGCATGTGTACCCAGTGACGGCAGAAGAGGACTGGCGGATAGCTAATGTTTCCTTTGCTTTTTGAGTTGGTTGGTTTAGGCTGTGTGACCTGACAAAGCGTTTCAGCTATAGAAACAGAAGCTTACAAAGCTGCTTAGTGCAACTATTAAACCCTTGTTAGCATCTTCAGTGCGTGCAATGCCTTTGTGTTTACGTTATGGTGAGCCTGGAAATGAATAACAACATAGTCGCTGTTGATGATATTTTCTTATTATTGATGTTGTTCTTGAAGCCTCATTCTGCGTCAGCCTTTATCCATCCGGGTTCTTTTGCATTTAACACCTGCTTCTGAACTAAGTCGGAAAGCACACGTGCACTTAGCTTTGCCTTCTGCATGTGTGCTGTTGTCTTGGAGTTCTGCATTTCAGACGTGGATAGCTTGCGGAGGTCAGTCATTTACCCCCTAAAATAAATTGTCTTCAATAGCTTTTTTTTTGGAATTCAACCCTTTAGGTCATATTCATGGTCGCCTCGCCACCGGAAGAAATGTAACCAAAGTTGTCGCGATGTGATACTGTTTTGTCCTTCGTGGCCATTCAATTTTCAATGTTTCCGCTTAGTCTATTGCTGGCTTCATTTCTAAGTGAGCTTTGGAAACGATCAGCTGTTGTCAGCTTTGCGTGCAACCTAGTCAGAGCTGGTAGTTGTTTATTTTGAAAATACAAGGGCTTAGTGTAGTATCATACCCCAGTGTCACGGTCGCGCGTATACAGTGACTCACCGAAGTAGTCCCACATTTTTACCTGTCCTTAGGTCAAAGGTCAAGAATTTGACTCGCAGTAGACGCCGTTTAGGTTTCCTGCTGCATTGCAATTAGTTAAACATGGCCGCTATCAACAACAAGAAATAGAAAAGAAGTCACTCTAACAGCTGTTTTAGTTGTGTCCTACGAGTCCAGTCAATTTACGATGATTCAGAAGGAATGGCTTTTTAACTGTCGAACTTGGCAATCGTTAAAACAACGGCTCTTTGCTGCTGATGAACACCCTTCAGAGTTTTATCACATATGGCTTATGGAACATGAACTTTCAGACAGTTGTGATTGAATGGGGGTCTCTTTCTCTCTGCTCCTGGAGGCTGTCAGACGATGGACTGAGGTAATCAGTTCGGAAATTAGAATGAAAAGAATGAAAGTGTTGTCCAGTTCGCTCATGGCACCCGCCAGGAAGGAAGGAGCCTTCTCGCCCTCGTCACGAGAGGCCAATTATATGAGAGTGCTTAGCCGCTGTGTTTGTTGTCTGTGGGTACTGTTCCAACAAGCAGGAAATTCATGTAAAAACATCATCCGTGAAAGGATCGGTGTTCGACTGCTGGGTGTGAAGTGGAATATACCAAAATTCTTTCAGTTTATTTTTGACCTTGTTTTTAATTAGAGAAAATGATATCGGAACTTTCACTAGCGATGTCTCATATTTCACAGCTTTGGTCCGTTCCTACAAGGTGGGATGCATCGTCACAACTCGAACGACCTCCGGCAAAAACAGATGTGTACTGTCGTCTTCGGGTGGAAAATTTGATGAGGTTTGAACTGTCCTGCGGAGGGCGGAGCTTGGCGCTGCACCCAGCTGCGAGCAAGCGAGCAAAAGAGAGTGGGTAATGGTGATTACGTGCAGGATGTGGTGACTCACGTCGTGACATTTCCAGACCGCCGTGTGAGCGGCCGACTACCATCGTTTCTAAGTTAATCCGGGGCCTGGCCTGCGAGTAATTTTCGTAGGCCAACTCGGGTCTTCCTGCCCCCTTCCCCCACAATTCTCTCTCCCTCATTTTCCACCCCCATCCCGCGATGCCTTCTGAACCTTTTTGCCTCTGCTGTCCCCCTCCCGTGCCCAATGTCGTTGGGAGCATCTCCCCACCCCCTCCCCAAAAAAAAAATACTGAAAGTGAGTGATGGAGGAGATTAGTGGGAGCTGTGGGACATGAGGGCAGGCCTCCTCAGCAGCGACTTGGTGTGCGCGCGCCTCCTGTCACCTAGCGAGTGGGTTAAGTAGAGAAGTAAATAATTTAGGCCGCGGACGAGCAGGCAGGCAACCGTCTTCTGTGGCAGATAAGACGGACAGGTAGGTGTGTGGCACACCGGTTTTCCCTGGGCCCTGGGCGGTCTGCAGATTTCTCTGGGGAAATGGCTGGCGGCACCGCAAGGCAGTGGGAGGAAGTGCACAGCTTGTCAGGTAGGCTGTTCTTCAGATCCCTCCCTCCAACACACCCCTCCACTATCCTTTGTTTGAAGCTGTTCATTTAACTGTTTCATTTGAAAACTTTCCAGACAGAACTAACAGGTCTGAAAAGTTTGTTTCGACTTCTCATTTGTTTGTACTTTCTCTCTACTTTTTTCTTTCAAAACTCGTCGTATGGATTCCTGGCGATAAAGGAAAGCTATCGTAAAGAGTTTGTCAGTTTACAGCGGAAAACTTACTCCGAGTCGACCACTCAACATTCGTCAGGGAAGTAGATCAGAGAGATTTCTCGAGGGCTGATTCCATCTTGGCATTCGACAGAAAGTTACAACAAAGGGACAGGCGGCCTTTTCTGTCTGGATGTCAAAGCCGACCATGTGTTTGGAAGATGCGGCACATCTGCGATTCAACAGTGGATGGAAAGGCGATATTGTGCCAGCTGGTTTCCATACTATCCACCTTGTATCAAGGCCACGGGGCTGCGATTCCGACAAGGCAAGATGCGATAGCAATCCGCTGCAACCTGGCCAACATTCATGGATGGTTTGTTACATTCTCTCTGTTCCTATTTCAGGAAACTAATGGTTTTGAGGTGACTTTTTGGGACATAGATTTCATGACTCTGATCAACATGGGAGTCCAGACTTGTTTACCAATTCATTGCTAGTGCAATTACCAGGAACAAAATATACAAAAACTGTGAGGAACTCTGACGGAGGTTTGAGGATCGACACTTTTCCCGGTTAAGAACTGCCTAAGAAATGATGTGGATGTGTTTTTGTGTGAGCGTGCGCACGCGTACGTGCGGATTTCACATTCCTGACCAAGATGTAAACAAGCTTTTATTTTCCTGCTTAATCAGAGCTCAAGAACGGGATCACATTAAATGACAATTCGGTTGTAAATTTCACGACCATATATATCTTCAGCTTGCCTTCCGAGTAAGGCTTTAGCGACAGCTAGAATAGCTGTATTCTTGGATAACCGGGAGTGTCGCTGTCACGAGATCAGATTGCTGTTTAACAACTTGACTGTGCCAGTTTTAATTACGAAACTGAAGATAAACTTTGGCAACTGCCAGTCAATCTCATTTATATCCTCCTTCACCTTCCAGATCCTTCGCTGTTAATGTTCGCACAAATTGTTGCATGTAGCGACTTCCCCGCTCTCCTACCATCTGTTACAATTAAGAAGTTGTAAACTGTATTCTCACCTTAACTTTCACCTTTGAACTTGCAGATGTTCCTAGCGAAGGCGCTGTACGACAACATCGCGGAGTCGCCTGATGAGCTGGCGTTCCGTCGTGGTGACGTGCTGACGGTGATGGAGCAGAACACCAGTGGGCTGGACGGCTGGTGGCTGTGCTCTCTTCGCGGCCGTCAGGGCATCGCCCCCGGCAACCGTCTCAAGATCCTATCCGGCATGGTGGACGGCTTATCCAGTGGCAAGGCGGCCGGCCAGCAGACCGACAGTGAGCTGGTGGCGCAGAAGGAGTGGCGGCGAAGTCTGGAGAAATCTCCCAACAAAGTGAGTGTCTGGGGTAGGCTTGGCGAGGGGAGAGGCGACTAAAAGTCTAGATAAATTTTTATTTATCCTAGAGGGCAGTTAGACGCAACTCTGTATGGAAGCATAACAACAAAACAACATATCATAACACATTCACCAAAAGGACTCTCATACATTCGTGGTTCAGGCTTACATATGAATCTACAGTCATTCGCACACAGTAGCGCTAAGTCACACGGCAGAAAACGAAGGACGGCTTCATTCTTTTGGTCCTACATTGAGATACACAGAATCGGCGGCCCAACGAAAGTTGATGAAGCTCTTTTGACAGGACATGCCTGTCATCGACTAGAATTGCAGACATTTTGAAAAAAAAGTGTATGCGTATTGAACAGTGAAAATCACTCTGGGCTGTCCCAATAACTTTAGTATATATATATAGCACGATTCAAGCTGCTCTTGTCATTCACTGATAAACTGTTGTAAAAACAGATAAGTGAGAACAGCATACTCTCTGTATGAGAATTTATTAATAACTGATAAATTCTCTGAGACTCTAAAAGACTTCAGCTTCCGGAGAATGAAGACGCGTTGCTGAGCCTTCTTCACGATAGCTTGAATGTTGGTATCTATCGAAGGCTCCTGTGACGATGGTGCCAAGTATTTAAATGTGTTGACAATTTTCACCTTTTTGTGGATAAAATTATTAGGCTTTGGAAGATAATTCCGACGGAAATTAAAGACAGTCTCTGTGGTTTTTGCTGACATTGAATTATAAGAAATTGTCATCGCACCAGGAAATAAATTATTCCCAATCTACAGTGTCGGCACCGTTGTCGTCCACCGTTCCGGTAGGGCAGTTCCTCCCCCCCACCCCGCCTTTCTGTTCTTCTACAAACTATGGCCACCACTTGCAAGTCCAGTTCTCCTCATTACAAGGAGAGGACGCCAACGACGACGATGGTGGTGGCAATAATACATGGCTTATTCTCGTCCCCAACCCCACTCCTGTCCCACCCAACCCACTTCTGCATTCACGCAGGATCGTAGAAACAATCGGCGGATATAAAGCCAAAGAGCCCCGAAAAACCCACGAGTGTATTAATAGAAGTACACAGCACAAGGTCGGACGGAAGAAGACTAACCAATCTACTGTTGGCATTCGATACAATCTGGAGGGTAGAGTGGCTTGCGTCTGTTTTTTCTTCGCCTCCTTTCGTCGCGTCCCGTTTGGCGCTGGAGTGCCGAGCCGAAATTTGGCCGCCAGCACAGCCACGCCGGGCCTGTGTTATTTTGGGATGCTGGGGCTGCCAGAAATAGTACGGCTGTGTGTTCTTGGCAGGCTCCGTGTTGGCAAGTTTAGCCCTAAAGATGTTGATAAAACATCCTCTTCGAAGGCTGATCATTTTTGCTGAGCACGCTGGAGACGTGGAGAGAAAAACTAAATATTTGGGTCTCAGAAACAGGATTTGAATTCATAGTACTAGCTGTTTGCAGTAAGACACTGACTTTTTTACAAACGGTCCCTTTCTGTGATTGGTTTCCTGCGATTCATCAGTTGAGGGTTTTTTCACGTTTGTCTTCCGGTAGTCTCATGTTTATTTTCCGCAACCAAAGCACTTTGTTTTCGATTTAAATGAAGTTACATGGTTGTGATAGCTTACTAAAGCCGAAAAGACTGACATAAAATCGTTTTGCATATGATACAAAGTTATTATATTGCTTCCTAAACAAATCTTCAGAAACGACAGCAAAACACGCAAAAAATCACTCATATCATGAGAAACAGGAAGACTGAGTAGTATTAACCCTACTTTGTGACCTTTGCGTCTTTTGCAGACATTTTCATTTATTTTGTTATAATCAGTCTGCAGTCTGCTTGTAGCATGTATTTTAAATCTGGAAGCAGATGATCAACAGAATTTCTAGGCTTATTCCCGGAGACACTAAAAGTGGTCAATTAGTCAATTTTTTTCATTGTAATGAACGCTATCCGACATTTTTTTTTTTACTTGGCTATAAAGTTATGGGTACATTGAGTTTGCACTCTGTTGTATATTTTCTTTCCTGATGATAATAGTTCTAAAAACAAGTTGTTGTCATGATGAATGCTATTTGTTTCTGAACAGGGTTTTGCACTTTTTGCGGGCGATGTGAGTATCCGACAGTATCGTGTTTGTGTTTTTAAACAGTTGAACCTTTCAGTATAGTGTGTGTGTGCTCCGAGTTGTACCACTGTGTAGTGATAGGAAAGCACTCCCTGTCTCCCTTTCCTCCTTAGCTGGGCACTTGTAGTTTTTACATTTTTTAGTTTGCCATTATTCCACCCCTTACCGCTTTCACTGCATTAGTGTGACTCCAAATCACTTCTATTTTCTGCACAGACTTTTTATATCTCCTTCAGGATTCCCTCTTCCTTTTTTTAAGTAGTGGCATTGCTATTTTTAGTCTGTACTTGCTTCCTCTGCCAACAAACTGTCAGAATCTTCCAAGCGCGACCTGTCTCATATCTTACAGTCATCGATTGTGTCTTGTTTACTACAGACATTGACACTTCGGCCAAAAAAACATTTTTTTTTAAACTTTGGCTTGGCATTATGTAACACAGGTAGTTACAGTAGTGTGTAATGTGCGCAGTTTGTGATGACAATGCTCTTGGAAGTGTGGTCTTTGTTTAAACATGGCGATCGCTTACACTTTACACAACAAACAGTAAACAAACATTTACACTTTATACAACGACACAGTCACAACCACAGGAGTGGTGTGATGAAACTTGTTTACACTATGTGGTGAGACTAAAAATGATATCATGAGTTTTGATAAGTTTGTTTTCTGGCTCAGTTTAGTCCTTGCTGTAAACAATTAGCCTAAACTTTCTTTAAGCTGTGGAAGATGGACAACATAGTAAAATAATGGGCGCAAAAGCACTTTCCATACTTATTAGCTTAGAAAGGGTGTAAATGAAATAATTTTAATTTAATAATGGAATTAAATCTCAATTTACATTTTATTATAAGTCGATATCATGTTAGTATAAAGTATAAAAAAAATCGGGTTTAAACACTGGTATACAATGTTTTAGGATTAAATTTGAGGTTCCTTCTGTCACACGAAATGTTCAGTTCTGAAGAAATTTAAAATGAAACTGCGTAAAATTTTGATAGTGTTTAGAGTAGAGGTTGAGATTAGACCACTTTATTCTTTTTCAATTATACATATGGCTCTGTTATGGAGCCGCACGCGTGTCGTGTCAAGCAATTGATAATTAACTTTCCACGCGCGAGGCCAGTATATGCATATTATTTATGGCCAGAAGTGTTGAAGACAGAGTAACAGAGGTGAGAGTGGGGAGAGGGTCTGAGCAGAACAGAACAATACAACCTCGCCTCCTCACAAAAAAATCAGAGAATACCGATGGCTTAGGATGTAAGAAGAGAGGATATTGTCGAGGTGTTTGAGTTATTGCTGCACAGATGTGTAGGTCATGCAGACCTCTTGAGGTCGGAGCAGTGCTGCAGCTGGGTGATGTAACTCACTTTCATGTAATATTAGTAATATATATTTAAGTTATAATAGGGGATATATGTATATATTGCTCGTATTTTTTACTTGTTCTTGCACATTTTGTTCTGTTTCATTCGAACTTTCAGAAAGGAAGGGAGGTGTCTCTTTTTTCTGCTCCTTTTCGATTTATTGCTCTGTTAAAATTGATTCACTGTGGTCTTTAGCACTGAGACCGAGCATGAAATATTTCTTGCATGAATTGAGCTTGGGCATTCTTATTGTCAGCATGTATGAAGCACGAGTGTTGTATTCTGTTTTTTTATTCAGGTGAAAACAGACCATTTCATTTACTCCCGAAATTTCAACAAACTCTATGAAGACTGCTATTCGGGGGAATGTCTTCCTTACTCTCCCTCAAGCAAGTGCTAGCTGAAGAATTCTCAATCATAACCATAATGGCAGTCATAGCAACGTGTAATGCTAAACATAACCGTTCATAATGTAATCAGAACAATAGGCTTGGACGCGCTTGTCGGTGTGTTTGTGCACGCGCGCGAAGGTAACCCTAAATAATTCTGTGCTCGCACTTAGCACGTGCGCAGAAACAACATAATATTAATCACATCGTGTGACAGCAAGGAGTGCAGTCCTGACAGCTCTCTCCTCCCTGCTTGCCGTGGCATGCTGAGGGCCTCGTATTTCCACGTGCCTCGCAAGTTCGTCGCTGCTGGCGTTCACGAGAGGATGAGAATGTCGACATTAGAATTGCATCGGTTGTTCCGAAATGCTTGGCTTTGTTAGACATTTTCGTTTTCCTTTGCAGAATTTTGGGGCAGGCTACTTTCTACATAGACGCATGATCCTATATTATGATTATTATTATCAGTTTAGGAAACGACCATTCAATGATTAACCTTTGAACATCAGGCTTCTGCAGGACAAGCGATGATGTTGGTAGTGGTAGTGATTTTCAGCTCGGACACTAGCATCCGAAGATTATAAAGCTTTTAAACTGAAGTGTTTTGTTTTCTTGTCCGCAAAGACACTAGATTAAATACTAATACAAAGAGGGCGCTGGGGTCAAGAGAGGAGCGCCATTGTTTCTGTGTTAGGTAGACTTCAAGGTCTTGTAGAAGCTATGAAATGACATGGAGCCTGTGTTGAAACCTCGCAGACAGGTCCAGTTTTACAGACCCATTCGCCTACTGTCATTGCAGGCTGCAGGTACACAAGGGTTCTGCGTGTCTGGTGATGATCGATGACTAGTTCCTTGTGTTTTTTTCTTTTTTGCTATTAATTTTTGTTAATGAGATTATTTGAAAGTTTCGTCGTCGATGTCGACAAAAGTTGATGGTGTATGTTATTCACATTCGTCTTTGTGGATATAAGTAATAATGGTCTTTCGTGCATGTTTGTGGATATCAATAATCAATGTTGTTATGCGTGTTCGGTGGCATTCTTGTTTACCTGTTTACGCGAGTGTAAACGTGCGAGAGAGAGTTTTTTTTTTTAGTACCTTAAACTTGAGTAATGGCCAGGAATCAAATTTCTTGTGGCATCGCGTGCATGTAATTCATTTTATCATTGATCGCATATCTTTTGTCGTTATTATCGATCTTTTCCTCGCCTTTTGTCAGATGTCACAGACCTGACTAACGAGCAGAAAGGAATCAAATTTCTTTTGGCGTGGTTTGCATGTGGTTTAGTTTTATATTGATTTTACCATTGTCCGTGTCCAGTTAATATTAGCTTGGTAGTGTGTGTGTGAGAGAGAGAGAGCACTTGTATATACTTGTATATATATAAATGTGCGCTTGTATATACACGTGTTCCTTGTGTTTGATGTACATCTGTGTACGTGCAAATGGACTTGATTTCCCACACGATTTGTGTACGTGTGCTTCTAATTTATCTTCGCTTCTCCTCACAAGCATAGCCAGAGAGCCGTGTCCTCAGACCAGTCTAACAGGCTAAACGGCCGGGCGTCTTAGGGGCCATTTCTTGCCTTAGTGGCCTTTTCAAACCTAGTGTGCATTTCCTTCCTCTTTCCGAGTTTTGTCTGAAGTGCTGTTTCGCTTGAAAGTTGGTGGAATAACTCATTGGTCAGCAAAGTGTTCCTAGTGAAGAAGAAACATATGGGGACTAGAGTGGTGAGGACGGGAACAAAGCAAGGACTGGAAAGGTCGTCACACGCACGCGCGCGCGCTTTCTTAAACAGGACCGAGTAACTTCAGTTGCATCAGCGAGAGAAAGGGAACGATGAAAATCGTCATAAAAACCGCCCGCTGGCAGAGAAAAGTGTCGGGCAAGATTGCCATCGCCTAGGGTCGGAGATGATTCACTTTTAAAGACCAACTCGAGTCAAAGATGAAATTAGGCACATGAGTTACTAGCTAGAGAGCATGCCGCGTTTGTTTTTGTTTGGTTTTTTTTGTTGTTGTTTTTTTTTTGTTTGTTTGTTTTTTTTTTGGGGTTTTTTTTGTTTTGTTTTTGGTTTTGTTTGTTTGTTTTTGTTTTTTTTTTTTTTGAGGGGGGGGGAGATGAGTAAGGTAGGGTTTCTACTACTAAAATGAAAAAAGTATTAGTCAAAACCACACTCACAGAGGAAAAGTATTTTTGTCTGCCAAATTTGTTTCCAATAAATGTCGATTAGCTAAATAAGGTATGCTGGATTGGGTTATGCGCAAGTAAAAGAAAAAACTGACTTTATTTAGCTTAGTACTTAAAAATGCTCCAGACATCACAGCTTAGTCAGCGGGAACCCTTCTCATCACGTTTGGTGAGTGTTTTTTGTTGTCACTACACATACACAAATAATCCCAGGAGAGGACAAAGGCTCTTAAATGCGTGAAGGGGTTCAGAGATTTCTTATAAACTTTAAATAATCCGTGTATCCCTTCCGAATGAATATTGTTTTCTGTCTGTGCATGCGTGTTAAGTGCCTTATCCTAAGAGCTGCTTAGTAGTGATTGTCAAATGCTCAAAAGTACTTTTTGCTTTTGCCTGTGTCTCCTAGGAAAACATTATCCTGGTGCATCAAAGCAGTTTGTCGATGAGTTGTGTGTTTTTTTCTTCACAAGATGTCTCTTTAGAGAAAATTGTGTTGTGAATGCTATCATAAGACATGAGTGAACCGTTCTCCAAAATGGCAAGTTTTTATTATTATTATTAAATCGTTTTTGCGATGTTCCAAACTTTTATGGCTTTAAAGAGCGAGATGGTGAATATCATTCACACCGGGGTGGGGAATACAGGCGAGATTAGCATGGTGCAAAGTTTATATGTTCCCAGCAACCTCAGCGCCACGTAACCATTAACTGAACGCACATCACTGTCGTGGAAAGACAAGACGGGGGAGGTGACGTGCTTGTGAATGTGACAGGAGGAGACATACATCTAACAGCTGCTACCTCACCTCACGTCTCGGCCGCACCCTGGGGTAGCTTGACTGACACAGGGCAGATGGTATGAGAGAGATGTGACCACATTGTTTTGTTGCGAGTTTTTATATCGCTGTCAAACGTGGGCGGGGTGACCTGGTGCATGTCTCCACTCCTGAAAATGGAACTTTTTTGTCGCGACATGTTTTTCTCGTTGTGTGTGATGGGATGGGAGCGGGAATGAGTGTGTGAGTGAGCGACACTCTTTTCCAGTAAAAACATTCACCTCGCCTGCACACCTGTTGCATGGGTTTTCCTTTGAATTTCACCAGATGCGGCTTCATAAACATTATGGCGGATGTTACTTCTTTACAAAATCGTTCGCTTGGCATAGATACCCAATACATCATTTCATTTTGGTTTTTTGTCTTAATGTCATGTCCCAACACCTACGTTTGGTGTCAAAATGACCAGTTTTATATTCCTCCATGTTTGTCACCATTCTAAGGGACGTTTTACCTGAGCACATGCAGTATAAACTAGGTGCGTGTTATTGTGTGATTAGGTCAATACTAGACTTGCACACACCAGCCTGTGTATCAATGTTCGCGGGGTCACCTATTGTCGGGCTGCGGGACGCGGGTCCCGGATCAGTGTTTTACGGCGTCACGCTTGACCTCCGACCCCGTGCAGCTGCGTTGCGTAATCTCCTGCACGACCGCGGGAGGTCGACGCTCCTGTGCATTGAGATCATGGTCACAACAGTGAGCTTTCGCAGGTTCTCGGGATTTCTCTTCATGAGGCAGGATGTGGGGGTGAGAGATCGGGTGTTATTAAAAACATTGGGTGCGATTGGGTGCTTTAAGCAGTTAGCGGAGGTCTGTTGAATGAATTGTTTCTAGTAAACAGGTCAAACACCCGGATCATTTCTGTTTGCTACTCGCTTTTTTGCCCTTGGAAGTTTTTTCCCCCTGCGTGTTTATCACGTGGACAGTTGGTCATGCGAAATGACACGTGGCATTCCAGGGATGTTTTCACCTGTTGCTTGCTCCCGCTCTTCCCGCCAGGTATATGAACCGCGACGGTCGTCGGCAGTGCAGCCATTGCTGCTGTTTGATGTTTTTAATTCAGATTTTACAAGTCATTGTCGAGTTTCGGTCCCCTGATTCTCAACTCGCTTTTTTTTTTTTTTTTTTGCTTGTTTTTATCATTGTGAAATATTTATTCTCGGTGTGTGTGTTTAAGCGTTCACTCATCGTAAGATGTTGAACATGCTGCGCAAACATCGTTGAATTTCGATGTTAATTTGAAAGCCTGCGAGTAACGTTGCTTGTCACGGACTCTCAGAAACAATGACCTGTCCGTGGGCTTCTCGTCTGTGTTATCTGCAGGCCTGACGAGAGGGGGGGACAGGGGGGTCTGGTGTACCCGGGCCCGTGGCTTTCAAGGGGGCCCGGCCTTGGTCAGTGGAATTTTTTTTCTTCTTCTCCTTTACATTATATACTGGGAAAATAATTTACGATTACAAGTACAAGGGGCCCGGAGAGGTCTGTCCCAGGGCCCGGGCTGGCTCTCGGCGGCCCTGGTTATCTGTTTTGTTAAGCTGGTTGTGGTCAGGTCACAATAACACAAATACTCTCACCAATCTCAGTGCCAGGAATTTTCATTCCCCACCCCAATCACTGCGAGGCAGGTGCGCTGTCACACTAGCAATCACACTAAAACACCAATGCACATATTGCCATGGAAACAAACACCAATGCTGGTAGATTTTTTCCAAAATCTTCGGCCTGGACATTAGTGGAAACCTCGCCAAATGTCCGACGAGGGAGAAACTCTAGGGCTACCCGGATCTATTCGAGTTACCCAGCCCTCCCTCGGTTGACAGTCACCCTGGGTGGGTCCTGTGTAGGTAGAAGGCTCTCAGGCCCTCCTGTAGTTAGGGATCCATCTCAGCGGGTCTCCTTAACTGTTCCTCCACATTAGTTCCTGTAACTTAATTACAATGAGACTCTGCCATTCACTGCTACTAAACTCATCACGTGATTTCTTCTTGAACGTTAAGATTTTTCCCATGAAACAATTCAACAATACTTTTGCCGCGAAATATGAATTTAGAATTCAGTACAGTATAAAAACATATTTGTTTACCTTAACTCGGCAAGGAACTAAATGCACAGATTCCCCTGTCTGTATTCCACACCTGTACAGGTAGGACCAACCGTCCCGGCGGCTGCGTTGGGAATGTCACACACTGTCCACTAAGGGAAAAACCTGGAGGTGAACTGTGGTTACTAGTGTCATCAGTCATGCTTCTGCACAGGGTTAACGGATTAGTCTCTTTTTCCGTTCTTACGAGTTACACACACTCGCACACTCTCGCAAACTACACTTACGAGGGAAATAAGGCATTTCCCTAACATTTCTAATCTCAACAAAAGGAGGCCAGAAAGGTTTCAGCGCGTGTTTAAAGATCTGTGTGCATCCCTCACTGCCTCCGCCCCTCCCCCAACCTCCCTTTACGTGTGAACCGGGAAATAAACTTTGGAAAGTAAACAGTTGATTGCAAAACACCTGCCGACATTTCAGACCAGCTGCTTGCAACATACTTATCTGATGGAGTACATAATAGCTTATAGTGCAGTATCACCTGTCGTGCGTGTCTTCCTCGTTTGAATGTCATGGTGTCGGTGTCACACTGTCGCCTCGGCTGGTGTTGCACCGTGGGAATGTTGCCTCATTTGGTGTTGTTCTATGTAAGTGCTACCATTTTGGGTGTCGCAGGTGTCGGTGTTGGTTCGTTTTGAATCATAATATTGTGACTGTCGCCTCGGGTGTGAGTCGTCTGATATGCTTGCTGTTCAGACAGCGTGTCAGCCAGCTCGACACATTGTCACAAGCCTGAAGTTCTAGCACCCAGTCTCTTCACTGTCATTTTTATGTTTACATGTTAGATGACGAGGGAATACAAGAAAAATAGAACAGAAGGAGGTTCAAATGTTTGTTGGGGGTTTGCGAGGAGGGTGTGGGTAGGACAGTCAGATGACTCTGAAAACTGCTCCCTTTAGTCTCTTGTCACACCCTCCCCCACTTTTCAGTTTATTCCCTACTTGTCTTTGCAAAATACTCTCAGTCCTTGTTACTCGGTGCCTCTTCGTGTTTTCTGTCTTTTATTCATCATCCGTACTGTTTATCCTCACGTCGTTCAAATGTTTGTTTTCCTGTTCCTTGTGTGTTGTCCATGTCTTGTTCTTGTTCTTAAATGTTAGGGGCATGCTCCTACGAGTGTGAGTATTCGCTATACAAATCTTGAGTTTATTTTTATTAATAGTTTGAGTATTATTATTTTATGGGGATTTCATATGGCGTAAACAAAGCAGGAAGATTTTGCAGAAACCAGTATATTTGTGGAAAGGAAAAGTTGATTCCTTTATGTAACAATGTGCGAAGCTAAAAGCAGTCTGCCGTTGCAGTCCTTTTTAATACTGATAATACTGACTGATAACGACAATGATGTGGAGGATGTCGTCATCGCCCACAGGTGCGTATCAGTCGTGGCAACACCAAACGTGGGCTGGCAAGATTGATGAAAATAGTTCGGCAACCGTAAAGTTTGTGGTTGCCAATTGAGAGTGATGACGCAGCTTCACATATGGGGCTGACAGTTGTGTTGCGGAAGTCGTAAACAAACCCTCAAGAGGATCTTCCCTCTCCTTCTCCTCTTCAACATCTCACCCTACATACACATAGCTTGCACGCATGGTACTCATACTTCTTGCAGTGAAGTAAAGAATATGCATTTGTGTGTGTGTGCTTGTGTACCCACGCATGCCCTTGCTTTATACTTATCCCTTCATATGTTGTGTTCTGTTTGCGCTGGACACCTAGCACGTGTAACAATACCAGTGCAGACTGGGTATCCTGCATACTTTGTCAGGTATCTGTATGTTAAAATACTGAAGCTTTTTAAAAAACAAAAAATAAGTCAGTAAATATTAGACTGGATACATTTATAAAAAGAATCAGTGGACAGTTTGATCTGTGTCAACATTACCGGTTTACTTTTTCCCCCCTCGTCACTTTTCTGCACCCTCACCCCTTTATTCATTGAAGATAGAATGAAAGTGACTACTGGCACGAGAGAGATCACAAAGGAAGTGTATCTGACAAGATAACGCGAAACGGTTTAGATTACACCCTAAAAGCAAACTTTACATCGGTTCAAAACCGCCAGTAGTCCACCGCCACCCACCCCCAGAGGACCTGCCCCGTTATTGCGCTTCTTCCGGGTGCCCACCTTTGTTCTGTCGATGCGATTCACCACGGGGCTAATGAGCCCGCAGCCGGCGGTGCTTGCATCCTGCTTGCCAACCTAACATTTTCGATCGCTGTCAGTATAAATTGTTTTAGCAGACATGATGTTAAAGTTTAACTAATCCCCGTTGTAATTACCGGGTGTTGTGATCTCTTGATACGCATGGATCCACCCTGCATAGACTGTCCCACAACCACTAGAGAGGATGGAGGCTCTGGGACACGAGATACTATCATGCTTAAACCTATCCATTAACTCCTGGACCCAGAGTCAGCTGTTTATTATAGTAATGATAATAATAGTGTTCGAGAAATAATTGAAAATAATTCTCAGTGTTTTTTTAAGAATGTCCTGTGTGTTTTTCCATGTTCACAGTCTTGGCTTTTAATCTAATACCCTGACCCACCCGAACAACACACTAGTTATTTTCCGTTTTACAGAGAACGAGCGGATTCGGTTGGCGAGGGCCTCGGCTACCAGCAGAATTTGTATTCATGCAGTCAGCCCAGCAGGAAGAATACAGCCGGCCTCGCGGAGCAGATTAGAATGTTATATTTCTAGTGAGAGAGAGAGACTGCCAGTACATATCACAGTCTATCGCAGACAAGGCGGAAACAAGATGCCGTCTTGTCTCGCGAGGCTGCTCGAGGGGGGACAACTGTCGAGACTCGTTGCAGAATAGGGAGGGTAAGTCTGCGAGTGAGCTCGCCGAGGCCGGTAGCTGCTAGCACCAGACCTTCTGCCAGTGCTATCAGTCGCAGCGAGAGGCCCTCACAGTTCCTCTGAACGCCTCAGAAGCGACATATCATTAGGGTGTCTTCAACTTTGCCCTCGGGACTGCAGTGATGAACCAGAAATGCAGTTTCACTGTGTGCAAAGGTAGAAAATCACTCTGGCTCCAGAACAGGAGAGGGTTGGGTAGACGTTTAATTGTTCAAGAGGTCTCATTATGGGTGAAATAGACAACGATCAAAAAGCAAGAAAACACTTCTTCTTATTATTAAAAATTCAGTGTTAGTGGATCCTTTAAAGTATGTGGCGATTGTGCGTCGAGCCTTGTAGGGAAATCCTGGGGATATCTCTTGCTGTCAAGGGTTTTACCCACTGACCATCCTCGGGAGCCATGTTTGCCGATGATAGTGATAGCGTTTTCTCGAGAATACAGCAGATTAGGTATTCTGGGTTTTTTATTATTATTTATTTTAAAAAGTTTCTTTTGAACAGCTTAGGTTAGGCGTTAGGTTAAAAATTACTTATTTTTAATGCATTTCTGTTTCTCAACATACTTGCATTCTAAGTGCAGCATCATTACTTGTCATCAAAAGCCGTTTGTTGTTTGAATTGAAGGAACTCGCACATTACTGTTTTTCAGCATACTTAAGAGAGTGCTAACAGAAATGAAGCGGTAGGATGGGTTTCAAAGCGCTTGTATTATCTGTCTGTGCATGAACATCGCCGTAAGTTCTAGAAGATGTACAGCGACTGGAATGTAAGCTGCATTGCGGTGTAACGAGAGTACTTGTGTTTCACCTGGTATGCTGGAGACTCCCCGTCTCCGACGGCTGCAGCCGCACACGTTGTGCAAGCCGTGCACTGTTCAACCAAAACTAATTTCAAAGTTTCATCTTTTTTTGTTTGTCTTTTAGTGTATCTGGAGAAGTCGGGAAGTAATTCACGGTTGTCTTCCAGCACCTTTTTCACGACTTCTTTTGATTTTTCGTGCAGTTTGTGTGTGTTGCCCCCCTCCTCGAGTTTTATCTCTTCTCGTAATGCAGCCATGAATGCCGTTGGCGTTGGTGCTGAACTGACTGTAAACACCCGTTGTTTGTAGTCATTTCTTCTGACGTGCAGCTTCATTCGTGTGCGCGCGCGCGCGTTCAAGATGCATTTATACAAGCTGCCACACTCCGCAAACAGTGCTCACACGTTCCTAACATACACATTTCAGAGTGGGAATCATTCTCTCACTCACTGCTGGAATGAGAGAAAAAGAATTGCTGTTCAAGATAGTAAAGTTGTGTAGAAATTGATACAATATTTACTGGATTACATGGAAACTTTGCAAAGTTTAACACAACGAAAGAGGAAACCCTAGTTTATTAAAGATATGAGGAGTTAACCCCATTAATTCTCGAATAATACGCCCAAAATGCGATGCACAAATGCAGGCAACATCTTTACCTTAGCTGACATATATTCCTAATTAAGGACCCCAGCCTTCTATGGTGAATGTTTCCATGTGCTCTTCTGTGTTGTCCACTCCTTTCTATACATGCTGAGGGTTATAGGCATTATGACAGGAATGGCTGGAGGAATGTGTTCGCCCAGATTTGGGGAAATAGTATCTTAGACTGATTTTAACTGTCATTAGGGGGGGGGGGAGTGCACCCCTCTCGACCTTTGAGCGTGGCCAGCGTTTCCTATGCTTTGTCCACACCTGTAGTATTCCTTTCTAATGCATACTAAGGGAAGCGTAGCAAAAAGCCAGTCGAGTGAAACCCTGAGACAAGGCCTCTGCATATGCACCGCGGGTCGGTCCATCCCTCCTCGTGCGTGCGTCACACAAGGTGGATGCCGTGTGTTCAAGGGACATTGCATACGAACTGCTGCTCGGCAACGTTCACGCTAAAGGGTTCTTTAGTTTGTTTGTTGTTGGGTTTTTTTTTTTGCGGCAGTCCGTGGCGTTGTCCCGAACTGCTGAAGTTGCGGCACGTCCTAGACCGAGGTGTCACGTTCACTGGGTCACGCGCTTGTCACCGCGAAGTCGGTGGCGACTGCTTGTTTTGTTTCCTGCTTGCATCCGCTTGCGTCTGAAGCCAGGGGTTAGATGGGGAGGAGGTAGAGATTGGGGGAGTGTGTGAGATGTTATCGAGGACATTTTGAAGGCTACTTTACCGAAAATACTAAACTGCATCCCGTTCAGCGTGCGCTGGGGAATGTCCGGTCTGGTCCTTCCGGTCTGGCGCTTCAGCATTAACACATAGGCTTCATACCTGTTTATTTAAAGTATGAATAACTTTTTTTTAGTTTACTTCTCTTAATGTTTCACTTTAGACAACTGACCCTGGTTGGAAAAATAATCTTTGTCTTTTTTCTTCTGCATGCTCGGCAGTCTGAAACATTTTTTTCAGTATCTAGAATCCTGAACAGAATACGGGAAGCGAGGCTATACAAACTTTCCTGTTTTCTCCTGACTTGATTTAAAGGTTCTCGTGGCCTTTGGCCGACGGGTAACAAACATTCTGTGCATTCCCTACATTTGAAGCCTAGCATCGTTTACATAAACACGCGTGCGCTCACATTTCTAGTTTGGAAAACCCAACCAAGACATTTGGTTCGTTTTCAGCAGAAGTGTCTGGTTACAAAAGCGTGTTTAAGGAAAACTCACAAACTCTCGGACAGATGGGGACATGGACGCGTGATCCGTCTTCCACAAAGTCCTCGGTTTCTGCAGACGTAGGGGATTGGTCGTGGCGGCTTACTCATGCCTCAGTCAGTAGGGCTTCTCGACAAAGCAGCCCTTCGATTGGATGGTTAATTTTATTATGTCAGCACGCTCCTGACGGTTCCAGAGGGACGGCTGCACGTGACAAGCTTCCGTTCCCATTGGTGCATAGCTTGCAGGGCGGAGAGGGATCTTAAGGTGCAGACGAGTGCGGCGCAAACAAATTTACCCCCCAACAGCTACCCGTATGTATATCCTGGACCACTGTAGGGTCCATAGCATGACGAGGCTGTGATTGTGGAAGGGAGCATGGTGTAAGCTGTCTTCTGTCCCTTTTCCACCTCCCTGATGGGAGACGGTCACGGATTTAAGTTGAGGGAGACAGTGAATCGCGGACAGACTTGCTTTAAACAGGTATGTGACCAGACCCGTGTGTCTGCTGACAGAAAAAAACATTGTCCTTGCGACCGTGTGAGTGAACAAGGTAACCGGGAGGATCTCGTCTGATTAATTAAGACCGGACTGACCAACCTAACCGATCCGAGCTGCCGCGTCGTAGCTATGGTTATTACAGTATGGTTTATTTAGTTTTCTCGCTCATTGTTTAAAAGGGGTTTTGTATTTATGAACGATGTCAGCCGGGTTCAAGTCTTTTTTTTTTTTTTCAAATCTCTTGAACTTTTATTATCGAAATGTGTATGCGGCTACTCGAAATTTAGACAAAGAAAGCTTTGCTGGCTGGATTCATCCCATCGAAAGATTCTGCGGAATTTATGCGTGCACATGGCGGATAAGGTCGGTGGTAGGGTGGTGGCAGACAAGATGAAGCTAGTGCGTTCCTAAAGAGGTAAAAAATAAAATGCATTCTGGGGACAGATAAGGCCAGAGCTGTGTCAGCTGCCAGCTTGACAGGCCCCAGGCATGCATATGACCCACACTGGCGGATTGGGCCTCGCACGCAGAGGCTTGTAGTTGCAAGCATGCACGGCATGTGTCAAGTATTTTATGTAAATACTATGCATATTAGAGGGAAAAGGTCTCAAGAAGGACTGGGTGAGTGTTCGTGAAATATTTGCAATTCACAAAGCCCCTTTCTTTGGCGGAAGTTTTGCTAAGATTTGTGATTCCGTCGCAGTTCGAAGATAATGTCGCTTGCTTCTGGGTTTTTCTATAATTATGGTCATTTTTACTGAAATAGTTCCTGTGTACGTGCGTGTGGGGGAAGGGCGGGGGATGTGAGAGAGACTGTGTGGAATGACGAGGTATGGCGATAGACATTCACGTGGCGTGCACGCGCAAGCTAGACATCTTGGCTGATGTCAACACTGTAAAGAAAGCAAACACAACAAATATCGGTTACCATCACTGTGTTGGAATAAGGTATTTGTAAAGAGAAAACGGTAACAGCTTTTATTTATTAACTTCAATTACATTTAATCTTGATATGGATGGGTCACAAGGAAGAAGAATTGAGTTAAAGCCATTGTCACATTTTTTGCTTATCAAACTCATTGTTCGCTTAAAAGTGTTTATAAAACGCATTTCTCTATTTGTCTTTTTTCAATTTGTGAAGTGAGTAGAGACAATGTTTCCAGCTGTACTGTAATTTTTATTTATGCTTTTTTGCAGGTTGTCACGCCGCAGAAGAAAGGTGAGGTGTATGTGTACAAACAGCCCAACCGCTCAATGGAGGACTACGACGTCCCCCCTTCTCGTTACTTCCCTCCCAGCAAAGAGTCCTCCCCCGAGCCCCGGGGTTATGACGTGTACGATACCCCTAACAGCCGCCCGGCCCCCGCGGGTAGCAGCTCACTGTACGACACCCCGCCTTCCAGTAAGCGAGCTTCGTGCGAGCGGACTCCACCCGGCAGCCATAGAGCGTCCCTCGACAGTAACACCTTGGGCCCGGCGCGCCGCCTCTCGGGGGAGCAGGTCTCGCACACACCTCCCAGCAGCAAACGGTCCTCAGCCGATGGCGGGGTTCCTGTCGAGCGGCACTACGAAACGCCTCCCAGCAGCAAGCGCGCCTCCCTTGAGCGCATCCTCTCCGACGACAACCCAACCTATGACATCCCTTCGTCCAGCAAAAGCATGGAGTTGCCGTTATCGATGTCGTCGTCGGAAACAGCTTACGACTCACCATCCTATAGGCGGCTGTCACGAGATTCCACCGGCACCGGAAATCGTGCAAGTCTACTGTCCACGGCCTCCACTGAGTCGTGCCTGTCGGGAAGCTCCTCGCAGCTAGCCTCCAACCGCCTGTCGGCGGCCTCGGCCAGTCTACCGGACTCAGCGCGCTCTAGTCTTGATGCTTCGCTGCACGACGCCTACGACCTGCCGCCGCGTGAGGCGCGCGCCCTTAAGCAACTGTCCATGGACTTCGGGGCTGGGACTGTACGACACGCCGGCTAACGCGAGGGCCCGCGAGACTTCTCCGCAGCCGCCGAACCACCTGGGCAGCAGCAGCGTCTCGCACTTGACTGACCTGCCTCTCGACCGGCCGCACAATGATATCAAACGCAGTCGTAGCTTGGAACACGCGCTGGACGAGCTGTACGACCTGCCACGCAGCAACGCGCCCAAGCTAAGCCTTAAGGCCACCCACCCGGCCTTTGGATCCGCCACGTCCGTGAACCACGACCCATCCGCCGTGTACGACATTCCGCCCCAAGTGACACGGGACTCTGTCATTTCCGCACGCTCGGATTCATCGGATGAGAGTTCGGCTGTCCTCGTGCAGTGTAGACTCGCGGGGTTCTGGGGCTGACTACACGGGCGGGGCGGAAGGGTTGTATGAGGAGCTGCTGCTGGACCTGGACTCGGCGCTGGAGCTGCTGGTCAAGCTGCAGCAGGAGGTCAGTCGCACGTCCTCGCGCTTGCTGGCTTTTGTCTCCTCCACATGGCGCCAGAAGGACTCTCTGCATAAGCGTATCTACGACATCAAGGTGGCCTGCGTGGAGCTGAACAAGGCCCTCGGCGAGTACGTGGACTTTGCCCAGGGAACATTGGCCAACTCGGCCCGCCTGAGTGACAAAAAGCTGGTCAGCAGGCTCGTGCGTCACGTGACGCCTATTCAGCAACACAAGCAGAATTTTTCCCAGGCCCTGCGTGGTCTGGAGGAGATGAAGTGGCAAGTGAACCTACTGGTGGAGCCTGTCGAGCCGGGAACATCGGATGATCTGGGTACAATCATCAACTTGGCCAAAGAACTTGTGCCTGATGCCAAGAAACTGGGCTCCCTTATCCAAGGCAACAGCTCTCTTCTGTTTAAACGCTCTTCTGACTTTGCTGCCCACAGCAGAAACGCTACGACCCCTGCCGAGATCCATGTTGCAAGCAAGCCACCCATAGTTCCCAAAACCCGAGGGATTGCCCAAACAAGGCACTGCCGCCGGAAACGGCGTTGGAGGAGGTAGTGGCGGTGGTTCTGGCGTGGGGGTGGGACTATAACATTTAGGGCAAGGACTTTACAGCAACGACCACTGCCTGCTCTGCCGACACCAGAACGACCGTTGCCACCGCCGCCACAGCACCAGCATCAGCAACAACAGCAGAAAGGAAAAGACTCGGACCTGGCCGGTGCCTTGGATAACCTCAGCGATATCGCTCACAAGGGTGAGCAGTCTCGACTAGCCGATGACAGGGACTACAGTGATCTCATCCAAGAGTACGACTACGTTCAGCTGGAGGCTCGCGACGTGGCTGCCCAGCAACAGGGCTTAGAAGCTCCAGCAAAAGCAGCAGCAGTCGCAACAGACTCAACGGGATGTGTCTACGGCCCTGGTGTCAGACGGACTGAAAATTTTGCCAGACGAAAGTGGCAATGAGCAATCAAACAAGGACAGACAGAAAACGCCGCAACATTTGAAAACCGTGTCGGAAGATTTCCCCAAACAGCTTGCCGACGTGGACCTGGTTCCGACGAAAAGAATGCGCCAGGATAGAGGGCAACACGATCGAGAGCTTCAGCGCACTGGACATAACAGACGGCGAACAGGACGAGCAAGAGCTGAAAACTCCAGTCAACCTGAATGGCTTCCCTTTGCCAGCCCAACTCAACCTCCCCCTCGCTACCTCAGTTCAGATTTCAGTAGCACGGTGCTGGAGCCCAGCGACAAGCAGGTGCTGGTGTACTACTCGGGGCAGCTTGAAACCCATGCCACACTGCTCACCAACGCCATCGACGCCTTCTTCACGTGCATCGAGAACAACGAGCCGCCCAAGGTCTTCATCTCCAACAGCAAGTTCGTCATCGTCACGGCGCACAAGCTGGTGTACATCAGCGACGCCCTGCACCGCAGCCTAGCCAACTGCGAGGTGCGCAACAAGGTGATGCACTGCGCCAACCACATGTGCGAGTGCCTCAAGATCTCCGTGCAGGCCACGAAAGTGGCAGCACTGCAGTACCCGTCAGTGCCGGCCGTGCAAGAGATGGTGGACCGTGTTGTGGATGTCTCGCATGCTGCACACGAACTGAAGTTGGTCATCACTCAAGCGTCGGCGTTATGAAGGAGCGGTTTAACTCCCCTTCATCGCCAGCATTTTAGGCTATATCATTCTCCTTCGCCTCCCACGTGCCTCCGTGTTCCCCAAAACACGATCATCGGAGAACATTCAAATGTCGTTGATCATGTTTCTTGGACAGACCGGTGGACAGTCACGTCAGTGAGGAACGTTTTACTGTACAGACACAAAGATATATGCACAACCATACTAAAGGTATAGTTGAAGTTATGTAAATAAGTGTGCGATTCTATCGAAGGGTCATAAACTCGATCAGACACTGACATTGTCCAGAAATACAGCAATTATTAAAAGAAAGACTGGTGCATATTTGAAAGCCGGGTGGAGGGATTTGATAAAGATGGAAAGAGTAAACAACGATATTCTAAGATTCTATTTACTATCTCTACAGAAGTTTGGCAAGAAGGGTGCTCAAAAGCGTCCATGCTGGTCATAAAGGTGGCAACTGCCATCGGCCAGGGAGGCCGACCCGTTAATTCCAATAACTAGTTAAGTCTACTGAGGTTAAAGTATCACAAAGACGATAAGCTTGCTGTCGGTGAAAGATTAAAGTAGTGTGTACAACATTCGAGAACTGAAGTAGGCATAGTTGATCTCTGTCAAAAGAATACGTGTTTCAAACCAATGATGAAAAACTGATTGGTTAACTGGAAAGTTTAAGTGGACGTAATGTTGACATTTTGTTATGAAAATGAAAAGGTTACCAACACGACAGTAGAACGACACTCATTCAAAGGTTGTGAATTATTTTTAGTAGATAACTATATTTTATACAATTACTGCTTTTAAGTTGAAGCATCGTTTTCTTGATTCCACCGTTTTATCATTAGACATCTTGAGTGCAAGCGGAAGTCCATCAGATTCTATCATCCACTGCAAACCGATAAACTGCTAATCGAATTCACTGTGCTGGGCGTTAGGTGTCCCGTGTTGCCTGGTCTGTGGAAGAGGCTCGCGTGTGTGTGGAGAGGAGATACGAACGCTGCCGGTCCCAAAACTCATTATTGTTAATTGAAATCACCGCCGTGGCTGCTTGAATGTTCCTGCATACTGCATGAGAGAGGTGCAACCTACTTTTCTTTACCTCCCTCACACCCGTCCACCCACCGAAAGAAAGGCTACAGCGGCGTGGCCAGTGGTAGTCATGAGGTGCTGTAGCAGGCTGTCCAGGCCACCAACATCACGTGACTGCAGAGCCAATCTATTCTCTAGTTTCCCTGCCACGTGACTGACGACTACCCAGTGTATGAGATGCCAGCACCCGAGTTGCTAGGTAGGATCTGTAGGTGTGTACCACACATCCTTTGTTCCATCGTAAAAACAAACCGCTACTACATGACCGTCATTTTAAATTGTAGCCTCGCTGTGGCCTGTGTTCGGGGTGAGGATGAGGTTCGGCAGGACCTAATCAAGTTTTTAAAACCTGAAAACAGATGTGCTGAGTCATTGTAAGCGTTTCCAAACGGACCGCTTACGGGGTTCCAAAATGAGGTTTAGCTCAAGTATAAACTCGACGTGGCCTCGTGCGTGCGAGAATGGTTCCCACCTGAAACCAAACAAGACATCATCGGCAGTGAACGACCATCTGGAGTCATAAACTACGTCTGTACAGATAACGGTTTTTATTATTATTTTAATTTCTGGTTCCTGCCAGTTACACGAGTTATCCTCTCGAGCTTCACCCACTCGTGGACTCTTTCATTCCAGAGAGAAAGCTAGACCACAGCCTTTCTCCATTGTAACGGAAAATGCAGCGCTGCGCTGGTCCGGTCCGTTGTAATCACGTGACCTTTGATATGCGCATGTTGAAGCGCGGATGTCCGGGAGCATGTTCACGCCTCTCGTTGTTGGAAAACGATTAATTCTTGGCCGGCGCGTGGCACGTGGCAGGACTCGTGTCTTGTCGTGCTGTGCGGAACACCGGAATGCATTTCGATGACTTTCTTCTGCTGACGTTGAGTGTCTTGCTCATAATTGATTGTGTTGGGAAACCATCCTGATGCATGTGCCCATCACGACTGATTTTTGTTTTTCGTTTTTAGTCTTCATCGTTTCTCTTGTTTTCACTTAGCAGTTGTATGTAGGTCGTTGGATCTGTCTATATCAAACTTACATGTGTAAGGTGCGAATCTTCAGAACTACATAAAAACGTGGTTCTTGTAGATTCGAACCTTTTGGGTCGAGACCGAGTGCAGGCATGGTGCCTCGGCCGAAAGAAGCAGATTCTCGTTTGTGATCCCAGCAATGTGTCCCAGTCGAGCTCCTGTCTGATTGTCGCCCATTGCTACATACATTGTGTCCCTTGCTGTTTCGGTGCGCTTTCTTTGATGCTTGTCCCCACGAACTTTGACTGTTGCGTTCGTTCATTTTCAGGTTTTATTTGTTGTATGGGCCTGTTTTGTCACTCGATGCCCATGCTTTTCTTGTCAGAATGACCAGTTGAGAGCAGCAGACCAGTGGAATACAAAGCTTTCTCGCGCTTAGTTTCTTCCACCACCACCACCATCCCTCTTTTAATTAAGATGATCTCGTAATTGAGTTGAATTTTGTTTTTGTTTTGTTTTTGTTAGGTTCTGTTCCTTGCACGGGATACGTTGTAAAATGCAACGTAAGCATGAATCTACCAGCCATCCTCCCTCCTCTATTCCCATCCTTCAGTCATTAACACCAACCTTCGAGCATCTTCCTAACGATTACAGTTCGCCGTAGCCAAATGTTGAAGTAAAGTTTGTTGCCTTAGAATTCCTGTGTGAAAAGTGCGGCGGGGCTGTATGTAAATGAAAAGAAATAGGAAGAGAAATTCAGCGGCAGATATTGGTGCCCCACCCACGTTTCCATGTGCGCTTCTTGAGGTGAATGAGTCACGGGCGGTGATTTGCAACGTTTAAACTATTACCCAGCAGGCAATGTGCATGGCTAGTTGCACCCGGGCGCGCTGGCGTTCTAATCCCAACACGCCGTTAGGGAATTAAGTTTGTTTTGTCTTCAGAGAGCCTGGCGTGCAGAGGGGGATCCCATGTCCGACAGTTATGTTTGGTTTTGGCCCAGATTTCTGTGCAGCTTACAGTCCCGACAAGGCTTTTGCAAATAACATGTTTTAATGGTTTTCTGTGCCTTGTGGGGCGGGTCCTTATATCGATGTAGCTCGCCTTGTTTGACGCCATAACGCTTTTCACAGGCCGGGCCTATCTTCAGATTTTGTCAGATATTTGGGCGTCGCCAAGTAAACGCTGTGAGGGTTTCCTTTTTTTTAATCCTTCTCTTTGCTTCCTTTTTTTAAAAACAGACTTACTGGGTGTGGGTAAGACATAATTTGATCCTACTGTGTCTTCTTTTGACTGGACCTTTTTTTTAAAAGATATGAAAGCACATTTGTCAATTTTTGTTGTAAAGTCAGTCTCTTCAGTGGCATCAAAAATGAAGGAGAGCCAAGGGGTATTATCAAACATGATATTGTGTGTGACATTTGTAAATGTCGGTTGCAGACACTTTTTTCTTAATTCTCTAATCGTTTGCCTTACAACAGACTATACTTTCACCGGTTTATTGCCATCTAACCACTTTAGAAGGGGCGCTGGGGGTAGAGGTTATTTTTGGTGCATCCGGCCAATGAATCAGTGTTTTTTCTTGTTGATTGAACGAAAAACCTCTTCCCTCTCCACTAGGCAATTAAGGGAAAGTCTACAGCTTTACTCCGTGTAGGGTAGGAGCAAGGCCTGGTCTCGACTGATTAAGGGCATCCACCCGTTTCGCCTTGCATCGTGTGTCTGCGCCGCTGAAGGACTGTTGGTGGGGAGGGTCGTAAGGCAGATCAGGCTGCAAAGATTGCCTTCATGTTCTTGCCTTGGATGGCATGTTGGAGAGAGAAAAAAAATAGAAACAGCACTTTCATTCGGTGCATACCTTATTCGTTAAGTTTCAGAAGCCCACCGGTGAGTCCCAGAAACATCTCAGCCATTTCGGCAGTGCCTTAACGATTTCCTGTTGATAACTCTGGTTTCGCGTGGATCTGTGTGTATGCTTGAAAGTGAAAAAAAGCATGTGTGAATGCTTGTTTTAAAACTGTTTAGAAGATGCAATGTGACTGTAAACAGTAACTAACGCTTGCAGTCGGTCGGTCAAGCTGCTCGTCCGATCGCCGTACTGTCTCTCCCACCTTCTCACTGTGTGTATCACCATAGGACTAATTTCTGTTAGTACTAGCACAGTGAGGTTTGTAGCTCATGCTTCAAGGCAGGGCTCGTGGATTCTAATTTGTTTAGTTTCAAAGCCCTTTTTTTTTTAGTTGTTTTTGTCTCCTTTGTGCATTTTTTTTCTATAATTCGAAGGATGATAAGACTATACCCTAGCTATTCTGCCTTCATGGTCATCATTCCCTTAGAAGTGCTGTTATTAGACAGGTGTTTCCACTCTTTCCCCATTTTTTTAAGCTTCCCGCCGAAGTGCAATA
The DNA here is from genome assembly GCF_003073045.1 of Pomacea canaliculata. NCBI lineage: Eukaryota > Metazoa > Mollusca > Gastropoda > Architaenioglossa > Ampullariidae > Pomacea > Pomacea canaliculata. Next base: position 21,135,477 of record NC_037601.1, read on the forward strand.
GTGTTACTCCTTTTCGGTAAGAGTTGCTAGCAGACCTGTAGGGAATCTGCCAACGAGCCGAACTGAGGCTGGCGGATGTCACACACAGTGTGTGGCTGTCAGCTCGCCGCCATAATGAACTGCTCCGATAACAGATGTCCCCGAAACATCTCTTCATCAAAGCCGCATCTGTGGGCAGGCAACCCACCAGCTCGACAGTCGCTGCCTGTCCATAGTCTGCGCATGCGTGGGTAGTGTGCAGTGAACGGCACTCTGAACACTAAAAAAACTTTTATGTTTATGATGCCTCGTGACCGCTGGGTCAGTCATTGCTCGACCAAAAAAAGAGTTGAAAAGGTTAAAAGACAGGCTGGTGCTGTCAGAAAATAACAGTCCACCCTCTCGGCACACGAAGCTTTGACTTTTTTAATTTGCCATTTTTTCCACTTCTGTAACCTTTTGCTCAAGTCCGGCGGTATGAAGCCTCGACAGTCATTAGCCTTCAGTTGTAGATGAGATGAAAAGTTTTTTTTTTTTTTTGGAAGTCCTGTCACTTCTGTCTCGTCCATTCCTGCTGTCCTCAATGATCAGTTTGCGTGTTGCCCACTCAGTTTCCTGTCCCCACATCATACAGCAGCACACTATGGACAGTATGTGTTCGCGCAGCAGTTGTCATTGCTGTTGACTGTTGACAGCCACGGCCACCTGTAGCCGGTATCACAAAGATGTAAATATCTCTGAGCTTAAATCCATTTAAATTAAAAATTTATTTTTTCATGGCTTCTTGTCTTCAGAAAACTGCAATATTGTGCACGGATTAGCCTCGGCACTTTTCTGTAGGTCTGATCCTGACTAACGCGTTTTGAGCAAATGTATTTTGCAGTAAGTGTAAAGCTGAGGTATGTGATACTACTTATGATTATTTAAGCCGTTGCGTCCACTCGTATTGACTGTATCATCCATGAGCTGAATAAATGTTCATTTGACACCGACTTGCTTGCCTTTTGGTTTTGTCTGGGGAAAAAACTGTGTTGTTTGGAAGTGAAGAAGTGAGGTGTGTGTCTACTTGTTTATTCTTCTCCAGTGGATGTGCAGAAAGAGTTGTGCACACGAAGACCAGCTCCACCTTCACACACTCCGAGCGGCGCCATGATGAAGTACGAGCGGCGACGAGGGAGACCTGTAGTCTCGTTACAAATGACTGTTAAAGTTGTGTCCACTCCTCGCTGGTTGACTAATTAGCTCCGTTGTGCCAGTTTGTTTAGTGTATGTTTCTGAGCGGAAGCTGCTTGGTGTGGTGTGCACATCACAGACACCCACGGAACTCCGACACAACTTGTGTAGGATGTACAACCGAAAAGAAAAGCTTGAGAGGCCGGAAGAAATTACAATAACCGAGCTATAACTAAAGGACGTGTGATGTCTTTCCGGATACGGAGTTCTCGCCTTGGTACTAACGAATTTAAAAGTTTGGAGAAAGGAGTTAGTGGGGGGAATCTGTCCAGGAATTGAGACGCCAGGGGAAAAGATGAGTTAGTGATGGTTAGGAAGTGTGTTTCCTCACGAACCACGCTGATGTGTGTGTGTCACACGCCCCCACACTACACGTGTCAGTAAACCGTGTGTGTCACACGCCCCCTACACTAACACGTGTCAGCAAACCTGTCCACAGAGAAGAGGAGTGAGGGTGAACCTACTTCTAACCCAGCACCGCCCAAAAAGGAAACAGAAACATGTCTCCTCGTCTGCCAGACTCTCACCGCCTTGCAGGCCGTCACGTGTTGCTTGACGAAAGCATCTCATGACATGCAACAGCGAAAGTTTCACTGACAAATATAAATATTCACAATGGGTTTTTCGTCTCCTTACACACAGACCTTCCAGCATGGCAGTTAGATCAGACACTTAAACTGTATCTTTAAAAAAGGTCAGCTCTGCGAGTGAGAGAGAAAGAGCTGGCAACAACTGGAGTGATGTCACTTAAATGACTTTAAACATTCTATTAAAGTGCTAATTGTTGCCAGCAGAATAAACAAGAACTATCCAATGATTCAATAAAAACGAATAGTGCACGGCTTGCACACAACACTCGTCAAAGGCACGTCACGAGGTTGACCTCTGCCCTCGAAAGCCTCGATCTAAGGAAGAGTTAAAGAACGAGATGCTAACTCGCACGGATACATGTCTAATTAGTGTTGCCTCTAATCCCACGAGAACACCAACATTCCACTGCGGCGTTAGTGGTGCAAGGGGCACCCCAGTGTGTAACGGGGCCTGCAGTGGGCGAGAAAATACGAGAAAGAACGAGATAAGAGTGTCGCCGAGACAGATTTCTTTGCGGGGCACAGTCTGGAAAGGGGAAATGTTATCAATCCTGAATATTTCGTAGCAGGTGAGGTTTGAGTAGTATTTGAAAGAAAAACTCACAGTTCTTTAAGGAGGAGAAACAACAGCAGCCACTCCACCAACACCAGGAGTTCGACAGCATGACGAGGTGTCTTTACTATATAAATGTTTACCAAAAAAAAATATTTTTTTTATTTTTTTTTTTTGGGGGGGGGATATTCAAACAAGCTGATGCATGTCTTCACATGGATCTCCTGGAATTTCTTAATTGTCATTAAAGTAAATGTGACCCAGTGAACTTGCCTCTACCCTGAAACCTGGTCGTCGTTGTTCACCTACGATGTTGGTTTCATCAATTCTGTCATTGATACGTTTGTTGAGACTAAAAATATACATTTTACTGCAAATGTTAAACAGAGAAATACCATGGTAATTATCTGATTGATCCACGTCTGGATAATGGTTTCAGTCCGTGCATCAGGAAATTTTCCATCACCGGAAAGAAAAAGACCAAAAACGGAAAATAACGGTTAAGGTATGCTTAAAATGTTCCACAATCAGCCCATCAGGCTCTTGCTGCTTTGTTATTCTTCATAGATTGGACTGCCCCTACGAGTAATAGGATTATTTAATTCTAGGCCATTATCATCGTCGTCGTCGTCATCATCATTGGCATATGTAACATTGGCGTATCCAGCAAATTATTTCTATTATCAGATGAAACAGTTAACCTTGTAATGATTCACGATGGCATTCACTTTGTCCCCCTACACCTACCTTCAAACTTGTATCCACAAAACAACAAACCCACTGGTCTTGAAGGCTCTCCTGTAATCGGGTATAAATTGTAGGTTCTCCGTGTTTCTCACTTCGTCGTTTGATAACATACATAAATTTTCAACATAACGGCGAGCATATCACATCCCACAGACGAGGACATGACAACCTCACACTCGATGGTGACAGTTAGAGGATGCAAGCCATATCCATGCCGACAGGAACATTCATTTTCATAATTTTTTTTTCATGAATTGCTACAAAAATAAACATTTTAAACCTGGCTGACTGCCTGCTGTAATAACATAATCTCAAAGGGTCAGAATATGGTTGCAGGAAATTTGTACCCGGTATAAAGCAGACACCCCGACACATGCACGTGTTGGACTCTTGGGTAGCTAGGTGTCTGGGATGCTGCTGTCGACATTGTTTTTTCTTCTCATCGCCACTCGATCTGACAAATGCAGGAGATTAGCAGTCGATTTATATTTCTCCTGTTTCTCTCCTCCACTTCTTTGTGGAGGAAGATGGCGAGGGTAAGTTTCGGATGCATAAAACTCCAGGAAAGCTCTCACATTTCAACCGATTTATAAGAGTTTTGGCCGAGCCGACCAGGGGGAGGCCTGAATTATGTCACACGATAAGAGCACGTGCGATCAAACCAGTGCCACGGGAGGCCCCGACAAGGTATTATTAAATCAGTGAGAGATGCGTGCACAGCATCAACCGTCGGCAGGTGTCGGCGATGGTGTGACGTACACTGTCCCTGCGTTACATCACTCGTCTTTCTAATCCTTAAACATAAAATGCAGTGCCAGCCCCCAGCAGACACACACTGAGTGCAAGGTCTGTTTAACAGTCCCTCACTCCCTCGGTCATTAGAGGATATCGATACAAAAACAAATAACAGATACTAAATAATAATACAAACATAATAATAGTCACAGTAATAATAACAGTAATATTTATTTTTGAATCCGTGTCAAAAGGACTAAGAGCTCATAGCAAAAACACTGAATCACACATATTGTTTGTTAGGTGCTGTTCAAATATTTGTTGATTAGATGTTTACTTTGGTGAGGTGCAGGAAAAACACTCGTACAAGCGTCTAGAGAGGGAGGGCGGAGGTGTAAACTTATTTTTCAAGGGCAAGAAAATGGGCCTGTAGTGAACATGCGCAGTTAATGAACGCTCACATCCCTGACCTGTTCGCAAACAGGTTCACTGAACCTGATAGGCCTGTTTATTTACGCCTCGTCACTGCTGATGCACGTTGTTGCCTGAGATACAAGTAGGACCCAGGTAAGGGCATGATGAGAAATGAGGAGCAGGAAGTTAGCGAGTGCGCATGTGCAGGGATGACACACCGAAAACCCAGAAGTGCATTAAAGAAACTCGCTGGCAGTCAAACAAAGTCATCTTGTGATGAACTCACAGACAGCAGTACATGAACGATCCTGTCCTGTTGTTGTGTCACGTGACTCATTTCACCACGAAACACCAAACAGGACGGAAAGTTGGTGGCAGGGGAGAGAATCGGTGTTTACTAAGCGACTAGGGCTATCTCAGTGCAAAGCAACTAGTCCTGTAAGCAGATACCACTAATTGTATGTACACTGTTGGTGTTTGCTAGCAGACGACATCCAAACTCAAGCTGTTTCACCGCTGCGCCACCGGGGCTAGCCCTTACCTGTGTTTTGCACGTCGTGGCAGGTGATGTGAATCACACACAGCTTTTGATCAGACGACAGAGACCCCCTCAACCCACTCACTAATTCTCTGCTCGCCCACTATCTCCAGGGAACATGACTGGCGATGTTCTGCCCGAGCTGATTGTCGTCAAACCTCAGGAACAAAGCCTCGGACTCGCACCTGTCGGTACCCTAGTCCCCACCCTTAACCCCTCCCATAAAAAAGCTGTGGATGTGATGAGATTTCTAAAGGTTGGGAGGTCTGTGACGGATGGAGGTAAGTCTGGTGGAGTGTGGGGACGGGTGGCACGGGTAGTTTGAGGGACTGTGGCCACCCGCAGCCACCCGCTTTAATATTCATAGAGCAGTCCGCTGAGACTCGGGTGCGCTTGCCAGGCCATGCAGCAATACCCGGCATGTGTCCTCAAAGACGCCGTCCGTTTCAAGTAAATTGAGATGGAAATTACGACCTCATCAAGAAATATGGCTTCATTTTGCAAAGGTCTACATTTGATGGTTGTTTTTATTAACATTTCCTGTTGGGTAATGGATTAAATATCCCACAGGGTCCAAGCGGTCGGAGTTATTTCCTTCCACCCGCAAAATTCATTCAGCAACTGTAAGCAAAACGGTTTTACTATTTCAGGAGATTATTCGGCGGCTGTTAACTAAATGGTTTTTCTATTTTTAGCTCATCATTCAGGGGCTGTAAACAAAATCATTTTACTATTTTGAACAAATTATTCTTCGTGTGCGGTTATTTTTTCCCCACCGGCGACAAGCTGAGTTCAGGCAATAAACCTAGAGAATGGAGTCAGACCCTAGGGAGAGCAAAAAAAAAGAACTCTTATGATCAGTAGTGGGAACTAAACTAGCGAACTAAACCTTTTTTCCGGTAAATCACTCTGTAGTGAACCTTCACACGTATAGATATCATTTCTCTCTTCCTCTCCCCCCACTGCATTTAAATGTGGACTTATCCAAAATGGATGATAACCGTGTCTGCTAAAAATAATCCAACGATGGTGGAGTTGAACAAAATGCATGGATGCTTGTTCTATCTGATCCACTCGTGCCTGACTAGGGACGGGGTGATAAGAGGTTTCTGTAAAGGTTTCCTATTTTTATTTTGTTTATCTGTGATGTACTGGCGCATAAGCATGAGTCACGGTTGATGAATCCAGTGCCACCAGGGGCAAGGGCCGGGGGTAGTTAGTTCTCGCCTCACTGAGACAAAGTGTCACCAACTTCACTCATGACTGGCCTACATCCCCACTTGCGGATTTGTTTGTTGTTCTTGTTGTTTGTTTTTTTTTTTTTTTTTTTTTAGAATTTTTGTTTTAGAAAATATGACCTTATTTGGAATATTTGACTCGAGTCATGCAAATCTTTGCCAAAACTAAGTCACACAAAAGTGTAATTAAAAAGATCCTTCAGGCGCACACTACACACACGCACGCGCACACGTGGCACGCGAACCCTTTCACTCATGGTTCTCCCCACTTCCAGCCTCCACGCACACGCTCCCCAGCTTATTTTTCTTGAGACACTTTATTAAATGTTTGAAGACACAGTGGCAGGGAATCACAGTCGCTGATCGATGTGCTGGACAAACAAACAAACAAACCGACCTGACCTCATCTTGATAGCACGTGCAGTCCTCGCGCGTCACTGCGCGCGCTATCGTGAACAAGCAAACAGCCAGGTGAGGCCTTGCTCCCTCCCACCTCCTCCCAAACTAATCTAGTCTCTCCCTAGTACCCCCGACTAACCCAGACAAGTGAAGCACTACGGCTGTACCTCAAAGTTTCTAGAAAAAACAAACAAACAAACAAACAACTGAAGTTCGGTCGTCATTGGCGCATCGGGTTTTCATAAAAGCTAAAAATTCTCGTTTCACTACATTACTAGTTAATGAGTATGTCGATGTAAGGGTGATGATGGCGAGAGGTGATGGTTGTGGCAGAGACTTAGAGAGTGTTGCTCATCAGCATCTCATGATATCTACCTGTCAACGTGTCACTGGGCATGCGCAGTCGAGGTCACACACAAAGCCCCAAGGGTCTGGGGCAGAGCGTACTCCACACCCTGCTAGAGTCATTAGCCAAGTGGTTATCGCCTAAACGGTCAGCTAAAACGTTTCCAATCTAGCTGCCAGCTAAGCCCTAATCACACTCCCCCTCGCGCTGCACCTGTTGACCCGCAAGACATGTGGGGACTGACCGTCACGCTGGACAAACAGTCCCGCCGCTAAGGGTCTGCTTGAAAAGATGTCAAATCCTGTTTCTATGGGATAAATATCAAGACACATTGACACACATCCTCTATCCACCCGAGTCCACTAAGGTAAACACACAAAACGCGAGCACGAAAGCACGTACACATACAAATACACTTTTCTGGGGAAAGTTATCAGAGAAGAGATAAAATCTGTTTGTTAATGCAAACCACCTTCTGCCTGGTGGATAGCTGACCCCTAGTGCACTAGCCTCAGGCTATCAGGTCCGTCTCGCTCCGCCCAGCACTTGAAGCACGCAGGGGAGGTCAGTCAGTCTACGGGCTGTCAAGTGGTCAGCAGCTTGTCTGAGTTATCTTCTCACGTCAGCAAGGCCAAGGGCTGGGCAGAGAGAAGACGAGCGATGCAAGTAGACAGAAGGACCATCAGGACTATCAGACACGCGATTTCTGTCAGAAACACTCCGGTGTTTCATGTGCATGCGTGTGACAGAGCATCTGTGCCTGTATATGCATGCGTTGGTGTGTGTGTGTTCCAGTGCGTGCGCTTCAGTGTGGACTTTGAACGAGAGGTTGCCACCCTCTGACCTCTCAATGACCTTAACGAAGATTTCCAGCTTTGATAGGTCTGATAGGGGCAGTTACATCTAAAGCCCTCGCGACACCATTGCGCATGTCCAAATATGGAGAGACGCGCGTTCTGTGTGACGGAGGTTGTGGTTCGCATCTCCTGTCCACACAGGATGACAAATCAACCAAACGGTGTTTTTCTTTCAGTTAGTTTCAGTTTTACACCATGTAACTCTTTTTTTCTTAGAGACATGTTGACACACGAGCTCACCAGAGAACACGTGACAATATGGACAGGAGACTAACAGGTCAAGGACACTGATATATACTGTTCATCGTCATCGTCATCGTCAGCAGTCGGACATGGAACATGCCGGTCCAGCCGTGGGGCAGACCTCTAGTCGGGGGCGCTCGAGGGTTCGTCATTTGGGCCGGTCACGTGCTATGTGTAGCAAGTTTTTTGGGTAGTCTGTCCTCCAGGGACACTTGCAGGCTGGCGCCGTTAGGAGTAAGCAAAGAAGAAAAAAGCCGCCCAATGATAAATTGCTGATTACCTTTAAATAAACTTCCTAGAAAAAAGTTTGCCCTCTGATGTCACGCAGCAGGATGAATGAAAACAGCGTGGAAAAACCAATCCCTAAATTGCAAGGAAATGGGGAAACGGATTCTGTACAATTTGACGAACAGAAGCTTTCATAGACAAGACAGGGCTGCGGATCCAGGCTCCGTGCAACAAGTATTTAAGCAGCTCCTGGCGCAGTGAATAGGTCCTGCTTCCAAGTGAAACATTTGCTTGTGTGACATGTTGAAAAATGATGGTCTTGTTTCGGCTACTCGATGATGGAGTCGTCAGACCAACCGCCACCCCACCTCCCCCAAAACAAAACAAACAGTCTTTGCCCTCGCTACACCTCGTCCGTTGGATGGCTCTCAGAAGCAACATTAGTGCGCGACAGGAATATATTGGAGGGCAAGATCATGTTTCGTGTGAAGGGAGAGGCACGCGCGTGAGTATAACGGGATTTATTTCAGGTAACCAAAGGGCCGGCAGATGTCGCACCCTGTGACAGCAATCATCATTCGTCTGCCAGCCCCTGGCTGCCGTTCTTGACTCCCTCCTTGTACCTCACCCTAACCCCCTTGCTACCCCCTTGTACACGTGTACGAACGGTTGTTTACAGAATGTGCGAGCCTGACAAGTGAAGCCCACGCACGTGCATCACGAGACTAATCTGGTCTGCCAGCTGTTGCTAAACTTACAGCAACTTTGTAATCAAAATGTATCACTCATCAGAACTGTTTGCTCATAATTTTTTTTCTCTCTCTCTGCGCGTGCCTGTGTGCTTTTCTGTGCGTGTGTGTCCTGTTTGTCAAGGCATTACACAGCCCTCGTGACTATCTACCCCAGCACCTTCCTGTGACAATTAAACACCCAGACTGTGCTGAGGTGAGCTTCCGTCATGGACCGCTCTAAACATTTCCACAGGTCATCATTTCTTGTTGACCTCTTGGTCTTTTCCTTCTTCCATGTTTGTGCCCCTCTCCTTGCCCTGGGTTGTGAGTGTAAATCTGTCTTTTGCCCTAGAGAACTGTGTTAAGGAGCTGCGCCAGCTTTTCTTTGCCTCTGATTATAATTATAATTGTCTTTAACAGGATGTAGCTTCCGATTTCTTAGGGTGCACTTCTTTGTTGTTTTCTTCAAAAGACGATTTCTTTCTGCTTCATCTTCAAGTGAAATCCAAACTTCTGTACCTTTATTCGAGTTTGACTGCGTGTGCGCGCTTGTATTCTGTGTATGTGTGTGTATATTAACTGATGTTGTATGCCGTTCTTTTGTTATTTATTTCAACAGTAACAGTATTCAGCAAAGGATGCCACCCTGACAGGCCCCCGCTTGTGGGTAGGATGGTCTACCAGGATGAAGGCTACTCACCTGAGAGACCACGATGCCGGTCATAAAGCTCATAAAGCATAAAGCAAGCAGCTTCTATATTTCACTTTGAAAATATCTTGAAGGGCCCCTTTAAATTCTGTAGGGCAAAGAAGAAATGCGATGTCAACAACCGCGAAATCCTGTTGCGGGATGGGCTTGAGGACTGTCTCTTGACCTCATCCATCTGGCCATCCTGTTTATACTTTCTGGGTCTGTGTCGACACAAGCGTCTCTTTGGTTGGTGCTACAGCTGGGTGATGAATGCAGTTGGTGCTGCACTCTACTCATCCTCACATTCACAGTCAAAGTGAACAACGAGGGTCAAGTGGTCTGAACATTCTACATACTCGTGAATGTAATTGAAATCAAACACTCGCTTTTACAAGTCTGATTGAAGTGATGAACACGATTCTATCAAAGTGGTCACAAGCACTTTCTCGTAAATTAGGAAATAATTTTGGAGTGAACATTGCCAGTAGAGTAATAACCGGGTAGAATCATGATACGCAAGCTCATGGTAATGGACGGGAATCTCGTGTTTCCTTGCCGCTGGTTAACAAGAGCTGGTAATAACACATCGCAGCAGTCGTCGACATGTTAACGATCTTAAACATAGGGGGAGAAAAAACAAATACAGGAGATCTTCTTCCATTCTTTGTTTCCTAGTTTTTTAAAGTTTTTTATGTACACTGACCTTTCACATATTTTTATATCAATGATGCGAGCGGTCAGGAAATGCGAAATGCTTTTTTTGCTTTTTGGTCCAAAGACTTTGATATCCAGTCGATTCCAGTGTCAACTGATGCGAAAGGTACGAACTGAGAAGGCTAGAACACGCGAGTTAGTGAACAAATCAATGAACGAATAAACGAATGAATGGATGTACGAACGAGTGAATAAATAAACGAGTGAATGAACCAATGAATGACAGAAATGGTGGGGAAACGACAGAGCAAGACACGTGATAAGACTGTGGCCGATGTTAGGCCAAGTAAAGATAAGCAAGGTGGATAAAGATGTCGGAGCATGTCTGACTGCCATGAATGTTACTGATTATTTTATCAGACTTCCCGATGCTTCATGATGCTTTCTACATCTTCACCAGACCTTGTGCACGCTTTCGTTTGATTTTAAGGGAGATGCAGCAAGCCGCCATCTCTAAACCACAGATTCATGGGATAGCACGCTGGTGTCGAGACAACAGCTGCAGCAACATCACCGCTTGTCAGTTTGTTCACAGTTAACAGCCAAACTTTCAAAAGAAGAAGAAGAGAAGGAGGAAGAGAAGAAAAAAGGTTTTCCAGCTTTGAGGTGACTTCTCAGTTCCATATCTACGTCCAGTTTACGGCAGGTTTACGTCCTACAAACGTCTTCCGCACGTCTGGCTTTGATTCTGTAACTTCCTTGGGGAGTGCATGGCACTCCCTGAACATACATCGCGCCAACCAGACTCAGCTTTCGCCTCCATCTTCTTTTTTAAATTAATTTATTTCCTTTGATTTATTTCTATTTTTGTAGCCAGCCCGGCACAGCGCCATGCAGTATATTTGTTAACTTTGTAGCCCTGTGGTCATAAATCATGGCAAGACAAGGGAGGAACAGGAACACTGGGATCTGCTATTTTTAATTGTATTTTCTTAGACTTGCATATTCAGGTAAACAGCTCTGTCTATGGGGATATGAGTGTGTTTTATTTTTTGTTTGCTTGTTTGTTTGTCTGACTGATTGTTCTCCTCCACACCACAGTTATCAAAAAGTGTTTTATACTCTGTGGTGTAGTCGTTGCACGAGCGTGTGTACTTCTATTACAAACAGCGATGAGAGAATCATTCTTGAAGCATCTTTAAGGAGTAAGAAGGTTGATAACAACTTGCGAGCAGCCTATAAATAGCTGCCCTTTGACATCACGAAGGTGGTGTGTCATGATCCACAGATGCCGGACAAGTGGTCTGAGGGTAAGTGGCTTGTGGGTTAGCACACCACAGGCTAAGTTAGCAGACGTTAGCACATGAGAATATCAGGACAGAACTGCACACATTTTTATATTGTGTGTATTTTTAATTCAGTTGTGTAGGTTGATAACACCACCCGAGCCTTTTTTAACTGTTGTTATGAACCATGAGTATTTGTAGAAGTGAGTTCACAGTCAGTCCATGATGTATTTACACCAGCCTCTGCATCCACCAACTCGCCCTGTCGACACACTTTACACTGGACCTCATCGACGGCCAGTCAAGTGCTGAAGATACAATCAGAGAGACTTACTGAATCATTTCCGCAATAACACAGACCGGAAGTGAAGGTGTCAGCACTCTCGTCCCCCCCAAACGTCGACCAAAACAGGAAACTATTCGAAGGCGAAATATGAGCGAGGTCCTCATGGCCGAGGAGTGGCAGTGTTTTCTTCATTCTTCCTGTCGCACTCTCTGGTGTGCACGAGACCACGTGGTCAGTGTGTGTCCCTGGGTTAGAGAACAACTACTGAATGTGGTCAGATTCTCATGTCACCATGGAAACATTAGTTCCTCGTGCTCTGTCGTCAGATCTTCAAAACCGAGAGTCGTCAGAGAGACTTGCGAGGTGACCTCAGAGTTCACACGAGGACCGGCTTCCTGTTGACATCGACATCACACAATCGTCTTACTTCTCAACCATTGAATTCTTTTTCTTCGCGTTCTCGTGTCTTGTTTACAACCATGCTACATTATCGTCTGCTTGTCATAAATAATCTTCTTGTCGACTTCAAAGCGAGGCCAGACTCTAGAGTCGAGACAATCAGATGGGTTTATCTCCCAGGGCTAGGTAAAGGACATTCTTATCGGGATTACATGGATTTCTTATATTTCTGTAAAGGATAAAAATGGGCTAACTTTTGCCTAGGGATTTTTTTTTTCATCGTCATGTAAAACTTTTCCAAACTTGGTCTAACTGAAACAAGTTCTCACCTAATGTTGTCGATATGATTACAAAATGCAAAACGAATTTACGAAACCTGTTATGATTGGCCAGTTGAAATCCATGGAAACAAGAGGAAATTACTACAGTATATTTCTGGTGACAAGCATGTACAGCATCAAACTTTTAAATAAAGATTTAAACCTTGGAAGGAAATCCTCAGAGACACGAGGAGAGATGTTAGCACCACTTGGACAGTCAACCCTCCCGGGTATCGGTTTCTTTTCCTCGTCAAATTTAAATTCAATAAAATCACATTAAAAGAAACAACACTAAGATAGATAAGAATTTATTTATCCCAGATAAACTAAAGGCAGTGATTAATTAACACGTTCATTTACCATATAATTAGCATTGTTAAGTGAGGACGTACGTGATAACCACGAACAGCGATGACACGTGATCAGCTAGTGAAGGTTCCTGTCATCACGTGACCAAAGCAAGTCAAGCAAATCGCAAATACTGGTTAGTCTAGTCAGTGAGGATGCTTGCCTAGATAGCAAGGAGATAGCTAGTCCAGTCAGTGAGGTGATGATTGGAAAACTGGAGAAAGACAACTCCGAGGGTGACCCCGAAGGTCAGTTCACAACAAAAACTGTCGTCGTCTCCCATCTCCCCATCCCATAATACTAGCATGCAGCTGATACAGCTTTGCTTCTGTGAGTGCTGTGACAAATAATTATTATATTTTACTTTTTTTATACTGCCAACTGTCATGTTTTGTCCAATGTAAAATATATTAAGTCTTCCTCTTAACTCATCTTTCTCTCTGTCGTTTTGTTTCACTGCTCCTTCTCTCCTAACCTTTATTCTCTCCCCTTCTCTTGTCAGACATGCGCAAACGTCTGTATTCAGTGCACACTAGGGTCAAGGTCAAAGTACCTGACCTTTGGGGATCGCGTCATGGGGTCGATAGGGGGGAGACAGGCTAACTGTCACATCATCCGGGCACTTACTGTAGAAGACCCCCCCTACCCTCATTCGCCCCTATCCCCACCCCTAGAACTCGTTCTACCCTGGCTCTGGCTTTGTCCATGGAAAGGCTTTGTCTTGGCGACTCGTCTGCTGGGTGCACTGGCTGGAGGGAGAGGGAGGGGAGAAGGGGGAGCAGGGGAGCCCTGGGTCAGGGTGACTCGAAACCCTCCGTGTGCAGCTCCATGCAGTTCTCGGAGATTTATGAGCGCGTGCGTGCGTCCATTGAGTGGAACTAGAATTCAGGTCAATGCAAGTGTCACCTTCCCTTTCTCTGTCTCTCACAGAGAACGAGAGAGACTGGGGAGAGATTCGATTAGTGTCAGTGTTTAGGGGTTATAGGTCATATGAAAGGTAGATGCTACATACAGGGCAGTCTACGGGGCTAGATTATAATAGGTTTGTTTGTGTGTGTGTTTAAAGCTTCTATTGTTACTCCTTCTTGATGCAAAACGACGAACTTCATAAAAAGTCTTCATCCTGTACCATCCAACCTTCCCTGATCACTTTATTTATTTTTAAGTTTCACAGTTATTGTCACAGATCACACTGATGGAGTCCGGTCAGGTTCTGAAGATACACCACAGTCCTCATCATATTACATCAATTATACATCAATTATTAAGTCTGCAAAGACAGATATTGTGGGTCCTGCCAGTTATTGCAGATGACATGTGGCAGTGCCTCACATTACAGTCTTTATATGGGGCCGTAACTCATCAGCGCATGGCCGTTATGTCTCGTGCTCTGTGAAAGACAGTTTAAAAGAACTCTTTCCTCTGTGAGACTGAAATGAATAGCTCTCAAATGCAAGAAACTAGTTACATTGTTTTTACTTCATTTATACAAATGTTCTTATTCTACTTCTGTTGCTGGTGGTGGTGGTGTGGTGGTGGTGGTGGTGGTGGTGGTGGTGGTGGTGGTGGTGGTGGTCTGAAACAGATAAACTTGTAACGTTGTTTTAAATTTTGTGTAGAATTGGTGTTTTTAATATTTTTTCTTAATTTAACGCTTTCTCTCTTTCTCTTGCACACACACAGGGAGAAGGGAGAATGACTTTACAAACGAATAAAAATCAGAAAGTTGTGCTGGACGATAATATGTCTTACCGCAAGACTCAACTCACTCCTTCCGCCCTTTTATTGTACCACAATTATACAACAACAACAATAATAATCCTCTTAGCGCTTAAGAACAAAAACGAAACATGGACAGGATACGAAGGGTCAGGAAAACAAACAAATAACATAAACTATAAAAGAAAAACAACCTTACCAAACGAAGAATAAAATTAAATAAGAAAACACAAGAAGGAATAAAAATACCAACAAGAGCTGAGATATTTTAGGTCGGGCTGCCTCTCGCAAAGTAGTAACATCTGTGATAGACCATGTAATATCTACCTGCCTGCTTCCTCTCATCTTAGTTTTCTTTCTAGCTCTCATTGTCTCCACTCCTTTCTTCCTACAAACTAATATTTCTTTTATCGCTCCATTGTTTATGTAACATTTTTTCTGTCCTCATTCGTTTAGTCAGTTATATTGCCTCGAAAATCTGCTCTCCAATTTGTAAACTACCTAACATAATGTTTATGTTCTGCCTGAGCTTCTACTTAATTCTTTTTTTTTTCTTTTTATCTAGTCAGCACAAAATTCCACCCAGCGTGATGTGGCAAGCTTGTTCTTTTCCTTCCCTCACTTTATGTGTAGGAGTGAATACTTCCCTGCTTGCACTAAATTCTTTTCATACCTTCAAAGTCAACCCTTGAAGGAAAGACGACATCAGTGGACAATAAACGAGAGCTGAATTTGTCAGACGAGCTGCAGCTTACTGTAGATAAGGTGTGAGACGAGTGAATGTAAGCCGGTATTATCACAAAACGAAGTGTTTATGTTTTAAGGGCAACCATGATGATACTTCAGGCTGTGTATGACCGAGAAAAAAACTACAGGCAGACGTTTGAAACATCAGCCCGACCCTCCATTAGGAGACGCAGTCGTTTGAAGATCCATCTTTCTCGTTTCCCTCCGAGTTTAGAACCTGACCAGTACAGTATCCCCGTGCCAGCTAGCTGTGGCAGTCCCAGAATTCTCATGTTTACTGCCCAAAGAACGTTAACTCGCAAGGCAACGTCGGAGTTAGTTTTCCCTTGCCTGCGTCACAGGTAATGCATTATCCGGCATGGCGGCGTGAGGATGGAGGAGTCGCAGCGTTTATGTGCGCTCACGACAGGCAAACCCTCGCCACAGACATGCGCAGTGTGGCCGGCCACCTCTTCATCGTCAGACCATCCATTACACAGTCACGACACGTCCACGACACCAGCAGGCTCCGGCCCTCGACGACATCTGCACCTGGAACCTTCAGCAACTCCCGAGGGTGATGGAATACAATGACTCACCTAGTTCTCGTCTGATTTTGCAGAAAATATTATTATGTTAGGTCGAAGCTTTCCTTTCCTAAAGTGATAGAGAATGAAAAAGATTGAAAAACATGGCCTAATGACCAAAGTATCGAAGAGTCAATCCTTCGTGCCTTAAATTATCATCATACTGGCAATGGATTAGCAATGTACTCGGCAGAATACTTGGACTGAGTTTATTGACCTGAGCTTCCATACCTCGAACATTCGCCCTCAAAACAACAGATTTCCTAAATAAATATGCTCCCAGAATAAAGGAACACGTACTAACACGAGACCCAAGCAAACCAGACTACCTGTATGGCACAGATTATGTCTCACCTTACTGAATTGTTGAGCCAGTTATATCAGTCGTTAGATGATAAGCAAACAAAGGCAGTTCGGTGGCTCCGAGATGTCAGCCTCGAACACCTTGACCCCAGTGTCTGAAAGGTTAGGGATCCAAGCAAAGAATATGTCCCTGTGTTTGCCGAGGTCATGACATTTACTGGATACTTCTACATCTTCTCTCTGTCTGCCCTCCTCTGTCAGTTGCACATTTTTGTAAGATTGAGTTTCGAATTTGTTAAGTTGTGTTGTCGGATTATGACTGGCACAACTTACTCTGGGTCACTGTTGTTGGTAGACCTTCTGTGATAGACTACCCACCCTTATCCAGACTTCTTATTGTTCCTGTGCTGAGCTGAGTTCACTGCCCTTTAACCTTTTGAATCAGTTTTTTCATTGCCGGAGAAATCCGTCACGTGGTTATTGCTTTTGTTTGATGTAAAGGCTGGTTAAATCAACAATGTATTGTTGTATTTGTTTGACCTGTTTTTGTTTTTGTTTTGTTTTTTTCTTAGAGCGGATTAAGGAATTGTTTCTCCCTGGATGCTGACTGCCAAAAAATATTTCCTTAAAATCGCTTTAGATTAAAGAAATGTGTTGTTGTCTCCTTTAACCTGAAATGTAGCAAGGCTTTTATTATTTCACTTTCATCGTTGTCCTCATCTCCCATTACTAGCATTATCATTTTTTAAAGGTTCAAAGTCTGTATAACTAACAGCAATTCCCACAGATGGAGTTTCTGGTAGAAACTTTTGTGCTGTGAATACTGGAGGGTTGGTGAGTAGTTGATTGTATTGCCATTGGTAATGTTTATCTTAACACACACTCCACACAAACACATACAAGCGCAGCAAATAATACAATCAACAAACAAACAAGCAGTATGTGATCTATCGAACAGCATTCAACTACATCCAATATGGCGACTTGTAGTTTCACTTCAAAAAGATTCCTATTACATATTGGAAATGATAAGATGAAAAGTCTAGCAACTATCTGAAAAAAAGCAAAACTCTGGAGGAGAAAAAAATATTTTATGTGCATGAAGAGAAGGAAGACGAGAACAGCTGGTCGCCTGCTGCATAATCTGAATGGATGATGACAGCTTCGAGTACGCGGCATCAGAAGATGAGAGAAGAGTAAACAGACCGACAGAACCAAGTCGAGATTTCTCGAGGGGATGTGTTGGCGATGTCTGCAAAAACAAAAACAAAAAAAAAAAATTAGGCAAAGGTCGGGTGTGTACTCTCCTCTCTCTCTCACTCTTTTACTCACAAGCACATCTTAGATGATGATACTCCCAGTTCGCATTAGTACCTAGGATACAGATGTCATCGTCGTCAGTACCTCAAATTATGATTCTCCCAGTTCATGTCCTTACTGTTCCTCTTCCTCACCAATGATGAAACCACGTCTGTCTTATCTCTGTTTTGTATCACCTAACCTTCCTGTCTTCTTCATGTCTCTGCATTTCTACCCGTTCCACCCTCCTCTGCCACCCAGCCCTCCACCCGCCAGTGCACGACTTCCTGCTGACGTACCTGCAATTCATTATTTTCTGTCTCACCTTTTTCACCCAAACCCCTCCTCTTCCCTCTTCAGCTCTTCTTGTTACTACCTCACCTTGCCATCTCCTTCGGGTTTTCCGTCCTCACAGCCGTCCTCCATGTGTGGAGAGCACCAGGCAAGGGCATTAATACGTCGACGAGTATTTGAGGGATTTAGGGTCAAAGGGCAAGCTGCATGTCTGCACTCTGCTTAGCCGCCGCGGCAGCTCCTGTCGACGCTGCTTTTGCTGGTGTAGTGTTATGCTTGAAACAGCCGATACCTTGAGTTAAGTTGGCATTTTGAGTGTTTTTTTTTATCCCTGATTTTTTTAAATATTTTTTTCAAGTACCGTTACCTTCTGGGTGCAGAAATGGAGTCATACCCTGGCGTACACAGACATCAAGGCACGAGGTGAAAAAGGTCTTCACACACGCACACTATACCACCACCACACCACCACCACCACCACCACATGGCCTTGGTGGCCAAGGAATGCCAGAGCACAAGGACTGAGTGTCCGTTGCCAGGTCCACACGTAATCCGCTTATCTGGAGATTCCCTTCACACTGAGGCAAACATGGCTGGCAGCCTTGCTGGAGGGCCTGCTAAGAACAGTCAGCAGATCCTCCCAACCTCCCCCTGTCCCTTTGTTTCATCTCCCTCCCTCGCTCCTGTCGCTCTCTCTTTCTGTATTGTATTTGAAGGAAGGGATGTGAGGGTGATGCTCAGAAATAAACTACAAATGTAACAAAAACTGCAGGTGTTGCAGATAATTACAAAAAGTTGCACTAGAAAGGACGAAGGAAGAAGCGTGCAGGAAAGAGTAAAAGATAAAGAATTAAAAATATAAAAAAAGAAAGAAAAAGGAACAAATAAAGAAAGAGAAAAAATGAGAAAATGAAGGGAAAGGAGGTTAAAGGGATGTTGGTTTCATACCATGGGGAGACAACGCTTCCTGTTCGCAGGACAAGATGTCAGAAAGACGAAGGACAGGTAATCAGGAAAGAAAAAGAAAAGAAAGAAAGATACAGAGGTATTCAAAAATCTTCGTGATAGAGAAACAGAACATGAGGTACGAAGGCCGTTATGCCGACATTCTGTAATTTTGCCTGCTGTTACCTCCCCTCTTCTCATGATATTAAATTATCATCGTCCATTCTCCTGTTCTGTGAGCACCCGTACGCTCATACTCTGTAAGTGCACATGTACACCTCTAGCGGTGGCACCTCCTCCCCAACACACACACAGAGAGACTCATTTAAATGAGTTTGGAAGATCAAAGTCCCCTTGAAAGAATATTTGTTCCTCTCTCAACCCTATCAATCTTTTGCTCTTTCCGGTGAGATGACTTTGCAAGCAACTGATAGCACACGGCCAGAGCATATTGATCGCTCTTCTATCGATATCTACTACTTATCTTTAAGGTCCATGTGCGGAGAATTATTATTATCATCATGGTGTATATCGTAAGTTAAAAAAAATCTAAGTAACAAAACTTGTACTTCAATGCTCTAATGTCGTGCAATTATCTTAAGATTGCTCAGATAAACTTCGTTGTGAAATCTCTCAATATCTGAGTGGATATTCTCAACGTGCACAGGTACAACACAGGTCAAGGCCAACAACATAGACGTCACGATTGTACATGGAAATACCGGAGGCCTCAGCCAATGGGAGAGATGATAACATGTTAATTAGGCATCTCGGTATACGAACGTTTGTTACTCGAGAACGGACAGCGGATTATTCACCTTACACACATTTGAGAAAATCGTATTTCAATTTCATCTTTACTTAATCACGAGGAAAATGCTGTACCTAGTAGTCATGTGAAGTCAACATCCGGGGAACTCAGTCTTGTTCTTTTATTATAAGCATTATGGTGTGTGTCTTCAGTGTGAGAACAGTTCTGATTTTTACTTTGAACTCAATGAACTTTACAAATTCTCATTCTCCATTTACTGCTTGCCTAGTAACATTTGTACCTACTCTCTTTTGGTCTTAATGGGCGTTTTAGCTGCACTTATCTATGAGAAAAATACATCAAAAAAATCACAATGAACCGAAAGAACAAAAGCTTAGCTGGGTTTACAAAAGGAGACAACTATGTTCCTGTGAACAGCGAAAAGCTCCAAATCGAAAGTAGAACTCCTTCTCCTGCTCGTGTTATGACGAAACATAAACCCACAAAATCCGAAACAATCTGCATGTAGAATCAATTTCACATAAATAATAAAATAACAATTTCATAATGTAATTTATTAGTTAATTAATCTGGTCTGATTTTCATAGACACGTGTTATACCCATTAATTACATTCTGCACGAATGCCAGGTCTTATCAAGCTTAACTTTTATCATAAAGTTCAAACATTTAGCGGAAATGTGTCTAGAAATAAATGTTTTATTTTTATTGTGACAAAATTGAATTATTGATGATAATGTAATAAATTAGTTCCCCAGAGGTAGTAGACCTTAAAGCTTATTTTCTGGTGCACTTTCCCTTCCAAAATGTCAGCAGATTCAGAAACTGTAATTTTACAAATCGAAGGGAAAATTGCAGTGGGTGAGCAAGGGACACTAGCTACACACTGGTGTCTGGCATGGCCACCACCTCACACAGCCTTTGATTAATTCAGTCTTTGATTGCAGTACCAACTGCGAGACAGGTGCACTCGGTGCAAACTTCTGTCGGCAAAGATAACAAACTCGACTGGGGTTGGAAAAAAAACTGAGTAAAGAAACTTCTGGAATAAAGGTAAGCACACGATTCCCCTGACTCAGTAACGAAGGTATTTTAATTGCAACTCATGAGTCGTTTGAGGCCAGCAGTATTTCCTAAAAAAAAGTCGCTACAGTCTCTTCTTTTCCTTCGTCCATTTTGTAAGCTTATCGCCTCTTTCTTTCTCACTACCCCCGTCCTTTCCTTTCCTCATTCTCTCCCTCCACTTCTCCGATTGTCGCGAGAAATCCAATCCTTTGAGAGAGGGGTCACAGTCGGTGCAGTTCGGACCGGTTGACCGATCAAACCTCATATAAATGAAGTGTTTCTCCATACAATGCCACTTAAACAGAACAGACGAGATCCGATTCCCTGACAATCAGTTCGTCTGCACAATAAACATGCGAATACACATCCTGTGGCCGACATGTAAGGTGAGTTCTGTTGTGTGTGTGATGGCCATCTGATAATTATTTATTGGTTGTCTCAGTTACGGACAGGATGCTGATCAAATGCACACATGGGGTCTGTTAATAAAAAATCGTACAACACAGCTGCCTGCAGTAACGGACATCTGGCATAGAGTCCCCCCCACCATGTTCTCTCTCTGTAAAACTATAATTCACCAAACAAAGGACGTGTATCCATGTCATTGTTGACATGATTGCCCGTGAATTTGACCTACTATTAAGTGCCAGTGTATAGAGAATTTGTTTTAATATGACTCATGCTCATTTGTACCTGAAGTACGACAATCTACTACACACAGGAAAACAGGTTATAGTAGCAACAAATTACAAATAATAATAATAATAATAATAATAATAATAATAATAATAATAATAATAAAAGCATTGCAAACAATGCATTTAAAACAAGTCCTCAGAACAGACATAAGTTGTCATGCGAACTATAATTATTTGCAAAGGAATTAATTTTCAGATTCAGCCCAAATGTCCATGAAACAAAACAAAACGAAAAAAAAAACTTTTCTGCGAAGCTGTAAATCACTTATTTACAGTCATTTGTTTCTCCTGCTGTTTGACTAGTAAGAGGTTTGCTTACACTGTGTAACTTGTGTCTAATCCATGTTTTCTAAGCTGCACTTAGATAAAGAAAACACAAAACTCGGCAATGAAGGCGAATGTCGGTCAGAATGTAGACGAGCTTGGAGGAGACAACTGCGTTCAGTTTTTATTGTTGGTTAACTCCCTTGAAGGGCACGTGAAGCCCACATTACTCCTGTGAGTGACGGAGGAAATAAATTTTCCTCAAAACCTGCCTCGGCAGCTGATAACAGTTAGCATCAAGGCCGTAAAGTGCAATCAGAATTAAATGTTGATTTTTTTTTTAATTACACGATGTCTGCATGTACCTATCCTCCTTACTTTCTCTCTCTCCCTTTGTCTATCATTCTCGCTGCTGGGTGCTAGTAGTCGTCCTGGCAAAGTAAGTAAAACCTACTACTACAGCAGCGCCATCTACTACTGAATAGCCCCCCTTACCTTTTGTAATCAGCGACTTGTTAGGAGTCGAGATCAAGAAATGAACTTTGGAGAAGTTCAGGTCCATTCGAGGTCCGGCATCTCTCTTTGTCTTTCACCTATCTGCATCGACACTTTTTTTATTCACTGACTAATACACGCACTCACACATTCTCACAGGCGCAAACACACTTACTCTCACTCCTTTCTACATCAGTAGAGTTCTTCAAGCTGTAGATGCCGTGAAAGACAGGGCTGCCTGCTACAGTATTTCACTCTGTTCCACATTCATTAGTCGGAGTCCCTGAGTCGTTACCCGATACCCTTCTACTTCAACCCGTGACGGGCGAGGGGTGCCCGGGGTTGGGGGATATGATTGGCACCTGCTCGGGTGGGTCAGATTAGACACCCTGCATGTTTCACGGTGCTTACCTCAGTACAGAGATAAATAAAAACACAGGTAAACACACATATACAATTTGCACATTTTTTAAATGGGATCCTTTGTAAGATTTTAATGTCCCTTTCATTTCCTTGACAGTCACATGTTCTGCGAGTGGAGTCAGTCCTGCAGGTTCCAATCAGAAAGTAAGAAATTTTTGGCGGAAAATGCTCCTGCCATCTGGAAATCGGGTTTCTTCTTGCTTCTTCTCTCGCCCAATTAGCCCTTGCTAGCCATTCTACAGACATTAATGTACGGCAGTGAATGACAAGACTAGTTCTCAGCGAAGAAACGACCAGAGACACCATGGTTTAAACACAGAGCACTGGTGGTTAACCAGAAACTCCTCGGACATTAATCACTGTCTTGTACCCAAAGCCCCGTGGAATTGTTCTTGGGGACCTGAGCAACACTTTAAAGATATTAACACGGATTTGATAGGAAAGTTCAAAGCAGGACCTGTCGTAGTATGCAGTGCTTTGGTGAAGCACAAAGAACATTGTTTTTAAATCTTGGCTGTAACAGGGGGATAACCAGACGATGTGTGTACCGATGACAAGACAGATGTTGAAGACACCAGTGATGTGGCGATACCTTCAAGGTGAGAGCTGGCAGTGACAGTGGGAGCTACACACCTGACATTGCTAACCACAACCCACCAACACCAGTTTCAATGTTTCCGCGATTCTCACATCTTTAAAGTCATTACGAAACGATTCCTCACTTTCTCAAAACCCTTATTGAGAATACGAAGACTTAAAAACCAAAGTTGTTAGGTCTTCTTTTTTAAGCTCGCTGGCACCATCATGCAGGCTTATCTTGAACCCAGAAAAAGCCAATCTCCAGGTAACATCTTAGAAAGTCGAGCCCACGGAGTGCAAGGAGAGGAAAAAAATTGTAATGGGATGATTTTTTATTTTTTTTTTTATTTTTGTATTTTTGTCTACGCCGGGTAGACATGGGGGTGAGGCAGAAATGGCGAAGACCTGCAGCAAGAAGTGCGCTCTCTAGCGGAGGGAGGCGAGAAGAGGGGTTGGAGATACCCCAGAAGAAGCTGTTGGCGTCTTTAAATAATGTCTGCGGAAGAGGCTCGCCAAGGAGATATAGCTCACCTGAGCTCACCTGAGAAGCTGCAGTTCATCGCCTCTCCTGCGGTGCGAGGGCCTGGAGAGGAAAATGGCGAGGTGAAAGGTGGCGGCTGTTTGGGATGATGGATGCGGGTAGTCGCCAGCAGGCGGCGTCTTCTGGTGCTAGGAGACCCTACGGCTTCCGGTCCTGGAGAGAAAGGAAGGGAGAGAGAGGATGAGTTAGGGATGTCAACTATACCATAATACAAGTCCGTTGTTCTGGAAAGTCATTTGCTGGCTCAGTCTGGTGGGTAGGCAGCTTGGGGTGCAGGCAACAAAGAATTAGAAACATATCAGGTCTGGAAACTAAATTGAGCTGAATACCATGAGGAAAGCAAGGACTGGAAGAGGTGAAACAGAAATTGTATACCTGTCAGTGCAGCCTACGGGAGGAGGGGGTATTCCTTCCTCTCCCTCACTAAGAGGTCTAATTAAAACAAACTTTACTTCACTGGTTTAATTCTCCCCACCATTAAAAACACTAATAATTTGCAACACCAGAAGAGCATGAAGTTGAAAAATAGTCAGGTAAACGTGGAAGTGAACCCTTCAAAAGAAGTTGTCTTTGAAAAGGTCGCGTTGGAGGTCAAAGATCACAGACTGTGCTTTAAGGTCAAGGAGTTTGCAAGTCCCGAACACATTTTACTCCAAACAAAGTTTGCAAGGAGAGGACCGCTGGCGATGTTGGTGTTAGCTGGATGGCTGCTACAAAAGGATTCTGTGTCTTTTTTTTTCAACTTCTTCACAGGCAGTACAGGTTCTGCAAAGCTCAAAGCCTGTGGTCAGCATTTCCCAGCGGGATGTCGGGCTCCCCCTGCCTTCCCCTTCCTCCCTCCACAAACGTCTCGCATTTTTTGGTTGTTTGGGGCGCCACACTGACCTGCTGCAAAGGTCCCTGGAATCAGCAGCTGCCTGTGTCCTGTGAGGTGGGTTACCTGGCTGGCCGACACACTTCAAAGGTGCGCCGCTCGGCGTGGGTTTGCACTCTACTCTCGCCGACAGCATGCTGAGTGACACACTCGCCACTAGGGCTGCACCTCCCCCTGTCTCTATTTACCTCTCCTTGAAGACGACTGAGCTGCTGGGTCATTAGGATTTCTCCCATGTGCCTCCCGGGCTTTTTTGTAAGAAGAACAAGGAAAGAATGAATAAATGAAATAACAAATGAAAGTTAAAAGCAAATGAAACAAATAAATAAGGAAAAAATCCAAGAAATGAACTTAAGTCAAATTTATATCAACAACGAAATAACTGAAGGAATAACCAAAGAAAGAAAGAAAAAAAAAAGCACGGAGAATTTGGAGTGACTTTTCACTTCAGCAGATGAGAAGGTTAACAGGTCACGTGACGTAAGTTGTGCATCACAAGACACTCACCAAGAAAAAAAAAAATGCCATGAGAAGCAGATTTATTGCAGGAATGTTATCAGAACGAAAATAACATCCACGCACATCAAGATTAAACTCACACCAACTATAATCCACTACACATCAACATGGTAGTCCACCCCATCCACTCTCTTCTTTTCACAGACACTGGCACGTGCACACCACTCTCAAGCTATGTAGAAACTCAGAGGTTCTCTAAAAAACTACATTCCTATAAACTGCTGGCAGCCTCTTCAGCAAAGTTTGAATGTGGGGCTCAGGGTGCACCCAGAAAGTCTGATGCCGACACTGAAACTAGTGTAGGACGAGGTACGAAGTGTGATGCAATGCCCAAAAACTAAATATACTCCAGAATGCTTCTTCCAGAAGGAATTCGACTAAAATAGGTACAAGTGGTGATAACTTGAGACGGGCTGCTGTCTCCGCCAACTTCTCTCTGTCTTCTGCACCCCTTTATACATCCAGACTAGCCAGAACAACAAGCAAAGCATTTGTTTGTGTGTTGGAAGACAAGAGATCTCTCCCCTGGAAAAATGGTTCTCGGTCATCAGGGTCTCAACTGAAAATACTAAATTTACATCCTTCGCCACCCTCCCCGCCCCTGTACAGGTGACACTGGGAGATAGTTCTGACACCAGTATGAAACACGAAAATCCTGTTTAAGCTCTGTTTAGCAAGATGAGGGCTGGGTGATGTCGGCCATCTAGGAAGAACGAGGGGGACATTGAATCTTAATGACACAGAAAGCCTTCCAAACGATGGACAGAACAATGATCTAAAAAATAATCTGAGATGGAAAAATTATGATCAAGAGCATTATGGTCGTCCAAAATTTGTACCAAAATAAAAGCCAGACCTGAAGACTGTCAGGATGACCTGAAGTATAGATGACAGTCGTAGAGCCCCAGGTGAAACACCTATACCTACCATGTCCACTCGACTGACCTTCAAGAGTGTCATAAACCAAGCAAGAATTTGCCTCCAAAAACTAGTTTTCTTTTCAAGACCAGTCAGGTTTCTTGAACCTTACCCATCCCAAAATCCCCCGCACCCTCCCGCATCATCTCGCATCAGGTTTTCCAGACGCCGGAGGAAGCCACCATCTCAGATGATTATGTAAGCAGCCGTGAAGGGCTGGGGGAGGATGACAGGCTGACGGAAGGGCAGGGTAGCATCATGAGGTAATACATGCACCCATCCGTGTACTCACCCCAGTCTGGAGCTAAAAACAACCCCGGATCCTGTCAGGCTCCAGCTAAGCTTAGCTGACACATAGCAGGGAGGTAACCCGCCACGTTAAATCATCGGTGACCTCCCCTCTCCTCTATCCTCTATAAATAACAGAAAAAAATGTATTCATTGCAGGTTAAAAGTTCGTGCTTGATTCAGTCATTGTCAGTTCGTTGTTAGGAGTGTGCCGTGGATTGCTCTCCATTGTCAACAAACATAGAAAGTAAGGCATCACACACAGACCTCAGTGAAGATACAAACATGTATCAACTGTGAAATGTTTTCTTTAATGTTTGTACAACACAAATACACACACTCTTCCTTTTATTCACACTGCTTCTGTGTATCTCATGTTTCTTGTCTATTGTGTCTGGATTTACTTTTCTGCCTCCTCTCCCTCTCTTTCTCGCTGATTGCTAACTTATTTTCACCTGGCCTCTCCGACAGTTTTTCTCCTGTCCCTCCACATCACATCTGTCAGCTCACTCCAGTTCCGTGGTTTACCGACAGACCGACGGTGCTGTACCAGGTGGAAATCTTCTTTCTCAGTTTATTTGTGCTCTGGTTTTCTCGTCGGTGGAGCTAAATGTGGACTAACTACATTGCCTCAGGTAGGATGCAGGTTGTGCTGCTTCAGCACCTCTTCGTTCTTCATCCTTCTCGGGATAAGGTGCGCCTATGTAGGTTCACACATTTGGTTCTTCTTTGTTTTTTTTACAATTTATTCTATGATGATAATGAAACTCTTGACAACAAACAGAAGTTAATAGCCTTCATTTTGGGAAATGTATGGTGTATTAGGTAAATCTTTGAGAGAATGTGTGTGTGTGAGAGAGAGAAACAGAGAGACGAGAAAGAACTTCCCATAAAAAAAATCAGGGTAATGCATGTTTTGTGTGCCTGCTTGTGTGTGTGCGCGTGAACGTTGGAGTCAGTGTACGTACATACGGGTGGGAATGACCGTGGCAGCACTCTACCCACTCATCTTCATCCCAGACTGTCTGATGCACTCACACGCAAGCTTGTCCGCACGCACACGCACATTAAATGTCTGTCCATGTCTGGTTCACCTCTGTACTGTGTGCTTCGTGTTTCCCATCAGCCTTCCCTCCACTCCTCTCTCCTCCCTCCATCATTCTCCAAAAGACTGACACGAGGCCTGGTGCTGGAATAGTCTTCTCCTGTCTTCCACTCCCTGCCTGTCAGGAGATGCACAGTGAAGTCTGTTGCTACAACAGTGGCAACCCAAGTTTAGACGGGGGAGTGGGTATTGAATTTGTTCATCTGTTGTTCTGTGTGAATGCGTGTGTACATCATTGTTTTCATACCTTCGACAACGTGAGCGTTTCATGTGTGTAACTGAATGTATGTATAAGTAAAATTGTATGTCACTGTATGTATCCGCATGTATATGTGTGTATGTCAGTGTATGTATGCGTGTGCACGTGTGTGTTTGTGAGTATATATGTGTATGTGTGTATATACATATGTATGCGAATGTGTTTCGGTCTCCGTCAGACTAAAGCAGTTAGCTCCAACCTACAACATTACCCAGAGATAAACAAAAAGATCAATTTAACACAAATAAAAGAAAGAAAGAAAAGTTATTTTATGTACATCCCCGGCGTCACTGCTTCCCTATAACTTTTTAAGCCGTTGCCTAAAAAGAAGCCAGACTGGTAAATCAAAACCAGATTGTTTCTCACTTCTACAAAATATTTACTGAAGACATTTCCTCGATCAAAATTAGAAGACGATTGCTTTCGAAGTAATTTTTTTTTCACTTTTGTCGAACAGGAAACCCAACAGCCAGTACATATTGGAAGAAAGTGAATAACATACACTGCCTTGCTTCTAGCCAGTGAATTTGCTTTGTTTCGATTGTCTGAGATGATTTTTGTAATGTTTTGTACGAGTTTCACAATTGTAGATGGTTCTCATGTCAACACTTGCGTTTCCTGATTTCATTTCTTTTTTTATTTATTTGTTTTGTTTGTTGTTTTTTTTTTTTTTTTTCTAATCCTGGCTGTGTCTGCTCCCAAAGACGTGTGACAGTTGTGAGAGTGAACCACTCCTTGCTGTCGACAAGATTTACTGTTTTGTTGTTGTCGCCCTTGTGGAAAGGTTAGCGCCCTTTGCGTGCCGCTGTCTCGCCGCCATTCTGTGGCGCTAACTCTTTTCAGGAGAGTCTTTATTTTTTTAAAACTATTTTCACACTCTGCTTTCTTTCTGCAGCAATGTAAGCATCAATAACAGCCTAACATAAAATCAAGCTCAGAGTTGCTGGCCCTTACCAGACCATAACACTTTCGCTAATGTCTGACGGACA
Source organism: Pomacea canaliculata (assembly GCF_003073045.1). NCBI lineage: Eukaryota > Metazoa > Mollusca > Gastropoda > Architaenioglossa > Ampullariidae > Pomacea > Pomacea canaliculata. The sequence continues at coordinate 21,163,953 of NC_037601.1, forward strand.
CCCTTTTAATTAATTTTATTTTTAGGATCATACACGTGGATTGACCTGAATTGTAATTACTGGATACTAAATATTGCAGAAAATTTGAAGGCTTTGGGTATGTGCTAATGCTAATGAGGTGCTGCCCAATCAGCATGCCGACATTTAAGAGATGCTTTCCTCCCTCTGAAACCCTGGCCTGGTTCTACAACACAGCTCACGCAGAGAAAAGAGAAAAAAAGTCAGGCTGCTGTCAATGTAGTTTACATGTCGGACAGATTTGCTAAGAGCACCATTGTGAATTATGTCAGAACTTGATGGAAGCTAGAAACTGTGGCCACGGCTGATGTGAATCGTTCGTGTCACTAGATTTCCGTGCAGGTTCGCGAGGTACAAAATCGAAGTCTGCTTCCTTCCTAAACAGATTGGTATCGAACACTGATCACTCCATCGCAGCAGAAGGCACGCAACGGGTCTCCAGCAAGATTATAGTTTTCACTTTTTTCGAATGCCCGTGAGAACCTCCCGTGTTTCACTGAGGCCGTGTGTTCAGCTTGTTTAAAGCTACTTTTTTTGAGAGAAAACGTGTCTTGGCCACATTTGCCAGCTGCCCCACGAGGGTCTGACCATCATCTGTGGCAAAAGTCTCGCTTGAAGCTATTTCCGGTGCTGAGGAAAATTGAGAACAAGATCGAACTGTGAGCACAATAGCTCTACACAAGCCTTCTTCCTGTCGATTTGTCTGCAAAGGGTAAACAAAATGCAGTCCTCACTGCATTATATTCATTTGGCGCGTGCGAAAGTGAGCTATTTTAGAATGGCTTCATGACGCAGCCATCATTTCCTAATGGGTTAATGATTGAACACGTGATGCGAAAACCGGTTTTCTTTTGAAACATTCAGACTGGTCCTTTGGACCAAGACAGATACATCAATGCGACTCATGGGGCAGCACCTTCAGAAAAATTGATAAGATATGATGAACCTGAGCAACCTGTCTGTTAAGACCGCCACAAATGCTCGCAATTCAATCAAGCGTGTTTTATCTTCTTTCCCAACTCCCTTGTGTTGAGAATATTCCATCCACTCTTTTCATAAAGATACCTTAAAATTTGTTTTTTAAGTTTTCACGAATGGTAAAGATTCTTATAACGCAGTGGCCATGAAAGTAAATGGTTAGCAGTGTCTAGAGTGCGGCCCTATGCTCCTCAAGGAGTAACAAGGTCTAAACTAAACCAAGTGTCTAGAATATGAAATATAGAAAAGGGAAGCCTTACTCACCCCACCCGACCGCCCAGCAAATCATGTACACGTTTCTGCTGGACAGATGATGATTGGTGGATTGTGGGAGTTTTTCAGGCCGAGGCCATATTCATGAAGCGAAGGTAAGTTATCCCGGGTAAATCAAGGGCAAGCATCGTGTCTTCATAGCACTGGGGTAGATAGCCGCCCCCTCAAAACTTGTAAGTGTTGATTTGTCATTCACTGTCAGCAGAGAGTTTGCATCCACCCCACCCCACCCCAAAGCCGAGCATCATCCTACACCACTGTGTAGTTATAAAGTGGCGTCCACACTCCAGGGGTAGAGCTTTACCTCTGAGACTGTACTTATAATTTAGAAGTAAAATATTCTTTGGTACAGTGACATATTGTTCTAAAAAACATTTTATAGCAAGTACAGAAACAAGAGGTTTTCCTTGAGTTCCCAACTTTGTCTACAGGTAACGACTTACCCTTCATGAACACGGCCCCAGAGCTTCACATTCGAGAACTCACAAGCAACCAGGTTTCTTGGCTGACAAACGATGCTTCAAGGAAGGTCACGTGAAAGTAGCATCTTCTCAAGCAAGAGGGGAAAAAAATCACACAAATTTATGGGAAATAAATGTCAGAAGGTGTTGAAGAATACGATGGGAGTAAATGGTTAATACAGCTTTTGCTTTTGAAAGATGAGATAAATTCCCTTTAAAAAAGGCTCGTGATTTGTGAGAAAAGACGAAACAACACGAAAAATTACATTACATTTAAATCAGCATAAAACAGAAGAGCTAGGAATAAAAAAGAAAATTAAAAATGGAACAAAAACTTTCTTCGATGGTTAATGTATGGATAATAGCTCATGAACAGTCGCATCGTTCAGAAGAGACATTTAAAGAAAAGGGAGGGAAAGGAAATGAGAAGAAAAAATGAAGGAGAAGAAAGGAGGTTGACAATGATGAAGAAGATCAGAGATAAATAAAAGCTGTCCTGTAAGCCCACTCTCAAGCTCACGCATGCGCGCTATCAAACAAGTAGACATTTATGAGAATGTCTCATTTATTCGCTCAAAGATATGCGTCTACAAACATTATTTTATGTTTAGAGGAAAGTGTTTTTAAAATTGGATTCTTATTTAACCTTATTGTCTTGTCGTGGTCGTCGCCTACTACTCATTATCATCACCACGCTGTCAAGCGCCATTGCACGCAGACAGCTGTTAACGTTCAAAGAAACATAACTCTGTTTTGAACGCTACGAAGTCGATTCATGAGTGCTTTCCCTTGACTGACATAAACTGCAGAATCTGTCGTCTCTTTTTATATATATCTAAACATAATAAAAAAAATAATATATTTATTACTACAGGCTTTTACAAATTGTTGATTATTCCCTAGATAAAACACGTTACAGCAGAGCCAATCAAATTACATAAGGAAAAAATCAAGAGCATTATACATACCATGAGTACAATAATATAATCATCTTAAACATAAACATCAATCAATAAAAACAGGCAACAAAGGAGCATGCAATAATATGCGTCCTCTGCTACTGTTGCTGAAATGAGCTCAAATGCTTGTTGATGCTGTATTTCTGGAAGGACTGGTATGATAAGACTTCTGGTAATCTGTAGAATATTGTCTTAAAAATCTGTCAGAAAAAAAGTAATTTGTATAGTGGTAGGCCCCACCTATCTAAATTTTATATTTATTTGTTTTAAAGTTGATAAGCTAGTAGAAAATGGAGTTGTAAGATGAAAAAGTCATGTTTAATTTTCCATTTTTATGCTTTATTTTTAACAGAGCTCTGGTTATAATCATTTCATTTCATGAGTTTAACATTTAATAAAGATATGTTTCTCTCTCTCTCTCTGTGTGTGTGAGAGAGAGAGATTGAACTACATTAACATATTTTTTTTCAGTAATAAAAATTGGTTAAAGTTGATTTGGAACTTAAATTATTTTGCCTTCTTTTTTAAATACCCCTTCCGCATTATTTTTACTAATACAGCATGGATATATTGGGTTTTAGAACGGGGTGGACATTTGTATTTAAATATTTAAATTTGTATTTCAGGTATTTAATTAAAAACGATATACAAATTATTTTCAAAGCCGTGTTTTCATTTCCTGGCTCACCAGTAAGTGTACACCAAACCGAGCATTATTTTGTCAAACAATAGGAGTAACTGTGACACAAACTGTAACAATGACAGGAAAAAGTGCAAACTAAACTACAAATACTGTCTCGATTGACAGCAACATTTAAAATACTTGGTAACAATCTTCCTACGAAACAGCATTCATCCATTCAGCTCAAAATACCAAAGAAGCGCTATTTATTCTCGTCAAGACTATGAAAGTTTCCACGTGCCAAACTTAAAGAATACGAAGCAAGAAATAAATCAATAAATAAGTCAATAAACTTTGTTTACATTGGTTTGATCGTCCATTCCACTCTCTCACTCGCTCTCTTTTCCCCTTCTTCCCCTCACTCTCCACGCACGCACGCACGCACACACACACACACACGTATACACAGAAATTAAAAGTAATACGAACAAGGAAGATCAGGTATTTAAAAGCAAATGAAGAATATTCTTAAAGCAAGTTGTGTTCAACAACAACAACAACAACAACAACAACAACAACAACAACAAAAATAAAGTAAAGATTTGTTTCTTATAACATATGGACTTCATTGCAGACGTTTCGGATCTCAGGCAAAGTGTGTCTGTCGACTGGACAGCACGCGCATTGATCGCAAACACCAACACCTGCTTGACGGCCATTGATCGTGACGCACGCCACCTGTCTGACGTGGCGGCCATGATGAGGGTGGACGGGTGGACAGGTGGTCCGATGGGCCTTTTGGCACGTCCTACCTGCGGCGTTGTTGACCTACCTGTGTCGTGGCTTTCTTCAGCACATGTTTCTCACCTGCCTAGTGCTTCGCTTACGTCGGTCGGTTTTTATGTTAAAATAAAAAGTATACACCGATAGCTATGGATGGATGGATGGACAAATGTACAGACGGAGGCACAAGGACATCTGGCTTCATTGTACACGTAGCAGCTTGTATACAGGCTGAACACTTGCTATGTCGTTCATTGAGTGTAGAGCGATTATCTTCAGGAGATTAGCACAGTATTAAGACCTGAAAGTTGGACAGAAGAAAGATTCCGTTTGACCTCAAAGTCTGACAGAAAAAAACTTTGTTGCTCAAAGTGTGTGAAGACAAAGCTTTCTCGCTTTGTCTGTGCACAGTGACCACAGTCACCTTTTACAACCCAATGGCCCAGGTTCGCTTCTCGGATTTCCAGAGCTTGTATATTTTAAGAACATGGTGGTGGGGACGGAATTTTGTTTCAGACCGATCCAGATGTAGTTCGTCTCTTTGTCTAAGGTTTTCTCTTCTTCCTCATACAAGTAATCCTGTCTTGTTTGTTCCTCGTTTACTCTCACCTGCATATTGTAATGAACTGGCCTCTTTCAGCAAAGAACTATTACTTACCACTAATTCTCAAAATGCCTGAAAACCAAAAAGTTGTCCTAAAACTCTTGGTGACCAAGAACGCAAAGAGTTGCCATTGAAACGCTCATTCCACTAGGTGACTAATATACAGGTACTTATCTCCCCCTACACACACACAGACACACAAATATCCCATAATTTAACAACACACCCACGTCGGGCTAACCAGCCATCAGCCAATCAGCGCCAAGATCCACGAGGTGCCAATCATTTTCCTTTCCAGTGATGATGTCACGACCATAAAAACTCCGGGGCCTGGCGGTAGGCGCCATTGTGGCGCTTGAGGTCGGCCTTACCTGAGCCGACTGTACTTCCGGCGGTTGCTTTCAACTCGCAGGCGTCAACCATGATGACCGTCAAGGTGGCTGGAGTGGTGCTGGTGGTGATGATGATGCACGCGCAAACAGCACGTGGGCTGCCGTTCCCCATCGCCTGCCCAGGTGAAGTAACGTTCACGCATGCGCACAAATAAAGGCGCGGTGTTAAAGATGATCAGCGTTTACCAAAAGCTTAGACAGGTCACGGAGGTTTTTTTTTTTTTTCTTTTGTTTATTTTATTTTATTTTATTTTATTTATTTAATTAATTTATTTATTTTTTGGTAAAGTGGTCTGTCTCGACAAATATTCGGAATAATAAATAATTCTGTGGAATTCAGAGAAAACTGACGAGCACCATGGAGCAGCATCAGACACGGAAGTTCGGCAACAGCGATAGTGTTGTGAGTTTAATACTGAGAACAAATAACACAAAGGCAGCGACAGGGGTATTTTGCATTTCTTTTGAAATACGATTACCGTGACTGTTGCCATCATCTCTATTTTCTGGATGACCACATTTCATTGCTGTAGTCTGCGCTTCCCTGTGCCCCCAAAATTATTTTGTAACTAGGGAAATATTTGTCAAAACATTCAGTAATATATCGGACATTTTTTAACATCGACACACACATCCCATTGAGCAATCTTCAAGAAAAAGATCTCTACCCAAAGAATGGGGTATTTCATCAAGGTTGGGTGACCTACGGCAACAGCCAATCAGCATTTAGCCTGTTTCTTACTGCGGAAAACATTTGTCGTCTGCGACCGTCAACACCTGTCTTCCCGAGGAGCACGAGACAGAAGGGTAGGAGCTTCGTTGTCACTCATTTCAACCAAAGATGCAGAAAAGCTTATCCATGAGCCTCATCTTTACTGATCAGCAAACCATAACCTCATTTAATAAATATATTTGCACAAGATATTTATGTACTTAAATGCTATGGGGACAGGCTCGTCTAATGGCAGGAAAATTCTCTCTTTCGCGCGTGCGTGTGAGTGGTCATTCGTCAAAACTGTAACAGAACCTTCTAGCCCTATATTCTAACACCTACTCGTAGTGGTGTGAGTAGGCGAACGTTTGATAAGATGGCCAAGACTCAGTTATCGACTTAAGACACGGGAGGACAGACTGGAGATGAAAGCTTCGAACAAGGCGTGAACACCTGTGGGGAGGAAGGGAGTCTGTTACACTTTGTTACACTTGAACACTGAGCATCCACATCTTTTAGCCGCATAAACAAGCTTTTGTTTTCTGCTTTCAGCGGATGGAAGTGCAACCAACTTACTCGGCTGTAAACCCAAGCCGACTACAACAACTACAGCTACCACTACGACACAGGCCCCGACTACAACAGAGCCGAGTACAGAACTCGCAACAGACACAACAGAGGTGTCCTCTACAGTGGTAACTTCTACAACAGAGGCACCTACTACTACTACTGAGGCGCCGACGACTACTACAGAGGTACCGACTACTACCGAGGCGACTACTACTACTGAGGCGCCAACTACTACAGAGGTACCGACTACTACCGAGGCGCCAACTACTACAGAGGTACCAACTACTACCGAGGCGACTTCTACTACTGAGGCGACTACTACTACTACTGAGGCACCAACAACTACAGAGGTACCTACTACAACAGTGCCTATTACAGAGAATGCAGAGAGTACAACAGAAGAGCCATCTACTACAAAGGTACCTTCGACAACAGAGGTACCAACTACTAGTGAGGCGCCGACTTCAGCTACAACAGAAGCGCTGACTTCAACTACAACAGAAGCGCTGACTTCAACTACAACAGAAGCGCCGACTTCAGCTACAACAGAAGAGCCGAGTACCAGTACACCAGAGGTGCCAACAACATCGTCAACTACAGCTGTAACAACCTCTACTACGGCAGAAGAACTAACATCTTCAACAACCACTACAGAACCTCCACCAACCTCAACCGAGCAGCCAACTACTTCCACAACCCCGGCGGAAACGACCACAGCGGAACCTACAACGACAATTCCAACGACGACAATGTGCTGGCTTGACGAGACGACACACTCGCTTTGTCAGATCGTAGAGGGTGAGCTTTGTTCACTCCAGTGTGACAATGGATAAATGCGCGAGTAAGAATCACACATGAGAATTTGAGGTGTGTAAGACTGTGAGAACGGATCAGTGAGAATGTGCGAGAATGTATTTATGTAAGGGATGTATGAAAACGCAGCGCGTGCGTGCGTTGACAGTAACAGAGATTACATGCCCGTCTTAACCAGAGACATATGGAGGAACATTTTACCAAGTTTAACAAAGTTTTCATATAACCACCGTGTAAAGACAGGAAAGTAGTAGATGCTTTAGCACGGAATTGGCGCAGACGAGACAAAGTGTTAAAGAAAGAGAGAGAGAATGAACACACGTGTAATCTCTCGTCGTTCGTCAGTAAGAAGTCGCTCTTTGTATCTCGCTGTATAACCTAGTCTCACTATCTGTCCTCTCCACCGCCACCGCCCCCACTCCGTCTGCCATTAGATGCCGGGAGCTGCAGCAGCCTGGCCACGTCCTCCGAGCAGATCGCGTGTGAGATCAACGTCCTCATCCGCACCAAGCAGTTGGCGGCGTACGGCATCACGGACTGCAGCGTGTGCCTCTACACCACCACCGAGCCTCCCACCACCACTACTCCCGAGCCTACCACTACTCCCGAGGCTACCACTACTCCCGAGCTACCACTACTCCGAGCTACCACTACTCCCGAGCCTACTACTACTCCCGAGGCTACCACTACTCCTGAGGCTACCACCACTACCCCTGAGGCTACCACCACTACTCCCGAGCCTACTACTACTCCCGAGGCTACCACTACTCCCGAAGCTACTACTACCCCCGAGGCTACCACTACTCCCGAGCCTACTACTACTCCCGAGGCTACCACTACCACAGAAGCTACCACATCCACTACACCGACACCAACGACGACCGGGTGCCCAGCCGTCAGCGCTGCCGCCATTAAGCTCTGCCAGGACGCCGCCAGCACACCAAGTACCTACTGCTTATTTCTCGCTTGTTTATACCAAAGATAGAGGCGATAATAGAAGTTTATCAGTTTACATATAATTATTTTCAACATTTCGTTCAAGTTTTCGCGTTCATATCCCGGCTCCACTTTCCTAATCACTGACTCCACACATCGTGGACACGCGAAACTTTGTTTGCTGTGCGGACACATCAGGTCACTGGAAAACTTTAGAAACTCAGAAAATATTCTAGTATCGTTTATTATCAACGCATTTTATCTTTAATACCATAATGGTACACAACTAGAAAGAAAGCGAAAGTTAGCAGATGACTTACAAAGGTTAGAGATGCCAAGCTGCCTGAAAAAGTTTAGTAACTGATAACTGCAAAAAATATTTATTCCACATCTCCGCATTGTGTCTGTTAATATTTCCTCACAATGTCCGTTTATATCGTAGACACACATTTCCTTAATGCATCTGTTTACATTTGTCTACAGAGTAGATTTCTTACACAGTTTTACACTGTAATTGTTGACATTTCTTTACACTGTTGTATTTCACACGAATTTATTCTGCCTTCAGCACGTCTCTCCATCTCGTGTCTGTTTACTACAGGTTTCCAGGACACATTACTCTCCTCTGTCAAATATTTCCCTAGTGTGATAAATACTTTATAACATGGCTGTTTATCTCACATTTCTGTTGTGTGTGTGTGTGTCCATCACATGTATGTATAACCTATGTCTAACCTATTTCTGTGTCAGCTGTTGACATCAGCACGTGCGACCCCAAGCAGTACGAGTGCGCGCTGGCGCTGCTTACGCAGCAGGACCTCAAGTGTGACAGTCCAGCTTGTGCCTCCCTGTACACAACCACCACAACCACAACCACAGGTAACACAGAATTCGGTCAAAGAAACAAAATAATGCAGAAATACCGACAAAATTAGTAGAAGACACACGGGTAGAGTGGCCGACAGACAAAGCCACAAGATCACAGGTAGAAGAAGATTGGCAAACAGACAAACGGACAGACAGACTAGCACACGCACAGACCGACACGATCATGTGTAGATTAAGAGATGGATAGAGTGAGAAACTGACAGGTGGCTGGATACAAACATAGATGGAAGATAAACAGAGATATATTCACAGACCATTAGTTTTCTCAATTAAATCCCAGTAGTAAAGTGCGGCAGTGTATCATGGATGTCATGTCGTGTGATGTGAGGGGCTGAATCTTAATGTCAGAGAGTTTTGTGAGTGATGACACTGTCATGACCTGAGAGGTGAATGAAGGAGGATGGTGACAGTCCTCTGATACTGAGACCCTTGCTGCTCCACAGCCGCCGCCCCTGTTGCGCCACCCGACACCACCCAGGCGCCGTTATCATCCACAGCGGAGCCAGCATCGACAGAAACAACGATAGGCATCTCAACAACTGCGGAGACTACAGCCACAACTTATGGGGAGTCAACAGTTCAGTTTGAATCGTCCTCTACAGAGTCTCCTACCCCAACACCAGAACCAACTACCACTACACCAGAACCAACTACCACAGTACCAGAGACAACAGTCACAACAACACCAGAACCAACCACTACTACACCGGAACCAACTACCACTACACCAGAACCAACCACCACTACTCCGGAACCAACTACCACAACACCAGAGCCAACCACTACTACACCAGAACCAACCACCACTACACCAGAACCAACCACCACTACTCCGGAACCAACTACCACTACACCGGAACCAACTACTTCTACACCAGAACCAACTACCACTACACCGGAACCAACTACCACTACACCGGAATCAACTACCACTACACCGGAACCAACCACCACTACACCAGAACCAACTACCACTACACCGGAACCAACTACTTCTACACCAGAACCAACTACCACTACACCGGAACCAACTACCACAACACCAGAGCCAACCACTACTACACCAGAACCAACCACCACTACACCAGAACCAACTACTTCTACACCAGAACCAACCACCACTACTCCGGAACCAACTACCACAACACCAGAGCCAACCACTACTACACCAGAACCAACCACCACTACACCAGAACCAACCACCACTACTCCGGAACCAACTACCACAACACCAGAGCCAACCACTACTACACCAGAGCCAACCACCAGTACACCAGAACCAACTACCACTACTCCGGAACCAACTACCACAACACCAGAGCCAACCACCACAACACCAGAGCCAACTACCATCACAACAGAAGCGACTACCACGCTGCCCACGACGACACAGTGCTACATCACCTACGAGCAAGAAGCAGACTGTGACATCATACAAGGTAAGTAGGTGTGAGTGTGCACGCACCTGTTAAAATGAGGGGGTGACTGAATGTGTGTGTGTTTGTGTGTTGCGGTGGGTGGTTGATTGAGTCAGTCAGTCGGATGATAGAGAAGGTCGATTAGTGGACGAGTAAACAAACAAAGAAAGAGTAAAGAACTCAGTCTTGCAAGCTGTGGAACAAAAGAACTTGCTTTAAGCTATGTTGGCGCAACACCTAATGTTGCATGTAGTTGTAACAATTATTTCTGTAATGTCGATTCTGCTAGCACAGCAACCATTGATGATTTATAGATATTGGCTTTTATTTCCAGCCGGCTGCAGCCTGGATAGCTTCGACATCGCGGCCTTCCAAGCCTATTTCGAGTGCTCCGACAAAGTGGATCTGCTTCAACAGACTTTGTCAGCCTCGGCATCGACGACTGCAGCGTCTGCCTGATCCTCACGACTACTCCGCCGACCACCACTACAACACCGACCACCACCACGACTCCTACCACCACCACAACGCCCTGTCCCACTCTGAGCGCCGCCCAGACGAGTGCTTGCGCTTCGTTGAGCTGTAAGTTGATTCAGTTTCATGCAAGGTTCACATGTCTACTGTGAGTCTGTCGTGAACGTATGTTGTGAACGTTCTGTAATCGTCTGTTTGACACACTCACGTTTCTGCAACAGTCCTGAGCACCTACGAGAGTTGCCCCGTCGGAAGTACTACCTTCCCTTGCACCCTATCTTCCACTACTGTCACGAAATACAGAAGCCAGCAACAGGCCATCGCTGGCAACAGCTGCAGCTGCTATGTTCCATGTGAGAACTTTGTTTTTTCCATTTCTATTTATAGTCAAAGAAAAAAGTAAATCGTTTTTCTTAAATACCTCTATTTCCAGAAGCATGTTGCACTTCTTACATGTCACTGCACGAATATGATAAACTTCCTCAATACCATTGCACAACAATATTGCACCAGGAAATCTTTAAAATATCATATTTCTTAATTATCTTTACTATGCCTGGTAGTTGCAGAGTATTGCAAGCTGCTGCTATTCAAAGTACATGTATAAATGAACGAATATTATGACCTATAATGTATTTCCATGAATTTAAAGATGTAATGAACGATGGCGAACAGTTTTATCGCGAACTATAAAAAACAGCCGCGAGACGAGGAATACAAGTAGACATCATTAATGAGATAGTCGCAAGTTATTATCTTCACAAGTTTCTCCTGCAAATCTTTGTCCAGAAGCTGGGTATTTGTCTGTTAATTTGAACAACGTATATGTTGCCAAAGAACTGTCTTGTTTACCTTGCAGCTTACAGCAACCTTGAAGAAATGAGCTTAAGTAATAAGTAATAAGAGTGTGTTTATACTTTGTAGAGTCTAAAAGTCACCCTCATCATTGTGATATGACCACAAACGTGTGTGCCCTCTCCTGCGCTATATGCAAACCTGTCCATCTTACGAGCGGAGAGCCTTTTGGAAATGTACCTGCACAAGATTTAGAACAGTAGAAGTGGAAAAGCATTTTGGATGAAGTAGTGGAAATGTTGCGGCTTTCTTTGAGCCAGATTGAAGGCTTTATTAATTTCTACCTGAACAAACCACTTTTCAGCTTGACAAATGAGCATTTATCATTTCAACCTCAGACTATGATCACATTCTTAATTGAAAAGTGAAGAGGAGTGTGAGAGCTCAGCAAAATTGAAGAAGCTGATTGTAGAACATATAATTTCTCTCTATATTACACACACCAAGACAAACTTTACAGCGAGGATAGAGGTATGCAGATCAACCAGTAACGATAAAATCAAGTGCAGTACTGTTTAATTGAAATATATAGCAAGCACTAGCACGCAAGTATCATCAATATAAAAAAACTCAAAACACGATTAAGAACAATAGACGAAATTTTATTTTTAATGATTCCTTAATGAATGACAAATGTGGTCGAATCGACTCGTGAGGTGGTTGAATCATCGACTAGCGACCTATTAGTCAAACTTTACGACTCATTGTGGTGTACTTTGAATTCAGTGGTTTCGGTTCATCCGTCATTGACCTGTTTCTTCCCCTGCTCTTTTCTTTGTCTAATGTGATGATCTCGCTTTGCTAGTTTCTGTTCGCGCTGCTTCGTTCGTTGCTTGGGACGCGGTTGCACATGGAACTTCACTCTTCCAACCTTACTGTCTCCCTTACCCAGTTATCTTTCTTTTCTTCCGCTGCTTGTAATGCAGTTTATTCTTTGCTTCTCTTTGGACGAACGGCTCGTTCAAGTCCTGTGCTCTTTCTGTTTTTTTCAGAATTTTTTCAGCTTAATGATTGGTCTTCCCTGCTTTGCGTTTCTTCGAAAGCCAGCGGTTGTGCGGTCGCATCGCCACAGGCATCTCTTTGTAGCTCCGCCATTTTCTGGTCAACAGCCTTCAGCGTCACGTGTGTCACGCTTTGGCCCATTGCTTGAACTTTTGCAGCAAGTCCGCGTTTTCTTTTTTTTTTTTCTCCCTGCTTTGTGCTTACATAAAAAGAAAACTTCATAACACATTCAAGCTTTTTTTGCGTGTGGCTGTTACTGCGAGCCTTAAATATGGCTGCCATGCATGTGTTTACGAGCGACTGCTTCAGACGGACGAATTAAATGGTTAGAAAAATTGCTGGTTCTGAAAAAATGTTTGGATTAGCTGCTGCAGATTTGAATAATGTGAATATCAACATCCAAAATTAATACCATCTATTGTGTTGATGCATAACAGTACAAAACTATATTATCTCCTATTGTAAACAGTCGATTCCATCTTGTGACCAAACAGTATGCAATCGTAATATGTCTCACTGCTTTTTCACAGTCGTAAAATATAAACAGTGACCAGCTTTACTATTCTAGTGAGCAATTATAATCGGCAATCAGTTACGATAATATAATAAAGGATATAGTTACACGATAAAGACAAGGCCGAGTGTGTTAAAGGAAGCTTGAAAACACGCAGTCTTTCGTGTAGATCTTCATTATTATCATCATCATCATCATCCAAGAAAGATTGTCAGCTTTGTGCCAGCTTCTATAATCAGAAGTATGATATCCATCAGTGTTTGATTCCAGAGAAAACACTCGATTAGTCTATTTTTACCTTCTACTCGTTAGCTGCTTCGATTTCTCAAATTTCTGAGAACTTTTATTCTTAAAATTAATAACTTCAATCTAAAGCAGACTGTTTTATGTTTTGTTTTTTTTTTTTTTTTTTTTTTTTTGCTAAAACTATTTGCCAGCTAAAGGACTACGTGCTAAAGACTGCAATAATATTATAATCTGATCGCACGATTAACAAGCGTGATGCTTCACGGCTCCCCCATCCCCCACCCTCCTTTGAAGCGATATTCTGCATCACGCAATGATTACAAGGTGCAAAAACGCAAGTTGTTGTTGTTTATTTTTTTTATTTTTTTTTTTTTTTTTTGCTGAAATCTTTCAATTTCTGCAAACGGGTCCTGTTAATGTGTGTCTGTGTGTGTGTGTGTGCACGCGCGCGTTAAGCTTATTTAATGCGTAGTTGATATATTGTACAGTGAATGTCAATATCTAACGACTTTGGCTACAGCTACCTCCACTACTACACCAGCCGTTACAACAACACCAACAACGACATCAGCACTTACAACGACCACCTCGACCTCTACAACACCGACAGAAACAACTACTACTGCTGCTCCTACAACCCCATTGGAACCAACGACAGTAGCAAGCAACTGAATCAACAGCAGAAACAACAACAAAATCAACAATTGAAACAACTCAATCAACAGTTGAAACAACGGAACCAACAACAACAGCTGAAACAACAACAGAATCAACAACAGCTGTAACAACTACGGAATCAACAACAACAGCTGAAACAACAACGGAATCAACAACAGCAGCTGTAACAACTACGGAATCAACAACAGCTGAAACAACAACGGAATCAACAACAACAGCTGTAACAACTACGGAATCAACAACAGCTGAAACAACAACGGAATCAACAACAACAGCTGAAACAACAACGGAATCAACAACAACAGCTGAAACAACAACGGAATCAACAACAGCTGAAACAACAACGGAATCAACAACAGCTGAAACAACAACAGAATCAACAACTGAATCAACAACAGCTGAAACAACAACTGAGCCGACAACTACACCCATCCCACGCAAGTGCTACTACAGCAGTGTGCGCTCTGCTCAGCTGACTCGCCGCCGCAGTCTGTGGGATTTCCTCTCGGCGAGACACAAAGCGTTTGCCATTAGCGACCAACGTGGCTGTGGACTGTCAGTATCCGGGCATCGTCACCCTGGTGCGTACTACCCTCTGTGCGTGCGTGCATGTGTGTGTGTGTGTGCGGAATTCACCATTTACCGACACAGCCATAGTGGTTACTGTGCGTGAATTCATTGCCTGATTTTGCCATCTTGCCACATGGCGCACTTACATGACTTACATATTCCTTTTGTCTTCTAGGCTGTGGTCATGCCGCTGTCCGGATAATACATTTTCTCTGTGTCACGCTCTAGATATCTGACATATGTACAGTATTAATTATGGCTACCTTTCCTTTCATCACTTCCTCTCACCCTAGTCTGCTTATGCTCTCTTCCTCGGCCTCCTCACAACGAATCTCCCGGTTAAAGCTTTCCCCCTAAGTTGTAACCCAGGCTCTGTGTGTGTGTGTGGTTTTTTTTTTTTCGTTCATATATGTTCGTGCGGGTGTGTTTGAATTTGTGTCACGAAGGTTAAGTCGCCCAACACATCCGGACAAGCATTTCAAGGGATGGCAATCCTGGTAGACCAAAACACCATTGTGTTCCCGACAGCGGTCAGAAATAACCTATACAGGTAAAGAAGTCTTTTTTTTTTCATCTGTCTCTTTTCTACGATGTCATATAGAAATATTCGACGTATGTAACTCAGTTTTGCTTTTACATACAGCTGGTCGACAGTTCTTGAGCAGACAATTTTTTGAATAAGCTGTTAGTAAGAAGCAAAGGCTCACGCCTTCAGAAAATGGCAATTCATCATGTCGGGTCTGAATTAATCCTTTAACAGTCGTGGTGCTGAAAACAAAAAATGTTCTCAACATGTATTTGTTCATTCATTTCTCGAAAGTCTTCAGGTGTTAAAAAAAAAAAAACAAGAAGAAAAAATCCCCTTTTCTCACTGATCTGCTGGCAGCCAGAAAACCCTGACCGCTGTAACTTCCTACAAATTAACGGGTACCCTTGATACCTCCCTCACCGTCAGCAACACAACTTTGAAGCAGCTTGGTGAGTTCTCTGCCTTACTCATTTAATAAACAGATTCTAAATGCTGCTGTTTCTTTTCTTTAAATTTTTCCTTTCCAACGCTTCCACTCTCTCTTATACACACACAAACCATCACCCCCTCCGTAGGAGAAGCCCAGATTTTACAGAACAGCATTTCCAAATGCTCCCCAGTTCGATATCCCTGTGATGCAGCAATATTTCCGCAGTCGATCCAACTGTACAGAATGGGTAACTGAATCCATAAAAGGAAAGCTAAGGCAGTGAAAGGAAAATGAGATGCACGCCCCAGAAGAAATGCTGGCCCCGAGAAGAGGGATCTCTAACACTTCACACCCTAAACGACATCCCCTCTCCCCCCCCCAAAAAAAAAATGGTTAGGTGACGACCTTTACTTTTTTTGGAACTACATTTATCTAAACCTCCAACTTCACCACTGCACGACATGAGACAATAACATAGAGATAGTGTGTGTGGGTCTCTATAATCTAATGTATCATGTAGTATGCGTTGTCTCACCGAGAACTAGATAAGTAGAGCATCTCCAACGGGTGGAGCAAACACATGCGCAGAAATCTTAGTAATATAATGTAGCTAGTTATATCGTTTGAATTCATTAATGTAATAAATGAAAGTTAAGGCATAGAAAATATTTTCAGACGAGTCAATATGATGAGCTCAGGAGTTCCTGGCTGATGATCAGTTACCCTTTTTCCTGTCAATGATTTCAGGTACAAACTTGTGGTCCGCCAAACTCAGTAGTCCAGTAACATTCGACAAGTCCTGTGTCCTCCCCTCTTGCATCGTCAACAGCACAACCGCTCAGTCCGACCTTGACTTCACTAAATGCAAAATTGTGGGCGCAGGAGTAACAGACAATACCATTACAACAAGTAAGATGTGTGTCTGTACGCTTTGGACAACCTTTGCTTGACTGACAAAGCAGGAAGCTATGTGTCTTTTGTAAACGCGCCTTGTCATTTAGTTATTTACTTAATTTTCTGGAAATATTAAACACTTTCGCAAATATCTGAAGACTGACTAGTCTGTATTTTTTTTACAGTATTAGTAACTGTGCTTTACGTGAAATCTTCAATGACTTGATTCATCTCGTTTATCACAAGTTCCATTACATGGTACCCTTACATACACACTATGCAGCCGAGAAGATTATATAAAATTTGACCCATATTAAAACAATTGTTGCTTCATCTGTTGTTTCCTAGACATGGTGTACGCAACAAACGTGCAAGAAATACCTGTGTCTATAGTCTCGACAAATATCACCGCACAGCAGCTGACTGTTACACGAACTGACGGCTTCCCCTACCCCAGCTGCTTGTAAGTCATAAATATCACTTTGATACATAGAAAATCTGCACCTTTTGAAAGGCATGTTGAAAATAAAATAGCACACTATATCCTCAACTTCTGGGAAATTAACCAACAATAGTTATCTAACGCCACACTTTACCTGATGACATGAACAGACAAGTTTGTTTCTGCTAATTACTGCAGCTAAGAAGTTAATTTGAAAACATTAATTTTGAAATTTTTAAAAAAAAATATAACCGCAAAAGTAAGACAACGCTGAAATAGTAATAAACATATTCAGCAAAATGTATTCAGATATTTGTTTGCAGATATTGCGAGATGCAAATAGCACATCACATATATTGTAAAATTTTATTTTCATGCTTTCAGCAAGACGCAGGTTCCCCAATCATCTGCCCTGCACTGGACACTGGCGAGTGGGTTACAGTAGGACAGCTGGATGGCAGTGGTGTCTACAAATGCACCACCATTCAAACTCCGAAACAGTTTCACAACATGGAGCTTCCTTTACCCCAGTGTCTACTCACAGCTCAAAACCTATCAGGCCGCCTCCCCTTAAAGAACAGCGCGTCTGCATGAAAACGAGGATGCCCCAGATACTTTGATTTAATCTCAACGACATCTTAGGTTGGCAGCCGACAAATTATTGCTACTATTTTAATGAATAATTTGTCAACAGGATTAGAGACGCAGTTTAACACACGACGCATACAAGATGTGCCTTTGTGCGTTTTGTACAATCTTTGTTCTGCACCAGACACACAAATCCGATGCCAAAAGTAAAAAACTAAAAAGACGATCGAGATATATGGACGATGCTCGCTGTCAACGAACAGCTGACCAGGCGACGACATCTGAATAAGCAGCGACACTATTAATTTTAAGCAAGGTTCGGCGTTTGTTTCTTATATATTACTCACGAATACTAATAAATACGTTTTGCGCACGTGCACTCGTATAACAAGCACATACACGCAGATATTGGAAGTCTCGAAGAATCCTCGCCAGGAAATGAACTGAAATAAATTACATAATGTTGTTAAAAATTAAATTCCTGTATGTGGCGCATCCTTGACATTATTTCTCATGCTGTTCAATCATGAATTTTTTTTTTTTTTCAATGTCGCATATCCACAGCTCTATGCGGCTCTTCCGAGAAATGCATTGGCAACATCAGGTTCCAATTTTAGAAATAAAAGCGACATAATTCGAGACTCTAAAATGTTTACCACCGTAAGCAGACAGGAATCAGCATATTTAACATTGATTTACACCCACTGTATGAGATAGAAAAATGTTATAGTGGTGAAGGTGAACTTTACTGCGGTTGCCTCTCTTGGACTGAATTTATGCTACCAACCGATCAGTTACACCGGTATTCTTCCGTTTGAAGAATGTCGGTTTTTTTTTTTATCAGTGAGCAACTCTGAAGAAATCAGCGTAGCTTGAGAGGACATTTATGTTCATGTCACGACTTTGAACTGTTTGCAGCCTCACTTGGGTGTAGGGTGAGACGATACAATTCTCGATCAGAGAAAAGTAAACTAAGGTTGTTTCTGATTTTGCAGCACCATGTACAAATGTATATAGCACGTTTTGTCTTTCAGGGTTAAAGTTATTGCACTGTGATTCATGTCTTGTGATCAGCTCTGGCAAATATGTTTGACGATTAAACCTTCTGACATTTACTCCTGAACTGAAGAGTGCTTGAGTTGATGCGTGTGTGCTCTACGCCTGTTAAGAAACTTTCCACTAAGGTAATGAAAAAAATTCATCACAGGGCACACACACATATGACTGATTGCTGAATTCTTCAAGCGGCAAAAAAAAAAAAAAAAAAAAATAAAACTAACAGGAATCACGCCGAGAACCCTGAGTAGCAATTGAAGGATCCAAAACACACAGACAACACGAAAGACTGTGCGATACCCACAAAGTTGAATGTTTTATTTATTTACACGTGTAACAAAAAACTGCACAGTGCCTTGGCATGGTTACATGTTCAGGCTTGCTAACAGCTGCAGTGTGATACCTCACAGCACACAACATCCGCTCTCATGGCCACCGCAGGACCAAACAGTCATCGCCCCCGACCAATAAATGCAAATCGTGACCCTCTAAAACGTGCATACAATACCCACGCGTGAGACCGAACTTCCAGAACCCTTCCTAAAAAGGACTCGAAGAAATTCTTGTGCTTCTTCGGCGATAGTTGACGAGCGAGCTGCAGGAAAATAATAATGAGGTCCTTAATTGATTATTAATTCCGTGAAACTAACGTCTCTATACACTAAGGTGAGATGAACGAGAGCGGTTTGAGAGGGGCGTACATCAGCGACCAACTCCTACAAGCATCTCCATCCTTTGAGAGGTCTGCTGCCACTACCAGCGACTAAGATCAAAGTTTAAGTGTGCACGTGCACTACCACAATACTCTCTTCATGCTGGGCATGCACGCGCAAAAAGGAAAAAAACAGGTTCATGCCCGAGGCAGTCACAACCATTCTAGTAACCCAGATGGAGAGAGGCACTTATAGATTGTTGACTTGCAAATTTACTTTTGTTTCCTCTTTGTGTCCTTTTGAATTAAAAAAACCAAACAAACAAACTCCGTTTCGTTTATGTCACTTTCAAAAGCAACAAAGAAAGTCATTTCAGGAGATCATCCTTAGGACACCATGGTCATAAGGCATCAAAACTTTAGATCTTCCATCACCTTCACAATATTTAACCTCAGAAGTATTCATCTGAGCCCATTCGCCAAGACAGAAGGTTATATAATAAAAGTATAAAGTCCCATCCAAAAGACATGCAGACACTTTGAATCCTCATAATGCTCTCCATATGCACTTCTGTTGAATTCTGCAAATTCGAATAAAGACAGGAAAAATATGCATAACAGATAAGTGCTGAAATTTCTCATTGTTAATTAACTAACACATTTTCCTAATGCCAAGCATTGTAAATGGACCATGAAGGGTTACTTGAAAATACATTTTCAAAAAAGGTCTAGCTGCTTAGTGGTGAACATTATGCATGTCACTTTGAAAAAATACTTTTACTAAATTTTTTTTAAGTATTCGAGTGTAATCAAAGTATGTTTATATATATATTATGGGAAGGGGGATGTTTAAGCACTCTATAAGTGCACAAAGATGCCAACTGCAAAATACCAAAATATTCTTTTAAGTATGTGAATGAGAAATGGATCTGCTAACACAAAATTAAGATCTTGCTTATCATGGAAAGCATCAATAAAATCTATGCTAAGCATGAGAAGCAATATCTATGCCAGCCTTTCCTGTATGAACATAGTAATGCAGCAACTATTCTTTTCTGACCTGCAAATGAAGCCATGACTTATTTGTTAAATATGTCTGATGACAACACGACAATAAAAATGAAGAGTATTATGCAGCCGTAAACACTTGCAAGCAGACTCTAATAAATACAACTTAGCGACTGAGGTGAGCTAGTGTAGAGAACAACCTCCTTTCACTGTTGACGGCATGTACATTCTATATTCTGAATAGGAGAAAGGCCAACTTACAGTGCCACGAGCTTCCAGCACTTCACAATTTTCCTCTATCAAGACCAAGACTGAGCCATGGGTGAAACTGCATGAGATACCTTCTAAATCAAATTCATAATGATATCGCTAACCTTGACACACTTTACACTGATTTATACTAACTTGAAGGAGTGGGATGTTGAAAGAAAGAATCACTAACACATGATGTTGACATGCATATTACATTCTTTAAAAGAACTGAGCTTTTCAAAAATAATTTTTGTAGCCCACTTATTAGTATATCTACAACCTACTTGTACTTTATTCTCACCTAGAAAATGATTATACTTCCATAAACAAAAACTACATACATACAGTTCATTCAAACCCAGCACACATCATCTTCTGAAGTGCAGGACACAGTTAATGACAGCTTGCAGTAAAATATGCACTTCAAAATCATGATAGCAGATTTTGAGTCCTAAAACCATAGAGAACTCATTAATCATTTATGCATTAAGTAGCTATGTGATATTGCTAATATAATAAACTTCTCTCTCTCTCTTCCTTTCTCTGGCACTTTTATAGATATACAAAGCTGGACTGCTTGCAGGCTAAAATAAAAAAATAAATAAAATGCAAAAGAACCTCTTTGTCAAACAACTTGAAAAAAGCATCATACAGTTAAATACAAGTAGAGGCATAGCATATCTAAAGCACCTGTTTCAAAACCTGAACCATTTGGTAAACAACAGATCTGCATAGAAAATGAGAAATGTGCCTCCTTAACAACTGCTGACTTTCGCTATACATGGTATTTCGGCTACCGCTAGAATCACTGATCAAACACCATCCAAACAAATTTCCCAAGACTGCTGCAAGTTTTTTTTGTAAAGTACTGAATAAGTTCTATTATTATTATTATTTTTAAATAATACACACACAGTAATTACAGTCACAGAATACATTCAGCATCAACATCCTGGATGAAAACAATTAAACAGTTAAAAGAAGGCAAAGAGTAGACAAATTGAAAAGAAATGTATTTTAAGGCATAATATTTTTAAGGCAAAAGTAGATATTTCAAAAATACTGTGCACGC
This sequence comes from Pomacea canaliculata, assembly GCF_003073045.1. Taxonomy (NCBI): domain Eukaryota; kingdom Metazoa; phylum Mollusca; class Gastropoda; order Architaenioglossa; family Ampullariidae; genus Pomacea; species Pomacea canaliculata. Next base: position 21,185,642 of record NC_037601.1, read on the forward strand.
TCACAAAGATCTCTCAGAATGCTCAAAATTAAAGAAATTTGAAGTACAGCCTTCCTGCAGATTATAAAATAGAGGAAAATCTTCACATTATTCTCCATTCACTCAAACACAATTTCAGAGCATTTTCCCCATCTTACATCTTTGCTTTGTAGGGAAAATGAAACAGGAGCTTTCTTGACTAAGATGCCAACATATACTACAAAGGCTTAACTAAAGATCAGCTAGTGAATAAGTATGTGTCTAATAATTCAAATAATTTTAAATGAAGTCATGATTTTTATCATACTAAAAATCCACCTGATGACCTCGTTTCTGAGTTAAAGAAGAAAAGGAAAAGCAAACAGTGTTTCACATTTCCTAACTCTAGACTGAACAAAACAGTTCAACATTGTTGATCATTGAACCCTCACACATATTACTTTCTAATGTTTTTGCAAAGTGGCTTGAGCCTGCTACAAAGAGGGTAACATTTCCTGTACAATTCCCCAGCCATTGCTGCTTATTACTACATATACATGTAATTATCACATTTAACCCGAAGACACAGACAGCTATCAGTATTGAAAACAATCATAAGGACATGTCACAAGCATCAAAGGAATTTAAAAGGTTAGTTTAAAGGTAGTTTCAGTGCATACATTTAATGTGTTTGTACAAACTTCATTTAATGGAATACAGAGCTGTACCTAGAAACAACATCCACACTCTTTGCTGCTTTCTGTCTCATCTTCACTCTCTGTAGCATCTCAACAAATGTTTCTCTGGTCTGTGCACTTTGTTTATATGAGCACAGTGCAAACTGAAGGTATATGCATCACCTTCATTATCTCCCCTGTAGGTGCAGGTGGCGAAGCTGCAGCGCACAATATTGGGGAAGAATACATGACTGTTAATATGCACTAATGCACCTCTTTTTCTTGATGCTCCTCTTATTAAAACAAACCTAATATGTAACTAATCATACGAAGAATGGTAAAAAACAATTTCCGATATTACCCATTTCTTTAACCTTACCTACTTTTGAGGACTAAACTATAAGGAACTTCAATGTAACTCCAAACAATTTGACAGCAGCAGACAAAAAACATCTAAAGAAAAAGGAAATTACGAAAATTTACCAATCATTATATTCATCTCTGATTAAAAAAAAAAGAAGAGAAAACATCTACAATTCAATTAACTGAATATTTTTCATGTCAGATTTCATGAAAATTTCTTAATAAAAATTTATTCCAAGTTGTGCTTCTTATCACAGGCACTTCTGAGATGACAGGAGTCTTGCCTCATTAAAGAGATCTAATGAAAAATCAAAATAATCGAAGATTTCGCACAAATACAACTTTTGCACAAGAAATATATTAATTCCAATCCATCTCAGTGCATCCATTTTAACATGCATGTAATTTCGATGTACACTGCCCTGAATTCAATTGAAGGCTTTTCACATTAGGCAGTTTCTTTTAAAAGTTCCAAAAAAATGATTTATCTACAGTCAGCTAAACAGAATGAAAAAGCTCTGAAAAACTTTCTGTAACGCTCCTTGCTGCAAACTGTATGAACTCTGTAGATTTATGCATATTCAATTATCATTTTTCTTTTTTAAATTGGAAGAACCAACATTTCACAACCAGACTGATCAAAGCCTTTGTTGTAAAATGCTAAGTTGAATTAATGAGAAATGAGGCTGAAAGCAGCAAAAATGTCTAGAAAACTTATTGGTGCACATTTCTTTTTTTTTTTTTTTTTCTTTCAATTTTGTTAACCAAAACCTTAATCAAAAAATGAAAAAAATAAAATTTCTAATAAAACTTCTATAAAAATGTAATTTCAGCTCATCATATATTTTATCAAATGATTATTACTGTTCCTTCATGTTTATATGGTTATTGCCATTCAAGCATAAGCTATAACTGATGAAGATATTGATTATACAATTATGCATGTATTAAAGAAATGTTTTCAATTTATTATTAGAACAACAAATGCAAACAATTATGTCAGGTAATACCATAATTGGAACTAGAAGCATGCTTGTGGTTCTTGCAAGGGTAAAGCTCTTCTGCCTTTGCCTCCTACATGGATAATCAGTTCTACATACCAAGTCAATTATTATTTACTACCTGACCCCATTGCTACAGTTGAAAGCAACGTCATATGAAACAAACTGAGGGATTAAGTAAGCTTCTTGATCACTCTGTAGGCTGTTTACAACTCTCACCCTTCCAGCCTGGTAATGGAATGAATTTTTCAAAACAAAAATATGAAAAAAACTAAAATAGCTGTGCTAAGAAACCAGCTGAATAGTCTGGCATTCTTTTCAAAATAGCAGGTGCAGACAGAGACAAGCAAGTACAGAACAAATGGAGTAGTACAATATTTCATAAATACTGCACAGCCATTTCCAGCCTAATCACAAGCATGAATGCAAGCACTGAGACTGGGGCACAGAGGGAGACATGGAAGGGAGGCGGTGAGACAGGGGAGATAAGAACAGGTGAGGGCCACTGAAAGAAGAACAGACTTATTTGAAAAAAGATCTCTATAACTTTTTTAATTAATCTGAATTTATTTTTTCAAAATTTCCACACTTTGTAGAAACAGTCCAGATTTATCTTATTAGCTCGGGGGTGAAAGAATTATACAATAAAATGACATGTAAATTGATTAAGCTGTTTTAAAAGATAAAATGGAGCAGGATAGCATTTTTTTTTTTTAAAAAACCTGCACAAATGTTCATGGATATTAAAAAAGACAAGTGTACCTAGGTTTCCTTAAAAATGGAAATTTTATCTCACATATGCACTGTGTATACTCAGAACAGCCGGCTATGACTTGAATTAGCATCACTGTGTCAACATTATGCTGGACTTGTTTTACTTTGATCAACATAAGCTGAGAAACAATGCCTTTTGAAAGTCTTGAATATCCTATGGTATGAATAGTTTTTTTGCTTGTCTGCACACAGCTGGTGTACATCTTTAACAAAGGTGTGCTCACATCACCTAGAAAGCAATCTTGGACAATTACACCTGAACAAACTTAGTCCAAAACCCAACATTAAAACTACTCCTGATGCAGCAAAAAGCTTCGTGTTTTGGAATGTAATTAATTGCAAGACTCTCATGGACCTGGAATGTAAGCACTACCACCAAATCACAGGGCTGCAGCCTTGTAATGGCAGATCAACAAAGAATTATTTATGTTCCAGATCAGAGAAAAAGTTATCTTGCATTAAAAAACCCAACAAAAAAGTCCTATAGATTTAAACTCACAATTAACAATAAAAAACTGATAAAGTTCAATGGATAACCAGACTGCTTTGAGTCAAGATTTACCCTGACTTAGTGGAAAACCCCCTACACAAGATTTCAACAAAAACTGGAGGTTGAGGGAGAAAGTTTAAATGCCTTGATCCACGCTTGTAACCCATTGCAAGTAAAAATGTTGCAGTACTTTCTTCCCAACATTACAAATATAAGATGAACAGTAGGTGGCAAAAGGGAAGCAATGATGGAAAGAAAAGAATAATAACTATGGGAACAACACAATGTGAGTCAGCACATGCACACCTTTCCATGTCATTGTATATCCTCAGCAAACAGGAACAATACAGGATTGGTGTAGTGATGATCTGTATCATTGCACACACACACATATATAGAGATAAACAAATATTAAATAAAATTTAAGATCTACAAAATTTTTGAAAGAAGACAAAATACAGCTTAAACAAGTCAGAACAAAAATATATCTAATTATGCAAAAATCTATGAGCATGCTTTGACAAGAGGAGATAAGACTGCAACAGTAAGATGCGTATTCTTAAGTGCGTATAAAAACTGCATATTAAATGAAAAAAAATATTTATATACAAGTGAAGATCTTCAATTGTTCACCTCACATTCTTCTTTTTTCTACAAATGTAGACAGTAAATTATAATTTTTCTTGCATACAAACACCAGCACAGATGAATTCCCTAATGTAAGACATTTAATAAGTGCACTTTAGTAAATTTTCTTTGCCATTTCTATTTAAAACAAACAAGTCAGGAACATTTTATTATTATGACAGTGCTAATGTTCCAGATCATCATATTTCCTTGCATAAAATTCTGCACCAAGATTTTAGACCACGATATTCTGGCTCCACACTATGCCATACAATCATGCTACCATAATTTCCACAATATTGCCACATGCCGCGATGTTCCACAGTATTCTTTACCTAACATTCAACAAGAAGAGTACTAGACTGTTATGTATGACTACTATATATAATTTAATTACATGATGCAATATAATGATAAACCAAAGTGGTTGAGGCGATTATTATGTTCTACGTCAAGCTCTTTTTCCAAAGTTCTTCTGCACTGAGCACAGTGAAATGGCTGCCAGTTTCTGTGTTGCCCTCGTACATTGAGCAAGCAAAGGTACACAGCCTGGAAACTTTGTACCTTTTTAAAAAAATGTCACATTTAGTAGGATTAATCTCTAAGCAACAGCAAAATGTGACGTAGTTCAGTTATCAAGAAGCAGGATCCAGTGTTCGTGTAACTTAACAAATATTCCAAATTAACGATGGCTGTCTTGTCTTTCTCTCATTTCTACCACTGCCCGCAAAACTTCATCTTGTTTCTAGCATCATTTACAGGCATTTCAGAAGCATGACATTAATCACATGCAGTCTACTTTGCTGCATACATCATGAAGCAGATCAAGAGATGATAACAGAATGAGATACACTGGAAAACTTGCATGGAAATCATATATATCTATCATCCTCCACGAATTCAAGGAAGCAATGAATGAAACAATAAATTTTGTTTTGGATTTCATTCATCTGTATGTTTCACCAAATCGCGACTGCCAAAACCTTTTTCAATAGATGAAATATACAATGCTCAATACTGATTTTAGCATCCAAATATCATTTGGAAAATGTTATCACAATACTTTCCATTTTTTAAAGTTAAACAACTTATAATCTTCTGCATGTTGGATTAGGTTTACTTTTTAATTTTTCTGTAATCTATGAAGGAACTCATAATTAATACAGAATGCCTATTAATCAGGAAAGATGCCATGCCTTCCAAGTACACACTATCAACATACTATCACATTCTATCATATACACATTATCAACTGCCAACAGTCTCCTACTACACCATGATTTCATCGTCCCCTACAGCTGACTTCTTCCCATTGACTGCTGCCCCTTGCTCCCCTGCTTGTGCAGACACCTGGCTGTCGGCCGGCCTGCCATCAGCATCCTCAATACTGCTTGGTCTGGAGGTCTCTTCTTCTGACTGGTGTTCATCTGCTTCTGCAAGTATAAGAAAAGATATCACATACATATGCATGTATATGCATCAGTTTAGATGCATTCATTAATATTTGCTTTAAAGCTGTAAAAATCAATTAATTACAATATGATGGTTTGTATATAGTAGAGTCACTAATCCCAGACACTGACACTTCATCCGACACTTCATCCCCTGACTTTTAATCCCAGACACTTCATCCTTTTAACTGAAGGCAAAAAATAATGTAAATCAAATTCACATTTAATTCAACATGAACTTCATGGGGGATGAGTGTCTATATGAAGTGTCATTAAAAGTCTGGGGATGCAAGTATTATAAGTAATCTAACCATTAGATGCATATAAAGCATGGACTAGTATACAAGAAGCAAATACATTTGTTGAAAGCTAATGTAAAGAGAGATCATAGTGCAAAACTTTCTGTCATTACAAATACTACAACTGTGGTATTTAGAAAATAGGTTTCCTTGTCTCAAAGTCTCTCAGACTTCATTTAGAGTGTTCTCTGGAAGACTGCATAAAATAATGTATAAATATGTACACATGAATCATTACAAATTTGTATATAATTTATACAACATTTCAACTTGTTTATTACCTTTATTATGTATACAATGAGTTATTTTAATAATGTCCTTCGCTAATATATCAACTCATGTACTTCTTCTCTTAGCCAATCTAGAGATATAAAGTATCTATGTAAATACTGACTTATTCCATGATTACTTATTTAAGATTATTCCATGGTTTTAATTCTAAATGACCTCATCAGTAACAGGGAGTCACTTCACTCTGACCCACTTCCAAGAAAACACATATGAACAACAAAACACGTACAAACATTTAAATATGAAAATGATGGAGCTGATAGGAAAAACAAAAAAGACAAAACACCGCTGTGACCAGAGAGAATGAGAGCTAGAGGCAACCCCTAATAATGTCATTCATGTTGAGTAAATGGATAAATGAAGATATAAACAAACAAACAGATAAATGAACAAGAAAAATGAACGATCAAAAGAATTAATGAGCTGTATTTTAAAAACAAACAATAAAAAAACTCAACCCACTAACATTTTCTCTCTGAAAGCAAAGTCTCTTTAACAAAGTAGCCTGAAGCCCTTTATAAATTAATGAATCATAAAACCATGAAAATCAAAAGCTGAAGTGAAAGGAAGAAAATTGAAAATAACAGATGAATGTCAACATTGACAGAAAGAACACCACTCAAAGAATCATGTTTAAAAAAAAAATCAAAACAGTTTTACCACAACTAAAATTTATGCACACTGAACCCTTGCAAAGTGAATGTAGCATTTGTGGAAGTTGGCAGGAAGCATGTGCCAGTTCTGCATAAAATGCAGGCAGGTAGAGACATAATACAGTGTGTATACACACCCACAATAACAGTTACATTCACATGCATATTGCAAGTGTGCAGTGAACATTCACATAAGTGGGTAGTGAACATTCACACAAGTCGGCGATGAACATTCATGCAAGTAGGTCATGAACATTCACACAAGTGAACAAGGAGAATTGGAAAGTGGAAATAATGCTCTCAGAATCTTAAATATTAATTCCTAGCATCAAGGCTCTTCACAGGTACATGCCAACGTATCTTTCAAAAGTGTGTGAATGAGTGCATTTTGTGCAGATGAATATCTATGCAGGAAAACAAGTACAATCACACTCTCTAACTGTACTGACAAAGATAAGAAACTAGGACACTTCACTTTTATACTTTGTAAGTATTCTAAGTTGAAAATAAGAAGCAAAATATGAAGGAAATCATGAAGGTGATATCAATGGTCTGGCAGCATATCTGGCTGAGGTATTTTTTGTACTCTGCAAACACAAGTTTGCTGACTCTAAACTTTGTTACTCTATGCAGGCAGATATCAGTACATTTCTGAAGAATAAATGTGTAATGTGTAATGTCCTGTGCCGTTAGCAAACCTCAACAAAAATTTCCAAAGCCTAGACCTTTTATACTTTCATAGCTGAATATAAATATGTACACAAATAAACAGTTCGGTTACCAAACACTTAAATGAAAGTGATTTTTAAGAGTTTACGAAGAAGCTGAAAGTAAATGTCACTCACACCAATGAAAGCAAAAACACACCAAACGCCACAACATACTAAATTTTTTTTTTAAAATCACTACTATTACAGAAACATCAATTGTTAATGAGAATGAGAATGACCCTTGTTGGTCTGGTTCTGAACACACACATTTAGCACACCTGCATGGCACTACTTGTGTGCAGGAGAATATTAGAAGGGTTAAAGGTTAAAGTGCAATAAGGCTAAACTTGCAACAAAGCATCACTTACCACCAGAGCCCAAACCATGTCTTAGCTCATTCCTGATGGATCAGCATTCACAAAAGCCAAGACAGAAATGGTCATTACACAGCAAAGTCAGATGGCAATTGAAAGACAAGGTTCTTGAGCAAATTTAAGCCTTGATCAAGGTCCCCTGTTGTTTATTGAAGTAAAAAAACTCAAGTAGTATGCGTATATGTTGTACTGGATTAAGCATGGGGTTAGGAAAGTGTTGTTATAATTGCTGAATCCAAATGTGAAAACCTGACAACAGTTCTAAATAAAATGGGGAATGTTATGTTCCTGCCACCAAACTGCAATATTTTAAAAGCTTTGAAACACACTGTGATATCCAAAGCATCCAAGACAAAATTAAAAAAAAAAATTCCACTTAGTCACCTAATCAAGCTCTCACCATACTAGTGCTGCTGTAATTGAAACCACTGTAAACCCACAATAATGGAAACACATATTACCAGTTATGTATCATAAGCCCACTACACCTGCTTTAAAAACTACTACAAAAATATTTTCCACAACACCAACACTGATCAATTTACAAGAAGGTCTGATCAAGAAGCTTCAAGGTAAAATCTGCAAAAACTATAATGTAATTACTACAAAAAGAAAATGGTTGTTGGAGAGTGAGGTGTCAGAGACCACATCCATCTCCTTTATGTGAGGGTGTTGTCCATCTCCTCTCCTCCAACTGCCTTACCCTCCCCCTTTCCATAGCTTGATCATATGAGGGAAATGTGTTGTGGCAATCTGGTAATGGACCACCTAGCATCTAAAGCTTTGGGTCTAAGTCTCATTACTCTCCACAGTTACCAAAACTTTCATCAAATACCAATTATTCAGTTAATGTATTTCTTTTGTAGATGAGGTCAAAAGGTCCATCACTCATTTCCTGACAATGCATTTGAGCAAAATTTTAACAGCAAATTTTGAGGGTTCTGTTTTTTCCAATCTGTAAGAAAATCTTCGAATGGGCCTTAAAAGTACACTTCCTCAATAAATTCATAAAACTTAGAATTCAATGCTTTATTGTAAAACATAAACCGCTCATTTTTTTAAAGATGACAACTAAACAAGCCAGTTGTGTATCACATCGCTGAATGTTTGTTAAGACATTGCAACACTCTGTCTAAACTATTACTTTCAATATTTCACTGACTTTTGATGCACAATTCATGATTAACCTTGCTATGCTTTCAGTTTTTGTAAAATACCTTGTCACCTCGTGATCAGAACTCCTAGGTCTCATCATTACACATGCTCAGTGCATTCTGTAACAAACATTGATGAGGGTGGAACTAAAAATGAGGGCATCTACAGATAAATGTTTTCTAAAGCAGCTCTGAAATGCAGAGGTCGCTACCAAACTCCCCTAAGCAATGATAAAAAAGCTTTAGGAGCAAATATGGCTACTCCTGTTAAAGTACACACCATCACCATGTTGTACAATGACCTGAGTTTTTCCAATATCACACTGCAAAAGAGGTCATCAAACTTTGATGATTGGATTCCAGACAGCAAGAAGCTTTAACCTGGATGTGGATCATGTCTTGCAGCTTGGGACTAACCTGAAATACTGTCTGGCAAGTTCACATCCTTCTGCAAGGATGGTGTCTTTAGCTGTGCAGGAGGTGCTGATGGTGGCTGCAGTTTCACCTGGCTCAATCGTTTAATCTTGTCTTTAACTGACAGCCGCAAAGTTGAGGAGTCGTAGACTATTTCTCCCTCCGCTCTCCTCTCTCCTGCGTTTGAGATGCTGCCTGAAGTTGCAATAGTGGGGACTGAATGGTGAGAAGTGGGGAGTCACAATGAAAGGAATATATTACCAAGGAAAAATGATTTGAGTTTACTAACACCATCTGAACAAATTTGTATTTCCCTTAATGGCCCTATTTATAAATATTTTCATGAGATTTGTGCAAAGGAAGTATTTACCATCAATAAATCCACTGTGTGCAAGGAGGCATGCCAACCATGCACAAGCATGAGATCTCTGCATAACAGTGCCCAGATAAGAAAAAAATAGTGCTTCTTGAACATGAACAAGACTTGCAATGTTCATTCATCCCATAAAAACAGTTCAAGACATTGAACACCCTGATTTTGCTGCAAATAGGGAATGGAAGACTCACTAAAAACAAGCAAGCTGAGAGAACTTTCTAGTGATGGACAGTAAGACATTACGACTGCTAGCTTTAAAAAAAAAAAAAAAAGAATGAAGAATGAAGATGTGAGAATAGTAGCCGTTCTGTAAAACCTTGAAAATGTCAAACAGCAAACCTGTAAATCCCATGTCAAAGCCAGTCCCAGCAAATGCTATACAGCTGAAAATAAGTCAATAGGGACCAAAATCACGCCAACTTGTGCACAACAACAGAAAACAAATGGCACCAACAAAAAACCAGTTGTAGGAAAACCTGAAATATTTCTAGCCATGTATTTAAGAAAAATTGTAAGTTAGAAATGAAAAAAAAAACCCCTGAATATGTCAAATACTACTTCTTAACCAAATAGTAATTTTACAATTAAAGGATCTTTTCATTAGGTCACAAAATTGCTCGAAACGACTGTTGAAAACAGCTATTCAAACAAGCCTTCTGAAAATGTGTTTTCTTCTAAGAACTCAGAAAATATTCTTATATGTGCTTGCATATTATACATATCTTTATCTCGCACACCTAAAAATGTGTCATGTCATCTCAAAATAACGGTCTTCAACACCTTTATAAGCTAAAGATTGCGTTGCACGCAAAACTGAAAAAGTGTAACCATGCAAATAAATCTGCATGCAATGTCACAATGAAATAGTGAGAAAAAAGAGAAAAAAAAACACCGAAACAAAGCTCTGAAACATTTTTATAGCAGTGATGCCTTTTTGGAAAAAATCTATAAAAAGGTGAACATTTTAAAACAGTGTTGAAAGTGGCAGCCACATGCAGATATCTTTATTTATCATTAGGGGACCAGGGGCCTCTATCCTCAATCTTTTCCTTTTTTTTTGGCTTTTCCTTCTTCAACACAAGTGTGTACTCATATACAATTGAAGCACTTTTCTCCATGGTGATGAACATACTACTGCTGTGAGATTTACTTAAAAGCAATAAATAAAACATCAGAAGTCAAAATTTTACACATCAGATTGTACCAATATATTATCAGTTAATATAACCCCTTCATCTGTCTTGACTTTGCCAATATCTTTTGTTTAAAAGTATCTGTCGTTAAATGGTTGTTTGATGCAGTCAATGTCTTTCTCACAGTTTTCTTGAGGATGCATTTGTCTTCATGAATCTGTCTTGCCTTGGTGTGTGCATGTGTATGCCTGTATGTGCAAATCACTATTATGACTGTATAAACTAATAATCATCAATAACCATTTTATTAAAACTTGTTAACGATGTGACAAGATTCTGTAAGTACAAAAGACAAAGTTGAAGGGGAAGCAATTGACGTGCCATTTAAGCATATCATTTAGGTCCATGCATGCATCTGAAATATGGCCCATCTTAAAATGTGCATGCCCTCTATTTCATTTACAGAGCTGGAGTGGAAAAATGCTTCTGAAAAATTCTGCAGACAGTAAGAGATGACAAGAGAGGTCAGCAAGCTCATTTTCAGACTGAAATCCTTACAGAATTCAGCAAGTGAAGGCAGGGTTAGGTCAACTCATAAAAGAAAATAAAAAGCCTTTTCAATAAATCTGTTTGTCAGAATTCAAGGAATAGCACTCACAGTCGAAACAAAAAGTATGTTAGAGCATAAGACATATCCGGCAAGCTATACAGAAAAAGCAGAATGAAATGCTTACAAACATTACCCAGCTCTGACCACAATTTTGGGAAAGAAATACCACTACATTTTTTTTTAAAGCTAAAGCAAAGTCCAAGACTGAAATGATCAGGGCTAAAACAACAAAAAAATGTATGTACAAATTTGTTCAGGTGGTATAAACAGAACATTTACAAAGTAAACTAATATCACATAAGGGAAAAAAGCATTCTAAACAGGCTCATGCATTATCAAGAAAGATCAAGTAGCATCCTAACCTTAATCCTCCCCAAACCCAAATGATAGTGTAAAATCACAGTATGTAACAATGGCATGCCTGCAATTTGCCATCACCCCTCACAGTCTTTTTTATGCCACCCCTCCACCCCACTTATACTGCATGTCTTGTAGATACAGATTCTGACCATTAAAAAAAAAAAAGAACATGTGCATGCACCTTCTATGATGGACTGAACATTACTTAGCACTTCATTCACTACAAGCTAGGGCATTAAAAAATTATTTCCACGCATGATTAATTGCAAAGACAAGGAAATAAAAGCAACAAGGAGTTTTTATGTTCTAGCAAAAGGTCTATGTCATGAGAGGGTTCTAGCAACTATAATAATTTTTTTAAAACATGTAAAACAGAACTGTTTCATATCTAATCTTCCAGGTGCTACTATTTTAATTTCTTTGCTTTTGGCAAAATATTACAAAAGACCACTTTACTAACCAGTGACACTGATAAACCAATACTATAATTTCTCTGTCTCCACAATTTAAGTTTCACAAGAAAAATTAAATGAAGAAACTGAAACTTAAATGTATATTCATTGTAGCCATATACAGCAGATTTACGAGAAGGAAGAAGCAAAGATAATATGTGTACATGATGCAGGTAAAGAGACTGAGAAAGAATGACAATGTTTCACACATTGTGCACTGTTATTTATGAACGCACCTGGCTGTTGATTTTATACCATTGAAATTAAAATATATTAATCTAAAGATATGTACACAAAGTTAAATAAGAAAAATCTTACTGAATGTACCGATTCTAACAGATAATGAATGATGCCTATCTGCTAAAACTTAGGAAATGATAAAATATTTGGAAACAAATTTCTCTAGAATTGTCTCTGAAACTCAATTTTTAATGGTGATGGCATTATAGTTTATTCTTTGTTACTCCTTGAGGTACATAGGGCCGCAAGATGGCATTTATTTACCCTTAGGAGATGGATATTAACTATGTGGCTTAAATTATCTATGATAAACATTTAGGTTAACATCTGCCATGTATACACACAGTAATTTTGTGCTATCCATGCTTTGCACAAACAATGTAAATTCCAATTCTAGATGACACACACTACCTGAATGTAGCAGACTTGAGCAGTGCAAATCTCACCTGAATCTTCTTCAGAGTTAGTACCAGACGACAGGCGGGGCTTTGGAGCAGTTAGTGGTGGCTTTGGCTTTGCAGGAGGAGGTGGTCTTGGTTTTGGAACTGGTGTCTCTCCTTGTTTGAATGAGGAAAAAACCAGAAGATATTAATGAAGCAAATTTCTGGTTGTGGAGGTTTATTTTAAAAAGGTATTCAAAGATGTCATCTTTGTGCCAACACTAGCCAGCAACCAGCAACAATATCTGGCAAACTGCCTTTGCATGTAAGAGATACTTTCAGCATTAATAAACATCTTTGATTAGGATAAACAAAGGCAGGCAGATTTATCAGCTTACAAATCTGCCAAGAAATGAGTGGGGGACATTTGATGTTAATGTCATAGGTTAAATAACTTCTTCCTTCTATTATCTTTCAAATATCAATGTTCTAAGAAGTGCATGGAAAGAGCTCAAATCAGTAATCTCAAGCTATAAAATGGATTAACAAAATTAACACAAACACAAAAATCTCTCTGCAAGCAGGTGCCACACAAAGAAAAAAGAACAGCCCAAGATGAGATCTGAACCCAAGATACCTAATCCTCACATTGGAGACAAGCACTTTAACCATCATGTGCCATTGGATGGCCCATGGTCCCTTCAGCACAAAACACAAAATACTGCCCTCATGCATACAGATGCTCCCCACTTCCTACTCTTCCTAGAAATTCTTTGACACACATGAAGCATAATAAACAGCTTTAAAGATGAAAGGGCTCTTAACTCTATCAGTTCTTTACTAACCGGTTCCCACCGCAGGCACTGATGCTGAAGATTCTGGTGCTGAAGGTGGCTTCAATACTTCCCCCTTTTCCAACGACACTGTAACTGTAGCAACTGGCTTCTTTGGTGGCATCAATGCTCTTGGCTTCAGTAATGCACTGGTCTCTCCACCTAGTTGCTTTAAAGGTTGTCTGGAAGCAGCTTCATCTCCCTGCTTTGCTGTCATCTCTCCTTTGGCCGCAAGTCCTTTTTCATTAATTACAGTGTTGTTGTTCGCTTCTTCCTTACGTTCAGATGGTTCTGACTTAACTGTGCTTTCTTTAGTATCTTTTCCATTGTCCTGGGTGACATTGAATCGATAAAAATAAAAACGATGACCCAATTTTTTTTTTTTAATTACTAGATAAATATTTAATCATGGTATACTGAGTTCACATTCAGAAAAACAGCTACTCACTGATGTAAGTGACAGCTGGGAGGCACGTTTTTCCTGCTTGGCCTTGAAATCAGCTAATATAGTTGCACTGAAGCCGACATGTTTTGCAACTCGTACAGGTACCTCCTGGCTTTTCCCTTCCACTGTTTCTTTGCCTTCTGCCAACAAAACATCCACCATTAAATAAATGCAGAGAATACAGTATTACACTTGACATTTCTTAAAGAAAAACACAAATGAATAAAAATGCTTAAAGTTATAAATTGATTTTCCTTTTATGGTTCATGAGATTGTCAAGATACAGGCATTTAGATGACAAAAAAAAAAAACATTACAGAAGCAAGGATTTTTTTAACATTTTTTTTACAACTTCCAGCTAAATAAAGATTATTGTCAAGACTTCCAGACAAGAACCACAAATGTCTGCCTGTCTTAAGGGAAGGTGTCAAGATAGCTGTTCTCAATATGAAGGGAGGGAAGTCAACTGATGTTGACAACTGAGCTGTTCAAGCAGGGAGGGTAAGAAATAACAAAGGCACTCACTACTCTGTGCCTGAGAATATGGGAATGTAAAATAAAGCCTAAAAAAATGAATGCAATCATTAATCATACCCCTTCTAAAAAAAAACAAAAAACCCTAGACAGTACCAAAACTATAGAATTATCAACCTGATCAGCCACTCAAACAAAGCAACACTCAAATGAATCTTAAGACCACTAAGGAAACTGTTAACAGCAGAACAGGCTGTCTTTAAACCAGGCAGGAGCACAGTTGGAATCAATCTTCAACTATATAAGTTAATAGAAAAACACCTACAACATCATGGGATCTCTTCTGCAACTTATGCAAAGACTTTAAAAAGGTATTAGAGTCTGGCACAGCACTATAAGGCTGTCCTTCAGGATAAATGGAAGGTGGTCAACAATGTCAATGAGTCACATTCGTTCCTTGACTGCTACCAGTTGTTGGAGGTGAGGGTGGGGCAGAAAAATAGAAAAAAAGCTACTGTGGTGTGGTGGGGTACATAATGGTGTGGACAGGCTTTTTGTCTGGCAAACCATTTCAATAAGAACAGAATACACCTTGCAAAGAAAAACCAGAAAAGAACAGCTTAGCACACGAAGATTGCAAATTATTTGTTCCCATGCATAAACAGGCTATCCTTGCTATGAGTATTGTCTATGGTGGTTTGGTGTTATGCAAGTAAAATTACCTCAGAATTGAAAGTACGGGGATGTAAAGTGTGCTAAGCACCAAGTAAACAGAGATCACAGATTGCAAACTTCATAAAGGTCTAATTCATCAATGTGAAATTTTTGTATGGTATATGATTTTACAAAGAATACACACCCCATAATAAAAAGGAAAGTGAGCATTCCCCAGATACAGAACTCAAAAGATAAACAGTGGTCAGAATGGGGAGAAGGTTTAAGGTTTTAATATACAAGTACATCAAGACATTTTTATTAAACTGTTTGACTAGATAGAGAAAGACTCCTTAGCAGCAAAAGACATCCAATAGATGAGCAGTCTTGGGCAGAGGGGGAGTAACTACCTAAAGAAAACAGGAAGAAAATAGGGAGAACTTGGAGCAGTACTTGACAAAATGAAATAAGCCTTTAAATCCACAAACTTCCAGAGGCCCCCAAAGTGGTAGCAGAAGACTGCACTTTAAAAAACTTTACACCAGAGAGGCAGACCTGGCTGGTGTCAAGAGTTCATCCCAGGATGCTATGGTGTCACCCCAGAAAGGCGGATCTGGAGATAAGGCAAGACTGAGTGCTTAAATACCTCTTTAATAGACTGTCAACTTGAAAATCTATGCTACAAAATTGCTTGATTTTCCAAAACGTGAGAAATCTACCACAAGATAATGGTTTTGCTGAGACATTCCAGATAACTATTCCAAATGTCAGTACTGTGATACATTTCAAATGTCTAAATCCTTTGTCAGTACTATAATGCTCACGCTGTTCATCCCCCTTTGCTGAAGCTGTTCTTGTTCCAATATTTTCCAAATCATCCTCGTCTGTTTTCTCTTCATCACTCTCTTCAGATTCAGAGGATTTAGATTCCAGGTTGTGGGCCTCTCCTTTACTAACAGCAGGTGGTTTCTTTACTTCCACAGGTGGCCTGGGCCTGGCATCAGTCTTGGGGTCAAGATTTATGATGTCTTCAGACACTTTTGGTGGCAACAACACTCTAGGTGATTCCAACATTGTCTTGCTCTCTGTCTTTGCTGACTGTGTTGCTGGGACGTGTGCTGAATCAGGACTGTCTTTTTTGTCTAAAATTGTTTTGCTTGTTCTTGAGTACACTCTTGTATTTTCCTGTGTTCTTGGAAGTTCTTGCTTTTTCTCCCGCGCTTCTACCTTACTGGGGCCTTTGCGAAAGAAATTACTGATACCAGAAAATGACCTGAAAACATAACCATTTGTTTAGTTTAGAAAAAGCTGATTTGACTTTGCAATTAAGTCTTTGATTGCCAGCATAGTGATGTCATATATCTGTCTTCAACTATTCATTACATCAATAAGTGTGTGATGCATCATGTAAATATCCACACTCATGCATGTGTCTGAAAACATGCATACACATACATACATATGCCTATGTGAATACAGCTGCTTTGCACTCATACATTTCAAATTCTCTGTCAAACACAAGCAGATATCAAAATTATCAAATGTATGCTTAATCTTGATGGAAGCACATTTAAGACCTGCTACAATATGTTACTGCTCTTTGCTTGACTGTCAAGTATTTAAATTCTGTAGCAACACATACAATGAAAACAATTAAAAAAAATCCTGTTCCTGAACAATGTGAGTATATTCGCAAATTAAAAAAAAAGCACTTCCTTTAAACCCCTTTTGTAAGTCGGTATCTGTTTCAAGCAGAAACAGGAAGTATAGCTGAGAAGATAACAGGACAAATAAAAGAAAATTTCTTGCCTTTCTGCATGCTGTTTACATCTTTTTTAATTTCATTGCTGCATATTCTAGAAAAAAAATGGAACAAAGGTATGCTGAATTATGAAAAATAGACTAAGGCAAATGTTTTCTTTGCCACAGCCTGCTTTAAAAAAAATGGTCTCACCCTTTGTCTTTCTTTTCCTTTTCTTTATCGTCTTTTCCCTGTCCCTTTTGAGGCTTGGTTTTAGCCAATGGTGATCCCTTCTTTTTCTCAACCTTGCTGCTGACAACAAATAAAGAGTGAAACAGATCAGATTTACTTCAAATGTTTCAACAAGATCAAAGAATCTAAGGTCTTCATAAACTTTTTACAACTTTTTTTTCCTCCTTCACAGGTACAGGACCATTTTGATATTTCTACTTTACCTGCTATCTTCCACTTGTAAAGTGGCCACAAATGTATCCTTGATCACGTCTTCAGGACTGGTTCTCTTTGTATCATAGAATGCATTGATTCCATCATCAGAGATTTCATCAGGTGTGTCTATTCCTGAACAAATACAAAATGTTACTAATCCAAAATGAAAAAGATGTTTTGTAAAATATAAATTCATATTAGCAAAAGAAATATAAAGACTTTTTTTATTTTAAACTGCTGCTCAGAGAAGCATATGGTTAAGTTGGTCAGAGCACTGATGTCCTAAATGATGATGGAGGTGTGCAATGTGGAGAAAGGAGATGCGTACCAGTCTCATAAAAAGCTGCCCCACCCTCCCAGCTGGTCTTTAACCCATCACTCCCCAACAACCAAAGGGTCAGGGGACAACCCACTTGCTTCCCTACTTGCAGATATAAATAAGCAGCTTCACAAGTTCTAGGCGTCTGATCCTTCAAAAATCAAAGCATTCTGTGCATTATAGATAGCATTAGCCAAAGTTTTATGTCAAATTCAAATATCCTAAATTCGTAACTTCAATTGACACAAGGATGACTGTCACTAATTTAGAAAGAGCATTTTAAAAACATTAAAAAGTTCTGAAAAAAATGATAGGCTGCAAAGTGGTAAAGAAATCAAGGAAGCTGGTTAAAAATAAACATGGAAAAAAGTTGAAGAAACAAAAATGAAAAGGAAAAAAGTTTTAAACACTAGTATCAACAATCAATCAAAATACAGTAATTTAAAGACTATGAAAGCTGTAAGTATTAGATTTTAATAACCACTACTACAAATTTGTCCTTGGCTTGCCAACTTTATAAGAAAGCTGATAAAAGAATTCAAGAGAATTGTCCAGGGAAAAACTGAGTTACAAAAATAATCCCTAATTCCTCTGACAGCAGATGCATCCCCTCGATGTCTCTACTGTGTCATAACACCCTGTAGAAAGCAGTCCTAGTTGTTCCTGTATCATAACAACCTGTACAAGAGCAGTCCTGATTGTTCCTGTATCAAGAAAATAAACGTACCCATGTACCCTCAAATGCCTTTTTACAAACATGCATGCACACATACCTGGTGCCACTGGACGTGTAGGGGCTCGAGATTTGTTTCTCTTAGGTCGTGCCTTGTTCAGATGTTCCAGTTTCTGCACTGGCAGTTCCGGTAAATTGTCAAGGGCCTCAAAGGAACCTTTTGCCAAATCTGAGAGAAATATTGTAGCAAACACCTTGCAAAATGAAAGATGGTTATCCTCTAAGACATTATGCTCTGTGCCACAACTTCAATGATTGTATACAACACAATATCACTGACATTAGTCCTTCTGCTTCAGAGAACTGAGCTGGGAAGCAATAGGCAACCAAGAAGAATGTCCCCATACATTTTAAAGAAAGAAAGAAACAGAAGCAAAGGTCTGCATGCAGTCATCCAAGATGTTATCATTCTCTTTAAAACTAGTCCATGCTAAGAAATGGTCCTCTAAATTTTCACATTAAAAAATTCTATAATCTCACTACTGCTGTAATTTGTGTAAGATCTGATTACAAAAACGCAGACTGCATAAACTCTAAAGCTTTCCTACGCTCCATGTTTTGATAAACTGCTTTTGAGTAAGCTGTAAACTATGCAAGCCCCTTTCTCTAGCCCTGTTATAATAGCCAAGATTCCAGCTGACCAAGCACTTGTTTATTTCTGTAAGCGTACCTCTGTTCTGAATCTCTGTAACCTTTTCCAGCCTTGGTGGACAAGGCCTGGAATCTTGATCTTCATCTGAAACAACATCAGTCACCTGATAAGGCCAAAACTTTTCAAGGCATGTACCACCTCTTCAGGTCTTTCTGGTGCTTGTTCTTTAAATGATGACTTCCATTCCTCTTAAACAACCATTTCTTTGACTTCTACAGGTTTAAATATTAACAAATAGTTTACACCTACATTAGACTGAAATTGTATACTTTGTGAATTCTTGTTTTCATATATTATCCAAGAAAAAGAACTTTGTGTTTGAGGTCACATGCACATGCATAGTCACAGAACAATGACTCCTTAGGCAGCAACAGCTGTTAATTCAGATGATCATGCATTGTTCAGGCAAAATGTTTCTTTTGATAAACTTTAAAAAAATCATCTTATACACCATTAGGTTTTATATATCTGTCCTGGGTGTATATATATCTTACCGTTAAGTTTTTCGGATAATCCAAGAATGCGTAAAATAAAAGTTTAATTTGTAATTTCTGTCATAGCTATGTGAACATAAGAATATACATAAACATGTTTTTACTTTTCTGAGTAGTCATCTCCTTTCATTAGACTTGCTAATCACCATGTCTTTTTTTTTTTAGTTTTTACATATGCCAGGCTATAATTTCCTGTTTTGCCATTTTATGTCATTCCTGTGTTATCTCCCTTTAATTATGAGTGATCTTGCAATGACAAAGGGTGAAGTCTTCCCCTTGTACTTACATAAGCAAAGATTATATACATGTTGAGGAAATAACATTAGTATTCCATGGTCCTCACATTATCAAGAAAAGAGGAAACAGCCAGGCAGTATGGTATAAGCACTGAAGTTGACTAATTCTGCAATTCTAGTAACTAAACATGCTGCCGTATCCTAGTTCTACTATGCAATTCTGTTAACTTAACACTGAACAGAAATGTTATGTCTGGAGCACAGCTCACTAGTTTATGTACACCAGGGCTTAGCCTACTTGTTTCATTAATAGTGGTGTGTCATGTTATCTAAAGCCAGCGGACTGGCAGACAGGCCAAGTACCTGCTTCTTCATGCATGCTCAGCCTACTTTCGCAAAGAGTTTCTTCCAAAGTCTCTGCCAGGCTACCAGAGTCAAGCTGTTTAGATGCATTGCCACAATCTGTACAGATGAGTCAGTTCAGATACAAAAGATGTTCCAACAGTGGCATCACCAAAATGCATTAAAGAACAGAAGAAACCAGACAAAGAACATGAGATACCAAGCAGACAAACAAGCATTATTACATAAGCATCTGTAACTGTATTCACAAATTAAGCAGAAGACAATTAACTAAACTAATGAGCTAAATTACAAAGCAACTATAAAAGGTAATTATCAAACTATCAAAGAACAAAATTAGTGACTGAGGACTATTAATAATGACTTTTTGAGAAGTTTCCATAAATCCCTAAAAGTTACAAGATCATATATGTAACTTAGTTCCTCCTTTATCTCTCTTTTTTTTTTTTTTATTGTGCCATTATAATGTGATATATAGCATCTTATGTCAGTAGAGCCTTCTCAAAGACAGTCAGACAGATGCATTATAAAAACACTTTTTCTATAAAAGACAAAATCTTTACATACTAAGAAAGAAATGATTTCAAAGATACATGACCAGCTGTCTTTTTTCACAGCTACTAGAACTTAAGTAATTGTCATATGATAGCTAGCTATGAAAATTATACAATGTTGTGGTAGAATCAGGTTTCATAATGTAAATTTTTTTATAATAAAATTAGTTTAATTACAGTCCTAATAGTAATACACACAAATCAAACATAAAAGAAAATGGTTTATATTTTCTACAGGCAATTTCCTCAAGAAGTCCTCAGCAGATGTTACAGTCCTTAACTGCATGACTCGAGATGGAAAAAAGCCAAAAAAAATGTCTTCAAAGTTCTTCTGATGCTTAATTTTTCCATGGGGCTTACCAATGGTTGACTGAGGTCGAAGTTTTCGTGAATATACACTCTTGCGCTTTGTTGAAAGTTTTGGTGTTCCCTGTTGCAAACAAAAAATAATATTCAAAAAAAAGGAAAATAAAACTAAGACATAAGAGGTTAAAAATGTTATGCTCATCTTTATTCTTTGCTAAACATTTTTGCTCAGGTTTATGGAGAAATGTTGTGCAGTTCATAGGGAACGCAATTCTTTCTAATCAAAAGAAGATCCCCATTGGCATGAACTGAATATTCTACCTTTGTTGCTTTTTTAAACTCTATTGTTTCGGCAACAGACTTTATAATGAAGATTTTCATGCAATTATTTTAGCTTTTTAATTCTTAAGTACACAAAATTAATAGCTAGTACCAGGGTCTTTTATAAACACTTCTTTATCCAGTAAAAAGACTCTCATTAGTTTGAAAATGTGACAAATCTATAAATCTTATTAAAGGATTAAATAAGATATCAATACTTCTTTGTTATAGAAAGAATGATGAGTAAATGAAAAATGCACAAAATCTGTTAGAGAATTAACATGTTTGAACAATAGCAGCAGCAGCAGAAACAAAAATGGCTAATACATGTATCTAAATAATGAACTAGCTCCATCAAAAAATGTGTAACTCACTCAAGCCACTCAAAATCATAAAATGATGCATTTTTTAAAAATATAAAATGCTTACAAACGCCACCCTACTTACAAATGAGCTAAATTTTTAAAAAGTTCATAATGTGAATTGCTTGTGAGTCATTATTTTGTCATTTTAATAAAAGTACTCTGAATAATAAACTTTTACTATCATTCAAATTGGTGCAATAAATTTGAGTTGATATACGAGAAGAGGATAGGAGGTCATGTGGGGCTAATGGGGGAGAAAGCACTGGTCTAAAGAATTTTTTCAGGAAAGTTTCCTAAGTTTATTTCTTCTTTTTGTCGTAAATAAGATGGTAGCGAAGAATAGATACTGAGACCTCTCTCTATAAAAGTGAATGCCTCAGCCATAATTTTAACTACATGGTGTCTGTTCGTATGTCTGAATGTTTGTAAGTAGGGTGGCGTTTATATTTCCACATTCATGCACGCACTGCAATTGTTCTCACACAAACCTGCATACAAAGACACATACATTTAAAACACTTCTTCACATGTTATATTGTATTAAACAAAAAGTTACACCAGGAAAAGAAAGCATGTTTGTCAGATGTAGGTAAATTGAGGAGGGCAAATTGCTGTTGAACTTTAAAAAAAAATCTCCAAAAACCTTTACCAAGGGAAAAAAAGTCCCCTATCTTAAAATGATATGAGGTAGATAAACACACTGCTAGTCAATTGCCTGCCCCCTGAGGAAAGTAAATGGTTTCAGGTAAGTTAGGAGTGCTGAAAGTCATGTTTGAATGAATACACGTGGAAATGTTTTAACTGCATTAATTTCTACAATTTTGCCATGCAACAATATAAGCATAAATAAGAACAAGGAAACATCCATTCAAACAGTGCTGTGGACCTTGAATTGAAATCTTACAATTTCTGTAACTACTAAACTATTATTTCTTTAAAGAGCAGCTGTACCAACCAGTATATATCTCTCTGACACACCTTTCAGGAAGTAGAACTGACAAGAAGATACAGGCACCGATTGTGTAAGGACAAAGCCTCCAAAAAGATGCTACACATTAAAGCATCCTAGTCTAGCACCATATGATAAATGATACAGACTAAAGCCCCTACAGTGAATCATGACATTAACATGGTATCCATGATGAAAATAACCACAGCTTAAGGCCCACATGCTTGGAACTAAGGAGTAACAGGAAATGGCTTGAGAACCAATGCCAAACCACAGAAGAAAGCATGGCATGAAGTGACAGCAAAAAGGATTACCAACTATGAAGTTCCTTATCAAGGTCAAGACATGTCAGTCATCAAAGATACCAATGGCCACCTTCTAACAGAAAACAATGATGTACTAAACTAATGATACAGCTGAGGACAGATGCCAATGTCCTGTAAAGCAACCAGGCTACAGCCAGAAAGCTAGCAGACCTACAAACGCAATGAAACAATGTTGAGAGAACTATACACAATCTGACCCAAGGAAAGTCACCTGGCGCTGACAATGTCTCGGCTGAGCTGCTCAAGAAGGGGGATGAAACAACAAAGGCCCTTATTGCTATAAGCCAAAGAATCTGGGAAAGCAAAGAGCCAAAGACTGTCTGGTTTGGCCATGTGACCTGACATAACACTGACCACTCTTCAGGGTACCTTGGAGAAGGTGAGGGTTGGTGCTAAGGTAGAAAGAGGGCAATGCTAGCTTGCAAACATACAGCAATCCACTGACCATTCCATACAGAGCCTGCTCACCACTGCTTAAAACAGGCCTAAATGCAAGCTTTGTCAACCGCTGTGTCTATCCAAGAAAAAAACAAAACAAAACAAAAAAGCCATGCTTGTTTCCTACTGATGACCAGTTCCCATGGATCAGCATAACCATTCATAAACTGGTACTAGTCAAAGGATAAATGAATGAATAAGTGATAGGACTGTTGTGTGTGGGCTCTATGACTAAAAGACTTTATATAGCATGTACTTTCTTACTGTTGTGTTTGCTGGCATGAATATCTGTATATGGTTTTGATGCTACTGTAAAATAAAATGTGGTTTTTCATAGGACAACCCATTATAGTACAAGTTTTGAAGTTATACAGTTTTCTTTTCCAAATGGGGCCTACTCAAACCTGTCCTCTCAAACCTACCCACCAAAGACAGAAGGCAAAGCCAAAAAGTTTCAGCAGATCCTCAGGATACAGATGCACATGCTTCCTCAAAAGATGGTAAGAAGGGAGTAAAATAGTAACTCCATAATACTTCTGAATTATTCTTGATAAGAGGATTCTTAAAATCCTAGCTTCCATGGCTCGCTCAAAGATTATCATGGTAATAAATGAAATAATCTGCATTTCCATAGGGAAGCAGAAAGAAGCTAATAAGTCACAATGCAAATAACCTAGAAAAAGACATTTCCAACGAAAATACCTGATGAATCTTTGGTTAAGCTGACAAAATGTGTTAAAATGAAGTCATACAAGCATGGCACACATATACAGTATGTATAAACATGTCAACAGATAAACAGATGAATCCACATAAATATCTGCTGCTTTCTAACACACACACACATTCTTACACAAACAATAATTATTAATAAACATATCAACACCCATCTTGCCTATTGTCAGATGTTTTGATGCTTACTTATTTGTGAGGAAACATATTAATGAGTGCATTTATGCACAAATGTATTTTCATGCATGTACTCACGCATATATACACACTCATGCATACACACACACACTCTCATGTATGCGGTCGCACATACACACATATGCATGCCTGTGAAAGTTGAAAGACAAAGTCTTAATGTATCATTTTTTGCAGTAGCGCAAACAACATCAAAACATTAAAAAACATCCTTATACTCACCCCAAAATAAATAAACCATGCCTAAAACATCTAAAAGGGATGGGGTTTCTTTCCTCACAATCATTAAGCCATGCCTAGCACAACTAGAGTTTTAACCCTCTGCATTTCAAATTTATCTTTAGCATACTTTGCAGGGAAAATAGTAAGATGCATGCAAATTAAAAACTGAAATAAATGCATGGCCCAGAAACAATGCGCTAACTTCACACAAACAGCTGACCAGCCAGTGAACCAACCATGTGTGTATGTGTCAACCCTCTCACCACAAACCCTTTCATGATGGCTTCCAGGGTGTTCTTCACACTCTTCATGCCCTAAAGCCAGCAAGTCAACCCCTTAATTATTACATACTAAAGAAATAAGGGATTAAGAACAAATTAAAACAGATGTTTCAACTTCCTCAAAATGTAACTTTGCTTTAAAAAAAGAATAAACAGTAAAGAAACCAACAACTTATAACATATAAAAACACTAAACCATTGTGCGCAGCTCCCCAAAAAGAACTACTAGCTTTAAATAACATGATTATGGTCAGAATCAAGTGAGGGCCAAATTTAAGATTTTCCACAATTGCAATGTTATGTTTATGCAAATTAAAGATAAAAAAATCCATAAAATAATAATTCATGAAAAAAAACATATACACTATTATGATAAATGAAAATAGTGCAGCACAAACAAGGTAAGAAGTCATGTTTCTGAACGACAGACATGTTTATAAATGTATTCTACTATTTTCATTTGCTATTTAGCATGCATACAACGAATCTCTTTTTCTAGACATGCATACACTATATGGTTATAAAACAGTGAGTGACTGGCACAAGCAATAACGAATAGAAATTAATGTTTAAATACTCTAACTACTGATATTCCAGCTATACTCTGTTTCAGCTAGTAAGTACTCATTGACTTTTAAAAACTCCAATCACTTTTTTTTATTATGAAAGAGAAAAAAATGCAAATGGAGAACACATGAGCACAGAAATACATACATTACATGCGAATAAGCTTTCCCAGAAGCCACACCTAGCACACCTTGACTCTGTCTCTGAGTTACCAGACCAGCTACGGCAACAATGCATGCTACACATGCACTGATATCAATAACAAGGAAAATTTCCTTTTAACACTGCTTGCGTGAGCATCCACAAATAAGTCTCAAGGAAAATGAAGAGTGATTGACTAGACAGATGACAGTAAAAGAAAGCCTGGTGCGTGAGCTGAAATATTTCAACCATTTGGTTGGTATCACAGTGGTCTACCCTTTGAAACACTGAAATGTGCACAGTGCAAAACCTTTCTCTTCACTTTGGCATTATTAAACCACTTTTTGAAAGCAAAGCAGACGTAGAAGCATCTGACATTGCAAAATTTTTAGTTGTTAAAGATACTTTTTAATGAGAGAGCTGGTTTTGTTTTGCCCACATCAGTCTTGAAAAATTTCAGGGAAAGGTTGGACAATGTCATTATGCTGAAAATGAACCTGAGTTTGCAGCAGCATCTGTCAAAGTACTGGGCTAGTCATTTTTCAAGATGCGATCCTGTTTGTGGAAATGAATTACATCTTTAGAGTTAGCCACATTATCATTTCATAGCCCATTTAATGTTTTTTATCCAGCATGACAACAACTGCATCTAGCAGGACAACACTCGTCAGCACAACGAATGAACACCTACCATCAAAAGCAGAATGCCATCACCATTATTACTGACCAACCTGTCCAACTAATTTATATATATGAAGTGAATCCAGTCAAACATTTCTGAGACTCACTCAGGAGATCAAGGAACAAGTTTAACAAGGAAAGGTAATTCCTGAAAAACCCCTTCCTCGTGCACTCCATGATCAAAAAGACAGAGCAATCATTCAAGCTATTGCTGAATGCTGACATTCATAAAAACATGTGACAGCAAGCTGCTTTAATGTAAAGTAACTCAAAGATCTTCATGCGTGAATTTGCTTCGGTTAAAAAAATAAATTGTTCGATACCACTTAGATTTATCAAAAGAATTAAAGTGACTGATTTGTTGGTGTTTCAATGCCTTGGACGATTTTGTCATTTAATTTTTGAGATTCTCATTTCTTGGTTTAAAATGTCAGCATGACATGATTAAGCCTTTCCTTCTAAGATGATATGTTAAAATATGTTAGCAATTTACAAAACTGTGATTTTACAATTTGTAACAGCAAATTCTTAGACAATAATTATTTTAATATCCTACATGAACAGTTATTGCAAAAGGATTACTAAAGCGGATGAAACAAACTACTAACTGCAACACACTACTTTTAAATTTAAATGAGCTATCAATGTTAAAACACAGTGAACATACGACAAGACACATTTACTGCCTGTGAGTGGGACAATCTGTGAAAAATGCTATCAATAAGTAAAAGCCAATAAAATACAAGTGAGCCTACATCTGATATAGCCACGTTGTGTGTTTACACTTCTGAAGCAATCTAGTACTTGACTACAAAATGACCATGCAGACACAGCACCCTAATGCCAGCACTCAACACAAATATATGTGTTTGTTCTGTGTTACTTACACTATAAAATTCCGATGGCAGCATATAAAATGGCTGAAAAACCATGCTAGAAATCAGCTGAGGTAGTTCCTTCCTCACCCTCTCACACTCTTATTGAGTAGGTGAGAGAGTGAGTGAAGAGATGAAACAAGGGCAATATTGCAGTTATTATCAGGAATATCAATAAACATATATGCAAATCTAGAAAATGTGAGTTTCATCCTATATTGTAAACTATTTTTACAGTCTCCTTGTGAACACTTATAGGATAAAAAGCAGTCTGAAGTCACTATAGTCTGCTCACTGTCTCATGTACTCTTTGTATTGTAGAATATTCAAGTCAGAAATAGTTAAAAGATGAAGTTGTTGGGAATAAACCTCTGTCATAATTAAACATATTCGCATTCATCTAACAAGTCAGCAAATGACTAGGAAATAGTGTTTAGACTTAAAAATTATCAATGAGTTTTCGCCTTTCTGTGTACAGACCAGGTTGCATTTTAAGTGATCCTGATTTCCAAGTTAAGTCTTTCTCCTGTTGTAACATGTACTTAAACACTTATTATTATTATATTCTGATTGGACTTGCTTGTCATTACCAGCCCATATTTAGCACTCATATTTTTCAGAATATGGGGAGGTGGGTAGCTTTGAAGTTGCACTCTACATATATATATATGATCTATACATTTCTTTTGTTATTTCTGGCTATGTTAGAATGGTGATTAACACTTCCACAATAGAATGTAGTTTTTTGGTCAATCACTCATAAAAGGATGAAAATGGCAGAACCTAACAAAGCCTCCTGATCTGATCACATGTGTCTTCAAGTGTATTTGAAGACTGGGATGATGTATGCTTGTATGTGTGTGCAGCCAAAAGGCCGGTGTCCCCATGAATACCCAAATGTGAGGTTGCATATGAAATGTGCTAGCCCGCAGACTGGGATCCACTCTAACCACTGAGTTCTCAAGGGGTTTCTTTATCTGAAGTTTAGGCTACTGCACATTATCAACAACCCTCTGATAAAAACCTGTTATTTTCCTGTGCACTGCTTTCACAGTTGTTTCAGTAACTGTATTTTATCTGTCCTGCCCCAGTCACACAGGTGACAGGCAGTACTGCTGAGGTAATATATGTGTGATAGCGTGACTAGAGCCCACAGCTTGACGTCCAATAAACTCACTAGGCAGTGCCTACTAAGCAATTCACCCACGCTTTCTTCTATGGAGACATGAACTCCTGCCGCTTTAAGCTAAAAAAGTGTGTTATTTATTACCTTATTCCATTCTGCAACCCGCCTCACTCCGATGCGAACTTTCCTTCTTGTCTTCGAAGTAACATTTTGTCTTCTCTC
This sequence comes from Pomacea canaliculata, assembly GCF_003073045.1. Classification (NCBI taxonomy): domain Eukaryota; kingdom Metazoa; phylum Mollusca; class Gastropoda; order Architaenioglossa; family Ampullariidae; genus Pomacea; species Pomacea canaliculata. Next base: position 21,214,121 of record NC_037601.1, read on the forward strand.
ACTCATAATGACAAGCCACAGAGGAATACTGTGCTATAACACTGCACAACTACTGCGCCCACTGACCATTAGCTTCTCTGCCCTTAGTGTTGCGCAAATCATAATGTTGAAGTTATGTTCTAAGAATCCCCAAGTACCATTTAAAGCAGGAAAATATTATCAACTATTGAAATATTTTACAATATGCTCTTCTTAAGATGCCACACGGTGATAAACAATTCCTCACCTCCCCCTGTTTCTGGTACATTACCAGGACATAAGCCTATTTGCTTAAGTACTTCCTAACATAAATGGCAGATAAGCATGAATGATGCACATTTTAATGCACGTTTAACAGTTATTCCTGCACAAATCAAGGCACAACTTGCCAAAGTAGATTCACTGACCATTCCATCTCCTGTATACTATGTTGTCTATGTCTCAATTCTTATTTTAAGCGCTAAAAGTATGATTCTTACAAGTGTGAGTATGCGCTACACAAATCTTTCATTTATGATCGTTATTATTTCACAACTGGAAACTTTGAAAGATGACTATCCAACATATTATAGAAAGCCTTATCATTAAAAGTCACAATATTATTGTCATTTGAAATTTCTTTCTTTGTATGTATAATACTATGTTCAAATTACATTCTAAATTTAGGTCTGGTGTACTTTTGGATTTAGGAAAATGTCAATGCAAATGCATATTATTAAACATATCAAAATTAACTAGTCAGCACAATCTTAAATATCCCTGAAGGCTAAAACTGAACCTGAAATCATCTATATAGCCTTTGCTAAGCTTGGTCAATCAAGGAGTATGAAAAATTAAAAATAAAAATTCCTATTTCAATGATATGTATATGCAAGATGTATCTTCCTCCTACAAATGTACTTAATTTATTTTTCATTTTGGGGATGAGTGGTCTGTAGTACAATATTCTCAGTTAAAATGTGAAACATTTTAATAACTGAGCAGCTAATGTGGTAGTGTGCTTTATATGCCACAGAATGACTAAAACACACACAGGATATGAAACATATAAAAAATAAAAGCACATAACGCCCCTTACTAGACACAAATAATGACTGCATCTGATATTAGTTCAACATGCATTTAAGGAACAAATGCAAAACAAATAACAAACAGTGAAAGCCACTCGAATGCTTATCTATTTTTATCATCATCTCTCTCTCACACTCACACACATATCACCCAAACTAGAAAACTAAAAATCCCAATGAAGTTAAGTGACAAATCATCAAAGGTAATTTTCAGAAAATACCTGCAGTCTTTATACAGATGAAGCATATGCATGCAGGCTAATGAATGCCTTCACATATTTATTATTTTCCTTTTTTTCAAAAACAAGGACTAAAATGATGTGGTTACCTGGCTGTTTATGCGAGGTCGCATTTCCACACCACGACCTGCATTTCTCTCATCTTTTTCCTTCTCATTATCTGTGTCTGTCTTTTCAGGCTGGTCCACAGCCTGTGCTGAATCTTGAAAGCGTCGACTCTTGGTAAGGTTCAAGTGATTAGTCTGTAAGGGTTTCCAAAAAAAAAAAAAGAGAGAGAGAGAGGTATAGCCCAGGCTGGTAAAGAGAAAATAAATGTGACCCCAAAATACATTCTTATCAGCTAATAGCTTTGTGAAGGTCACCGACTGCTTAAGTGCCTATGGTTATCTCGACACAAAATAGGGAAGTGCACTGCTGCATTAGGTCTGTTGTGCTAGTAATGACACTGGCAGAAGTATCAATGTGGTCAGAGACCATTTAAAGAAAACCTCGCAAATGTAGAAGCAACAAAGTTATGTTTTGATGATTTGATCTGTGAAGAAAAATGTGAATATGCCCTTTAATCTCGAGATATCACCTAAACTGACAACAACAAAAAAAAAAGCCACAGGGTTCAGCATAATCTTACACACATTTAAAAGTCCAGAAACTGATGGAAAAATAAAAAAATTCAAAAGTCAAGAATATTAAGATACTGCAATAATACTGAGAGAATTTATCAATGACTCACCAGGCTTTTGTGGCTATCTGAAAGTTTGCTGATGACTTCGTCAATAACACTGTCAGATATATGTGCTGCCACACCAAGGTTTAATTCACTGAGAAGAAAGAAACCCCACTGAAAACTTTATCACAGGTAGGCTCAGACACTTTACAGTTAGTGCAGTCAGCTTAGAAATAGAAAGTCATGGATGCCTGTTATATCATGGAGTAAAAGGTGGCAGAAGTAAAACTAAGCTTTGTCTTTCACACTCTACATGTATATCCTAATGATAGTGAAACACAAAGCAATGCCTCTACAGTCAGTAATTACTAATTAAGATCTTTACCTTTTTTTTAAACATTTATTTTATGTTTGGATAATGCAGAGAGAAAGGAGAAAAAGAGGAGAAAAAATTTGAAGAAAGACAATGTAACAAATTCATGATTTATTTTTCTTATTTATTAACAAACAGCAGTCTATTGTAACACAAAAATGACATTGGCTGCTGGAAAAATAAACTGGAAAGTGGTATAAAATAGCTATGTTTATTGTTGCCTTCGATAAAATAAAAAATATCAGCTATTCTGTAGGCAAACAGCTGGTTCATAAATTAAGAAGTCTGATGTTTATGTCACCCTCTTCAGTTAAAACAGATCATTAATCAGAACAACAACCAAAACTCAGGTATAATTCTCAATCTAATGCCAGAACTTTTAAAGAGCATAATTTAAACAGCTTAATTTTTTTAAGAGCATAATATTATGTGTCAATCTATTCTTCAAAACAGCATTTATTCTCCATTCATCGTGTAAGCACCAACACATAAGAACAATTTTTAATGTAATATAAGCATAATTAATTTAATTAAGTTAAACATTATTTACTTTGGTGCTTAGAGGGATGAAGAGAATGATAGACCGGCAAGTAAGCAGGAATGGAAAAAAGAAAAAAAAAAGAAATCTACAAGCACAATCCAAACAAACAACACTAAATCCATCTGTTAGCTATTTCATTTTCCGTTTTTGTATTCTGTATATCATCAAGTATCCAGCTCTAGAAGGTGTGTGTCCTTGTTCAATATATATCGAATATATCTAAATGACTGCGTGATCAGACATATGGGTGGGTTTACGTGCAGGTGTACTGTGTGTATATGTGAATGAGAGAAAGAATAATATAGAGATAGTCAGGTAGGGATTAGAGAAAGAAAAAGGGCCACTGCTCTGACCTAATGGTCTTTTTAATGAGAAAATCACATTCTTAGCTTATTACCTGTTCACCCACTATCATCACTCACACACTTTGTACCAGAATGGGTTTCCCCTAAACTTCCCCCTTGTTATGAATACATCCTCTTCATGTCACTACCCTCACCTCACCCCAAATTTGCATTGGATGGATGGTGGTAAATTTAGCAAGTTTTTCATATGCATTCACACTCACTTCAATTTGTTGAAGACATCTGTGCTCACACCATTCAACAGCAGTTTGGCAAATTCTCGTGGAAGAGTGCTTTTGGCTCTACACTCAGCTTCTAGTTCTTTTGCAAAATCCTGCCACAGGAAAATCTTAGTAGAAGCAAAATTTCTTACAGGATATGAGTCAGTCAAGTCTATAAAGATATAATGAACAATGTTTAATGAGTTTACTTTTCTCACTAGCAAGAATCTGAAAAGTTGCGGTTTTCTTTTTTTCATACATCAATCCCACATTTGGTTCAATGGTTGAAAACTTAAACAAAGGGAAAAAGAACTAACGATTGTATCAATTTATGTTTTTGACAGGGACCAGGCTTAGCATCCATAAGTGTGTGTGTGTTATTGTGAATACGAAGCCTGTGTAGGTGAACAAGAGCTCATTAGAGTTCACCATGCCACATTGACACCTGAGCATAAATGTTAGCACGTTCCAGAATAGACAAATCACTGGGGGTGATTAGGAAGAAGAATAAGAATAGACAATTGGAAAGGCATCATGTGGGAACTGTGTTTTGTGTGTGTGTTGTGTGAGGAAGAAAGCATGGAAATCAGCTTTGTATTTCTTGCCTTGACAAGGTAATGTTATACCCAATTTGTATTAAAGTCATTAGTTTTATTTTATGGATGGTATAAGTGTAAACTGTATACTCCCTGCATATGATTGATTTTAATTAAAAGTTTTGAAAGACAACATATATGATACAAAAATGGTCAAGTAATTGTTACTGCAGAGGAAAGCTTTTTGTGTATCTTCAATTTTACTGGGTACTTAATAAATAACTAGTTTAAAAGAACTGCTTGGGGAATGCATATGTTTTTTCTGTGGCTTGGCTCCAAGAGGGAAGGAAGCTCTATGAATCAATGCTCCAGCCAGTCCAGAAAACTTGAGCACCTTCACACTTGTGAATATAATAAGTGGAAGAGTGTTCACCCTCCCAGTTTTGGGTATAATCAGTGATTGTGTGTTTCTAGTTATGTCATCAATTATATTCTATCAGGGGATTACTAACAAATGTGGGATTTTTTTTTTTTTGTTAAGGGGAAGTAATTCCTCAGATACTTATAGTGGAATCTATGTGATTTGTTAATATTCTTTAACAGAGTATGTCAGACTGGAGAACACTGTCAGACTTCATAAACCATAAATGCAGCCAGTTTCCCTTTCATAAAGAAGACTAGGCAAACCTAGTTCCGCCCATGAACTTGGAAGCTGACCTCTATGTGGTAGCAAAACTTTAAGTTTGAAATTTATCTGCTGACAAAACTAGTCAAGTCTGTTCGCTCATTCATGTCTCTGTCGTTCAGACAATAAGTTCATTGACATTGAGGGAGTTAAGGTACCTTTCCCAATTTTAGGTTTGTATTTTGATCAAGCTCATTTCATACAGCACCATGTTTGTTTGATCTGGTGAGTAGCTCTTACAACTCCAGAAAGACTGCAAGCATAAGGTTGTATCTGTCAGTAATACTGCTAGATTTGTCTCTGCATTGGTCATTTCACAACTTTAATACTACAACTCTGTTCTGCAGGGCTTATCTGTTGACCATATCATATGCTTGCAAAAATTTAGAATGCTGTGCACCTTTTTTTTCCCATAAATCTAAGCATGCACACATTACACCTTTGCTCAGAACTTCACTGGTTTCCAGTGAAGTTTTTGGCTGCCAGGGAACTTTTGAATACAGCACAAAATTACAACTCTAGTTTGCCACTATTTTGAGGGCACACTTCCAGCCTATCTTTCTGCAACACTATCCACACATTGTCCTTTTAGATTGCTCTGTTTATCTAGAGAAAATCTGATGACTGTTCCTATAAGGACTAACTTAGTCTTTTGTGTATGTTTGCCTCTGTTGCACCAGCTGTCTGGAATTCCATTTCCCTTCCCCTTTACCTGAGATATGCATTGTCATTGTCAGCATTTAAGCAATTGCTGAAGATTTGGTATTTTGTTCCATTGTGCCTTTGACCAATAGTATGTTGTTTAGAAAATGCAAAATCTTGTTTTGCATTTTTTTCTTATCATAGTGTGTGCTATATTTTTGTAAAGGTCTGCAAGCAATTAGGGAACGGTGCTCTATAAGTATTATATATCATTATTATTATTGTGAGGTTGGAGAACTCTTGTGTTGATACCACTGCTTGGAGAAAGTGTTCCCTTTTTATTGTTGTTTGGTGCAGAAGGGTATAAAGGTAGGTTGAATCAAAATACTTTGCAATGTTTTAGGGGAGATTATCAGCGGGCTGTTGGCTAGAAACTTGCCTGCATGTTTTATTTCTGGAAAAAAAAGAGTCAGAAAAATTTTGCTTTTGGGCTCAGTATAAAATATTGGAAAGTCCACAGGCAGACATTTGGCTTCTGTCCTTTGGTAGAGAACCTGTGGACATAGTGTATGCATCTGTGCTATATTTGTTCATGACAGTTTTGTACTGTCAGGAGTTCATTCCCTAAATAACCTATATTAGCAATTTTAAATTAATGTATTATCTATGGAATATTCCTCTTGTTCTATCTATAAAACAAAAGTGTATCCTGCTGTCCACATAGTCTGTCACTGGCAAAGGCCAAAAGATCAAAGATGCCTATGACTACATCACAAAAATAAAATAAAAAGCATTGCCCCTAGAGTTCCGAAATAGACTTTGTTCTCGCGAACAAGTCAGCAATCTGACATAATAGGGCAGTCTATAATCTCCACTTTATCAAACATTTGGGCATGAAGCATGGCAGCATATAATCTTCACTTACTTTATCAGCCATAATTCCAGCACAGTGATTTAGTGTACACTTCAGCATGTCTTCTACAGTTTTCTGGAAAAAAAATTAATGTACAGGCAGTGAGAAATAGACATTTAGAATAATCACCTGATTTCATGTCTGCTGCTGTTTTTGCTACCACAGCAATGATGGTCAAAGATCAACATTTCTTTTAATTCTTATTCCCAATTTTTCATGGGATGATTTTTTTCTTTCAACATCTTTTATTCTGAAAACAGCCAGCAGACATGGCTTATATTGTAGCTGTAGCTAGCCATCTGAGAATTTCAATGAATGGAAGAAAGATATGTGATATTAACATGGATTGAATTGCTTTAGCTTTAATTTTACCCTGGTGGGGGTTTTGTTGGTAAAGTCTTACATGACAACCTTGTACATAGTAAGCAGTAGGAATAAACAGTTATAAACAAAAGGTAAAGATCAGTTGAACAAGGGGAGTTAATTCTAGAAAGATAAAGGCGAGTGTTAAATAACAAAGGTTCTACATACAAAGGAACATCAGACAAGTTTATCTGAGCATTTATAATGGTTATTTGGACAAAGACCCACCCACTCACCTGAATAATCTGTTCCATGACAGTTTTGAGACTCTCTGCCATGGTTTGAAGTGTAGTCTCCACTGTGTCTCCAGAGTCCAACATCTGAACTCCTACCACCTGAAGTCTGGGCAGCAGCTGCAATAAGGAGAAGGAAAATTTAAAAAGGTTTTCCCAGACTGATGCAAAAGGCAACTAAATCCTAAACAAAAATTAAAAAAATAGGCCAAGAATATTCCCACGTAAAGTGCTGCAACAATTTGCTAAAAATATTTCCTAAAATTAATTTTTTTTAAAAAGGAGAAAAAAAAAATGACCGAGAAGTATTTCTCTTAATGAATCTGATAGACAAAAATGCATGGTGTCTACCTGTTTTGAGTTGTCAGCATCTTTAATAACTTTGCTTGCTTGATCAAGCTCTTCCTTCAGAGTTTCAGAATTGTTCACAGTGAGGGCGTTAATTTCATCTTGCACTTGTACACAGAGACGATCTACCATCTGAAGGAAACAAAAGAAGAGAAATATATAATTAATAATGTCTCAGAAGAAAGTTCTAGTTCAGCATTCTTTCAGTCAATTCCATATAATAAGAATATTTAGCACTCCCTTCACTCCACACAAGATAACAGGAATGTTCCAAACACCTATAGCCTATATCACAAAATGCACGTGCCCCGTGCTAGTTTAAACAATACAATGTCTCTTCTCTGTTCACAGCTTGCAAATCTACATCAAGTGGACATTTTTGTTCAAATATTATGTGTTAATATAAGCATTTCTACAAGCATATTAAACTTGACTAATGAGCATGCAACCATAAACGTCATGTTTCTGTCAAATAATATGGCAGCAGCTACATGTGTCTATCACCTCAAGAAAATCTTAAAGAATGAAAGGTAATGTTGCAATATATTTCATTTCTCTAGCGTAAAATGGACTGTCAAAGAATTACACAAAATTGCATGCCTCTCAAATCCTGTTTGTTTGTGCTCACCTGCTGTGTGGAACTGATGAGGAATCCCTGTTGCAAACGATATTGCTGATCTGATGCAAACTTGCGAGGGCTATGGTTACGCTGCAGCAGTCTCTCAACCTGTTCGAACACACTTTTCATTAAAGAGCTTCCAAATAAGTATACTGTGCATCACTCATTTTATTCCACACATACCTGTCCAATTGCTACACATCATTTTGGTCACATGATTACACTGCCCAATGGACAGCCAGCATATTTAAAATTACTTCATTTTAAAAACTTAAAATCAATCAAGTGTACTGAAAAACATTTCATCCTTGTTCAATAGCTTTGCCTACAGCTTCATCCTTATGTTCATACTAATTCTATTGTAAACTAAATGGGTCATGAAAAACAATGATTAAGTGTAGCAAACATTCTCTACACTTACCTTCTGTAAAGCAGCCTCTGTCCGTTCTGGCTGCAATCTCATGGCAGCCGCAGCATCATTTACAGGAAATGGCATCCGCTTCATTGTGAAATTTCTAAATCCAGCAATAAAGTTTAATCTCTTAAATTTCTTCAAAAATGCTTAACATGAGTAAGCAAGGATCATGTCATTAACTCTATTTAAAAATAAAAATGGAACAAAATCTGATGCACTATTTGAGTGGCCTGCAAAAAGTATTTATAATTTAAATTAACTGAACTCTTTGAAAGAGCTTAAACAAAGAAACAAATTCAACTTTTCTCTTTTTTAAAAATTAATAAATAGAAGACCAAATGGACTTTACCAGTTTTCAGCTCACCAACAATGGGAAATAATCATTGTTACGGACATGTATTGTCTTACAGCACATACAAGATCTCTCTGAAAAGGGGATTACTTTGAAATGGAAACCCTGTTGTCTGAACTGAAATTAACTATTAGTGACACCACTGCTTTCCAGACAGACCTTGTGCACTGCTGCATGTCTTATAGCATACATTAATAATTTGTTTACACATATATGAGCTATGTGAAATGTGAAATAACTGCATATAGCGTTAACTGAACCATTTCTGGAGTTGCATCCTCTAACCAGCAAAAATGATGGTTAAAGCACAAAGCAATGGAAAACAACAGAGAAACTGCTGAAACTCATAACCATCCTAATGCGGAATGCATAAATAACATTAAATAACATCTAAATAAATTCCACATGATATTTCTGACTATGTAGACAGTAATTTTGAAAGTAAGTGGTCCACAAATTTTTCAGATTTACACGACTTACAGGACTAGACAGCCAGATGCATGCTGTGTAACATTGTGTACAAAACGATTTTTATAGAGTCAATTCAATATACCTAATATCTGTGGATTTTTAAGAATGTGCAATTGATTCTGGATCGATCCAGGTAGGAAAAGCTGATTTCTGCAATTTTTCAACTTATACAGTCTATTATTTATGATTTGTCTTGAAAATGGGAGAATTTCATGTATACCTATCTGTTTTTTTAATATATCAAAGTTGAATATCCTGAGGGTTAAGTAGATATTCAATGATTTGCAAGAACTAAAATTTCGCAAAATAATTCTTGCAAATGGTACCAATATCACTCACTTTTCCAATGCTTCAGCAATATCTTCAAATCCCTGAGCTGTGACTCCATTTTTGTCCCATACCACTGCCTGTAGATGAGTGTTGATTTGGAGTGCTTTACACAGCATTCGTGCACCAAAGTCTCCTATATTGTTTCCACTGAAAATACATTGATGGAGGAAAATGACTTATTGGTCATGGGATATTCAATAAAGTAAAAAACAATTTAGTTTTTAGATCTTACATAGAACTACAAAAGAAATGAACAAACAGATGAAATTCATGCAAATGTAGACATCCACACACACACACGTGCGGACCGCCCCCACCCCACATGTACCCCTATTCACTCTGCTTCTCTCATATACAAGCATCTGCAAAGTGCATGCATCCACACAAACCCTCTCTCTACACCACAATATGCAATATGACACAATCAATATGTTTTGCATTTTTTCCAAAGCAGTCACATCTAAATGTGAGGTGTATTTGCCCAAATTCAATGCTTTTAACAGGCTACAGAAATAATTGTTAAAAAGAAATTGTTTTTTACCGAACAAAATTTGTGTACATTGCTCAAGAGTAAAGGTTGGGACACAACAATGGAGCCAGCTGAATACAGTCTGTTAACTGCAGACAATTTTCGTTGCAAGTGAAAATGGAGAAGACTGAGTGACTGTTTGGGTTGTTTGGAAGGTTTTAGAAGGATAAGTGTGAAACAAATTGTAAATGGGTGGCAAGTTTTTTCGCTTCCCATGTCAGAGTGCCCATGGGAAGTGGAGACTATGCTGTCCAGGCCCAGTATGAACTTTTTTTTTTCAAACTTTGTTTTTCTAGACAATAGTGTACCCCCGTCTTGACATTAATAATAGGAGTGGTCCAGTGGTGCGATCGTTAGCATCTGTCACCCACACAGTGCAGCTGGCTATCCTGGGTTCAGCTCTCGTCTCGGGAACACTGTTCTTTCTCTGCATGTGAAGTTATGTTTACAAGGCTGGCTGCCTTGCTGTGATATAGCCTTAGTTGTTGGCTTGGCATAAAACACCAATTTCCAACCTTCCCCATATCTATAATAATAATTTATACTGTAGGCAGTTTGTAGAAAGTCTGCTGGATGGCACTATCAGATTACATGAAGGTTTGTTGGTCCTAGAACCAGCTCTTCATGTGGAGGACCATGGACATGTATAGGTGGATTGCTGTCTGTCTGCCAAGACAAACGCTCAGCCTCTAGCGAAGTTCTCCACTGTTAGTCTCAGCAAGACATAATAAAGAATGTGACTAAACGTACATGTCGTCTAATGCCTCATTTATGTAGTTAATCTGAAATGTGAATAAACAGGTCCTCTAGATTTTTTTGGTGAAAGTCCACTGGATACCGGTGTCAAACAACCCAGTACAATTTATTATTAAATTTAAATAGGGGCCATACTGGAGGACATGTCTTGTTGAAAAAAAAAATGTGTAGATCTTGTGCATACGTGAATGATGGAAATACATGCATATGACATGACATCATGCAGCATCAACAAATTATGCATTATCAACAAATCAAAAGCTAATCTTTTAAAAATTCTTACCTGATGTCAATTTCTTGCAGTGATGTGTTGCTACCCAAAGCATTGATGACAAAAGTTAAATCATGCTTCAGTTTAGATTCAGCCAAGGACAAAGATTCCAGAACCTGTTTTTCCCCAAAAAGATGCTCCTTCAGATTCACTATTTAAAACAAGAACTAAGAGTGTGCTGTTTCCACTGTTTAAAATGTTTCAGCCTTAAAACAAAAACAGCACCAACATATTTTCTTTATAATAATAATGACTTGTGGTCTATATATCATATACTTATGTCCTTTATCTTCCCAGGGTAGCTCTCTTAAACCAATAATTTTTCAAATCCGTACAATTTCAAGTTATACAAGTGAACTGAAAATATACTAGAAAAAGTCTTGCAAGACTTACTGATGCATCTTCCTGAATGAGTTGTACCAGACCATCCATAATGTGCATCATGTATCTGAAATAACAAGACAGCTCACATCAAAATTATAGGTGGCCTATGATAGTATACAAGGTACTCAAGTTACAGAACATGGTAGGTGACAGAAATAGCATGCCATGTACTTTCCAATTATAGCACAATAATTATTCCTGAGACAATGAAACACATACACACACCCAATCACCCATCACCCTCTTCATAAAGTATATATGCAAACTGGGGAGAGTTCCCAGTTTCCCATGTCCCCGGTTTCTAAAAGTTATTTCTTTCTTTTTATATAGATATATAAAATCACTAATCTTCCTTCACATACAGCAGCACCTGAGCACAATCACATGCATCACCCTCCTCCTTAACTTTAAAAAAAAAAAACACCAAAAAACCTCCTATAATAAAAAAAACTTGAAAACTCCAAAACAAGCATAGTTTTCAAAGATTAACCTTCACACTAAACCTAACACTAAATTAATCTTACTTTTTCAAATAACATACTAACTCACCTTCTGTAAATGATCAAATGTAAAGTATATATAATAGAACTTTATTTTAATTAAAATGAAACAGACAACTGCTATTTTAGCTTCCTTAACCATTGAACACTTTAATTTTGTGGGCTCAAAGAAGCAGAAATCAATTTACTTGGGTTTGATCATGCTAAAGTTCCTTCCAATGGATAAATGCTTCAGGTGCCTGTTTTTGGCAATTTCTGGCAAGATCACTCTCAGATCTGTGTCAAAATCTGCAAAATTGAAAAAAATTTGTATATTACAATTAGCAATCAAAATAAGTCAATTGTTTCAAGATCTGAAACAGTCAAACACTAATTCTGTGCATTTGCATACTAGCAAAAAGTCAACTGATCAAATTTAAAATTGCAGATAGGAGCAATGCAAAACTGACAAGAGTATTACTAGAACTCATGTTATGTGTTAAACTGACATGAAAATAACAAGTAATCTGCCACTGTACTTTCTCTAAATAAAAAAAATATACACGCCACCTACTGTTAGTCTTCCACATTATCTTGTAGGTGTCTTTAGACAGTTCAGCACATCCCTGTCTCCAAAAGGGATTCAGATATAGTATTCTTGCAATCAAATCTCAACTGCACACCCATACATTCAGCTAAAACTTACTGTTGTTGCTGAGGTCTAAGCGAGCAAGGGAAGTAATGTTGGCTATGCAGCCCCCAATCACATGAGCCCCTGCACTGCCGAGCTCGTTGCTGCTGAGGTCAAGCTCAACATTGCGGATGTGAGGATTGCTTGCCAAACCAAGCAGGAGTTCCCTTTAGAAAGTTAAAAAAATAAATATAACTAGAATATTTACAAACAGCTTTCTAGCCAGTTTTATCTAGGTACTTTTCCCCTTTCCTTCACTTTCTCTTGTTATATCACATGCAAATGTGGACATATGGACACAACCAATGTGTGCACACACAAACACACATGCACACACACACACATTCAACTACATACTTAAGAGCCTCTGGAGGTAGTCTAGTTGCTGAAAGATCCAATTTCTGCAGACTGCAAGCACTGGCGAAATACTGTTTCCATGACACTGGAACTAACACTTCCTTAGTTTTCTTTTGAGTGAACACAGTCCCAGCAAGGCTGAGTGCAGTAAGATGGGGACATCCATGTATCAGAGGGCTACAGAGCTGCAAGACAGATTGTCATGCTAGCATGAAAGAACCCAAGTCAGGTTTGACAAATGAATCCAGAGTACAACCATTACCACCAAAGTTTCATACCCCAGAAAAGAATAAAGGAGAAAGGAAATAATAAAACACACAGATGAATATACAGTTCTAACTAAACATGTGACTTTTCTCCTACTGACAAATTCGGTGACTCAATCCAGGCAATAAAGCTTTAAGCCACAGTCTGAATGAACCATATTTCTAACATCAGTACAATGCAGGATTTAAAAAAACAAAACAAAAAAAACTGCAGTTTCTAACCTCTCAAAGTTTCTGACAAAATTTAGAATATATGTCAAGTTTATAAAGTTAGAAATGTAACATGGGTAAGTTTTTCCCCTCTCAGTCCTTTAATTTTTCACTTTTAATCCATCATGCTCTTGTATGACAAGCATAAAAAGGTCAAGACTATTACTTACATTATCCATTGCACAATCTGTGCCTGACAGGTCTAAAGTTGTCAGATTGTTAGGCTGGGCCAAGAAGCTGTAGACACTCTATCAATCAACAAAGAAACAGTTTAAATAAAAATAACTAAAATTTCTTGTCACAGCAGTTCACAATGTATTTTCTAAACAATTCATCTTCCAGCAAGATAATAATAATTATTAATCCAGTGCAAACGATTTTCAGCCACAAGATGTCTGAATTAACTCATATTTAGTATCTACTAAACTATAGTATAGTTTAAAAAGTTGGCTCCAGTTAGGATCATTTTTAAAGACAAAAAGGTGGCAACAGGCAGATAAATGACCTCCAGGTATAGGGTGAAGATGGGTAAGTTCCAACAAGCAAATGCTGACCATAGACACAAATTTAAGCATCACCGATCTTGAAAGATCAAAACATCAAAATCTTGAGAAGATTGTAACTGGAACTTCTCAAGTTAAGGACTTCTCAAGTTAAAACTTAAGCCTTTGCCTACCCTCTGATAAAATGCACCATTCAAGTTTTCATCAAACTTTCAAAAGCTACACAAAAACAAAAACTTTCAGAAAAAGACTGCAATGAAGCAAGCAAAAACAAATATATAACCTGAATACCTCTTCCTCCAATATGCAAAATTTTGTAAATAAAACTATATGTTGAATTAGAACTTTACTCACAGAAAAATCTTCCCCTTTCTGTCCATTATCTGCAAATTTCAGTGTTCTGAGTGATGTTAGAAGAGTCTGGCTCTGTGACAGTGTTTCTGCGATCTTTGCAATGCACTTTGTTGTTAACCCAGTGCGAGAAAGGTCAAGGTAATTCAAGCCTCTGGACAAGCTCTTCAATGTCCCCATCAATGATGTAGCTCCTACAAAAAATGGTATTTTTAAGTTACTATAATAAAAAGAAAAGTCTTTTCTTTTTTGGCTTTATAAAGGAAAACTGTGAATTTTATTCATTGTTGAATGTAAAAACATTTTACCTCTATCTTCAATAGTATTGCCTGAGAGATCAAGCAGTCCAAGCTGGGTCCCACTGTTAGAAAGTATGGCTGTGGACAACTTCTGTACAAAGTCACTGTAAAGAAAAAAAAAGAAACCTGCTTATGTCAGCTTAAAGTGATCAGCAGAGGATAAAATGATGAATCACCCCTTTTATATTAAAGATCAAAACAATGGCCAAGAATGGATTGAAATATTACAGCTTCAAATTTTATTGTAGGCTTATGAGGCTCTGAGCAGTTACCAAGTATGAAAGTGAACTCTGCATACTTAAGTTTGCTTTATTTTTATAATTGTTTATTTTTATAATTTATAATTGAAACAAAAGAACTAAATGATGACATGAATATTCAAAGGACAAACTTTTTATAAAATAAAACCAAATAGATTATTATCTTTAATAAGGAAGAAAGGTAGCTGTTAGAAGAAGTATCCTGTTTCTTTGTATACAAGAATACAGTATGCAAAAAATGAGTCAAAAACAAACTTAAAATCATTGGTTGCCTGAGCAGCAAATGGAAATAAAAGTACTAAACAGCAAACTACAAAAGGATATAACTCATAATAAGGTGATACTAAGGAAGCTTACACTTTAACACCAGTGTTGGAAAATTTTAATTCCTCTATGAACGCATTTCGACGCATCACTTTCACAATCTCATTGGCCATCTCTGGAGTCTGAAAAGAAATACAACCCAGTGGAGTGAAACCTATTGCTCAATAAGTGCCCAGAAAAGAAAGCTGCACCAATAATCCATTGTTTACAGCTCATAAAAAATGAATTCTCATGCAGCTGGCTCTAACAGAAAATTGGAACTTCATGAACATCAATGAACACATGTAGCTTGATATGTCATTATAATAAATAATAAACTAATGTATCATTTTTAATTCAAAACATCATATTTTTTTCTCATGCTGTACTTTAGCATTTGCTGCAGTCCATCAGATGGACTAGTAGACACTTTTAAACATGGTCTTCTCTAAAACTATCAACTCTTCTAGAAAAGAACTTATTGCAGTCAAAGTTACACTTCAAATTCTACATAACTTTAATTTTTTTTTTATTTGGCTTTACAGATTAACTTAAACTAATCCTTTCTTGAAATCTATTAATTTTGCAAGTAATTATGACCATTAAACAATAGTCACAAATGTAATTTTTTTATAATTTAAACCCTATTACACCCCCACCCCACCACCACTCTTTTTAACATGTATTCTGGCATGAAAGACACACATTCAGACATTCACAAATCAGCACGTCTGTGTAAATTCAAGGAGTCTCTAATATCCACTCACATACTCATAAATTGATGGACTTACCAACTTAATACTATTCACATTTATGCCGGTAAACCAAGTGTTATGTTCCAAAGCACCTATGATGGGAATAAGATCTCTGAAAAGAAAAAAAAACATTCACCAGGTCTTCCTTTAAGGAAAAAAAAATCCTTTGAAAATGTAAATTAGCCAATACTTGAAAATATCTAGCTTCTAAAAGCAGCATGATTTCTACAAAGTCACATCCAAATGAGAAGGAAAATTTCAATAAAAAGAAAATAAATGAACTCTTTGCTGAATATAAGCTATCTGTAGTTTCAAAACTTTTTTTTTTTTTACAGCTTTACATGTTTCATTAGTAACTTGACTTAAATGACCAAGAGTATTTGTTTATATTGCTACTTCCCTCAGGATGCATGTAACCTGCCAGAATTAGCATCATATGCTCTTTACAATAAATCATCTACTCACTTTTCTTTTAAGTGATCAAAGTCTCGTAGGCACAGTTCTCGGGAATCCTGGGAAAGGTAGATTGTGTCCACATCCTATTTGAGAGAATGGCGTATATTCATCAACTTTTGCTGCTAAGGTATCTTACCATTCCATTACTTCAATTTTAACAGATATAGTTTGGACGATTCTAGAAGGAGTGCTGGGGTGGAATAAATACTTGATGTTACACTTACTATCATGGCATGGCAGCTGTGAAGACGCTGCAAGTGGGGAAGTGGAGCAACATTTTAAGAGACAGGTTTGGTAACAAATTTTTGTCTTTTTGTACTCTGGATTTTTGGAAATCATTGAAAATGTTATTAACTTTTTATGTAGACACCTGTTAATCATTAATAACCTTTTAAATAACCAAAGTTATGAGGGTAGCAAAAGATAAGTGCTACGTCAGAACTGCCAGCTTTGTCAGCTAAATGGGGAGACCACAGAGTGGCACTGTGAAATGAGGATAAGGTTGCCATCCCCCAGAGTAAGCACCTGCTTTCGTGCTGATCATTGATTATGTCCACTCCTAGAGCGCAGCCAACTGTCATCCCAAATGAATAAAGCCTCGTGCTTGTTCAATCAACAGCTGCGACACATTGTAACATGCCACAAACTGATCTGATGTCATCTCACCACAAGAAGAGTTCATTACGTGCACACCGTTCTTTCATCAGAGTTGTCTTGCTGTTAGATACTGCTTAAGCTTGCATATTTCTTCTTTAAAACTGTTGACGCACATGCTTACCCAAGCAACTTCCTCTCTATATGGAAGACTGTAGTAATCACACATGCATGCATACATGGTTGTAAACCCTCCACAAGGTCCCACTTCACGATTTTCAATGTCTCGAATCATCTCATGCATGGTTCGGAGACGTTCTGGGGGCAACACTTCAACTTTTATGATCAGTCTCCTGCACAGAGGAAGAAAGCTTTTTGCAGAAGACTAAACATGCAGAATGCAATAACAAATCAATGCTACATACAATGATGAATAAATGTATGTGTGAAAAGCAGGTACCCCTTTTATAAAAAGAGTTGTCAATATTAACATCAATTCCAGCCAAAGTGGAAGACAAAGAATGCAGTGAACACACAAAATAAGCTGCATAGGACTTAAAAGAAAGGAAATTCAGATAAAAAAAATCTATTCCTTGATAAAATAGAGCAAATCTTCATAATTAAGCAAATCATCACCAGAACTCACTTAACATTGACAGAGACTTATTCAATATATAACAGATTCATATAACCCCCAAAGAAGTGGAAAGAACACTAAATCGGTAAAACAGATTCCCATCTGTCTGCAGACCCAAGGCTGAAAGACGAAGAAAGATGCTAGCAACCAGCTGAACTCCAGATAAATGTGCAGATCCATTACTGACAGCCA
The DNA here is from genome assembly GCF_003073045.1 of Pomacea canaliculata. Lineage (NCBI taxonomy): Eukaryota > Metazoa > Mollusca > Gastropoda > Architaenioglossa > Ampullariidae > Pomacea > Pomacea canaliculata. Next base: position 21,231,752 of record NC_037601.1, read on the forward strand.
AAGTACAACACATTCATACTGCAGACACAAAAGCATGGACAGCTGCCATCTTCAAAGTCCTCACCAAAATAAAAATAACCACAAATAATACAAGTCAACAGCATTATAAACTGATATCAAATCATATTATCCTTCACCACAACCACAATAATAGTGTCAACTATAAATGTACTTCTATTTCATTTATTTTTCTTAATCCTAAACCTAAAAAAAATCATCATAAAGTTACTGCAGAGAAACAACCCCCCCCACACACATACACACTCTCCAGGATAAGATATTTTCTTTTGAGGAAATCAAAGGAGAGGATTGTTTTGCTTTCATATGTGCAATGACTTTACTGGGCGAAGACAAGAGCATCCAAGTGTTTAATAATGGTGAATGAATTTGTAGTGCCCTTCCTTGTGTGGAGGCCAACTTAGTTATTACTCATTAGCTGTTCTCTGCTAATACACTGCAAAAGAAAGTGAAAATAAGAAAAGAATATCATTACATACTCTAAAGGAAAGGCTGGGAAGATGTGTTTCAGTGAAACCCCAATATGGGTTATCATGTGGTTGACCTCTTCTGTGTCTGCCTCCAGAGTTGTGAAAGAATACACTTTTCCATCCACTGTAATGGCTAACTGAAAAATACATCACAGCCCACAACCTAAACTTGGGTACATTACACTGACATGGTCTTATTGCAAACACACTGGGAGTGGTTACTCTTCTTTTTAGTAATGTAATGCAGAGAATAATTACAGGTGCATGTTGCATGGTGAGATGATTTTAAAACCAACACCCTACTACCAACTAGAATTTTTGACGTGATACAAATTATCTGTTACTGTAATCTTCACAAGCATTATTAAAGCAACAATAATAACTGACCATCTGATATCTACAACAATCATATAACAACACCTGCAACTACTACACAAAGCAAATGGTTTTATTATTGGTTTTTGAACTTTATTATTAATGGTTATTAAACAGGGTAAAAAATTTTGATGATGCAGATAACTGGATGATCCTAATTCTATATTCAGAATATTCAGCATAAGTAATAAATAACAGGCTAATGATTTGCTAATGTGTTAGTCCCAGCTTGTCTTCATGTCTGTGCATTATGTTTTCCACTTCCTTGTCTGCTGAGCTGTTTATGTTTAGACCTTACTATTGCCAGCAAAATTAAAAAAATCCCCTTCTATTTCCAAGCTTAACACGTTTCCCATTCATAGAGGAGTTTGACACCACAGAATACTGACAGACACATCATGCTAAGTTTTTGATCTTCAGGCTTGACTTTTATACACTGCTATTACCATAAATGGAAGCAATATTCTGAAGTAATGTTTTTAAGTATCATTTTGCAAAGATTTTAATCTGTAGTGTAAACAAACATGTCTTTCAAATCGGAAGAATGCAAAAGAAAAAAAAAAAGAAAATGAAATAGGACGCAACTGAACATAATATGCATATGAATGTTTACGATGCCATTATAAATGTTTCTGTGCTATTTTTAGCAAGTAATCAGATGTCAAAGATAATGCATATATACCTTATGAATATAAATTTAATAACCATGGTTAAGAAGGAAGCATAAAATATGACAAGGATGTGCACACTTCTGCTTTTCTCCACATTGTTCCGATGTAACAGCGAATACGAAATCGTAGCTCGGTATATAACTGAAACACCTACTTTATGTTGAGCACCAACGATATATCTGATGATGTCATTCCTCATTTCTGTAAAATAATCTGTTGCTAAATTTCATACTTTTATCAAACAGATCCAAGCTGCATAAATTAAGTAAACTACCCAGTTTCACGACTATATTTTTCACACAATATTTTGGCATTGACCTGCTCTATGTATGCGTGAACATCCCAACATAGTTGCAGGCAATCTTTACCTTAACTGAGCTAAAACCTTCCCCTAAACCCCATCCCAAATCCTCAACTAAACACAGATGTCTCATACAAATTTGCTGAGCTTACAAACTAAAAACATATAGGCAGGCATGCATGCAAAAACACACACACTCACACACTCTCCATAACAAGAAAAAGAGGACACATCAAAATGTGAGTAACAAAGATAAAAACTGAACCTGCAACCTTTGCATTCAAAACCATTTACCTTACTCACCATGTTATAGTAGCTTCAGTCAAAATGATCGCCAGTTAATCTTTTTGAAGTACTGCAGGTGGATAAAAGGACAAACTAAAAGATGATCAGCACAGGCATGACAAAATGTCATGGGGAAAAATATAATAGCACCCATGTCAACTGTAAAGTGAAGAGCCTGTGATTCTGTTCCCAACTTTCGACAGAATGTAAAAGAAGTAAATCATCAGTACATACTCTCCTGAAGACAACAAATAACTGGGACAAAAGTAAAGTGCAAACCTGATTGGGTTTCTTGCTTTCCAAGGCTTGAAAATCGAGAAAGTGAAAATTGTGTTCCACCTGTTAATATTTAATAAATGTAAACTTTATATTTTCTGAGATGATAAATCCACAACACAGCATAACAAACTTTGCATTCATTAAACATACTTTAAAAACTGATCCAGAATTGTGATACTTATGTATACTGCTTTCAGACAAATAATACTGCTGATGTGTTCTACTTCTAGTCCTAAATTGTGACCATCTATTTTCATTTAAAGCTTGTCTCCACATAAGAAATGTTCTATACAAAGTCACTTATTATTATATTACTACTAAAATACAAAGGTATATCTAAATCATAGTAACATTTAGACAAACGGAAATGAAACCCATTTTCAACATTTTGCCTTTTAAATAATTGAAATAAATTTATTTCAACCATATCAAAGTTAATAATTATGTAAACAGAGCGTTTTTGGTCATACAATATGCCTGCATATTGTACATGTGTATGCATGTGTGCATGCCTATATGTGTTGTTTCTGATCATGTATGTAGTTCCTGGTCAAGTAGTGTACGTGAAAGGTGGAAATAAAAGAATTTCAAGAAGGCTAAATTTGAGCAGCAGATCATACTGTTATCTCTTAGGCTGACAAACATTGAAACTGCTCTCTTCCACTTAACAAGCATGCCTTGGTAGTCAAGCTCTTTAAACAGACAAAAACTATCCAGTATGAGGCATGGGGAAAGTCTTATTATCTACTCTTACCAAGATCCTGACTTTGTACACTGGTTTGAGGAACACTTCCTTGTCTTAAATGCCTCAGAGACTAAGGAAATGATCTTTGACTTTTGGACAAACAAGCCTGAGGCAGTCATTAGTACTATCCATGATGATATAATTCAGGTAGTTGACTTTTAGAAATACTCAGGTACTATCTTCAATAACAGTTGGGCCCATGTGGTTCCGGCGTCTTTTGCCTCGCTCTCTACTGTTCTTTTCCAAGTGGGCATGACACGATCCTCTGCAAGAGCCAGCAACGCCTATAGCTCCTACGGAAACTTAGATCTTTCTGTCAGTTCTGTCATCCTCACTCAGCTTTATCAGTCTTACCACTCTTTCTTTTCATCTCTTGGTTCCACAACATCTCCCTAGGGAACAGGAAGTCTTGTCTCCCTTGTTGATATCTGTTCCAAGATCACAGGAACCAGGAAGAGGGACTTGGTGGCCTTATGTCATCCTTAGGTATCCCATATCCTATTTTTGATCGTGTATTGGCACACAATTTTTAACTCTTGCAGTCTGGCTGTTGGTACATGATGCTTGTGTGGAGAACTAATCATCACCGCAACTCATTCATTCCATGTGCACTTACTTGATCAACTGTACCGGCCATAATCTTGAGGTGACCTAAAGGTCACTAACTGTATCTTACTATATTTCTGGGAGTATGTGTATGGGTATAAAAAAGAAATTATTTCAACATGTATATGTTTGTATTCATCTGTACACTGCTAGTGTAAGCACTGTCTTGAATTACCCTTGTGGATTAATGAAGTTGTATTCTGGATACGCTTTTCTGCTAAATGATGGCAAAAGAGCAAGTATCAAGATTATTACTGAATCATTACAGACTGTAAGCTTACCCTGGATGGAACTTTGGATGCCAATACATACAGTCTGCATGGTGTAAAAGCCTGTAATAAATGCAGAAAATATTATTACTGTAAACCCCATGCTTGTTTGTACACTCACATACACAAGCTGTTCTTTCCTGTATCTTCTTTTCTTCTATATGAATTTAAAAGCAAAAAACTAAGTGTATGGATGTGTGTGTTTGTGTATGCGCATGTATGTAATCACATGCACACAAAGTCATGACCTGCTGAGTTTCACAGGTTAAGTGAACACTTATTTTCTAGGTGCAAGTCACACAAATGTATAAACATAAACCTTGTTTCTTTAAATAAATCTCCTGGTCTGTCATAAATTTGTACAGTCCAGTAAAGCCTTCATTTTTTTCGATGGAACAACAATAAATAACAGCAGTAATAGTGTTCTTAAGGAGACGATGGCACCAAAATATCAACTCAGTTCATGGAAGAGGTAAAAAAAACCTATTGGCAATCAAATTTGATAAAATGCACCTCCTTTCATTATCAGGACATTTAAACATTTTGTGGGCACTCCTGTCTATATGACCAGCTAGTTTTACGACAAACCCATGGCCTACTATTATACTAATGCAATAACTAATTAAATTCAAGTTATTTAGCATTATATTAAAAACAAAAATTCATCACTGAACTGTCATCTACTTCTATCATTTATGAAGGAGGTAAAGGAAAGAGTCCAGAATAACCAGAAGCCAAAGTGGAGACCAAAATCTGATTTAAAAGTTCCACTTAGGCACAAGGCACTTGATGCCTTATATGTATTAACAGGAAGTTGAAACTTAACTGCCAAGCACACTGTGTCATAAAGTGGTGCAAGTCAAACAGATTTTAAGTTAAATGTCATCTTTGCAAATTAGTACTTTACTCCAAAAGATTAAAAACCTGATATGCAATGTGTCAAAAGAATTGGGGCTGTCATATTAAGAAGAAAGTTATACAACATATTCCCTTCTAAATGCATCATGCCTGTGCACGTGTCTATGCGCACATACACAGGTAGATAACGAAAAAATAAAAACACCAACAACTGTAAAGGAAAACTAAGCAAACCAAGAAGAAGAAAAGGATGAAAACATAAGCAGGAAAAAAAATTAACCATTCACTGCCAGTAATTTCAGGAAGTCTTTTATCCCTGTTATTGTTTAAAACATAAAGGGACATGAACAAGCATTGTACTGTATTGTGTCTAACATGCAAAACTCTTACAGAAAATACTCCTGACCTTAAAAAAAAACCCTCTTCTTCTGAAGGCAAAGAATGACATTGGTGTTGTGAAAGTGGAAAAGTTACACAACTATTAATGTGTATGCTGTTGAATCACATAATTTAGTAGCTTACATTAATATATTATAAATATGTTTCTGCGTGTATGTGTGCGTTTGAGTGAGAGACAGAAACAGAGAGACAGCCAGGTAAGAATACATCTGGTATAAGCATAAGTGTGATTCTCTATTTTTTGGTTTTGTTTTAACTACTTTTTTTACTTTATGAGAAAGACACAAAGGTCTTGCATTGCCAGTTAAGAAAATCTTCTCCACAATAAACAATTTTTCTTTACTCAAAATGCTTTCCTCTCGGCAAAAGAGCTCAGATTTGCACACTTTTATCAATCCAGATTTTTCAGATGACAATAAAAAGTGCTTGCTGCATGTATTATATGTAATAGTTCTCCTTGGTATTTGTTGCTATTACCAAATGTATCTCTGTTCCACTCCCAGCTATCTCCAGTTGACAGAGAAAAATAATAATTTTTGTAGCAAAGGCATGCCTGTAATGATTAGAAAGAGTATACCCTAGATACACAAATAGTTAACATTGCCTTGCTGAAATAGTGGCAAGCATATTAAGGTAAGTTCAGCCAATGCTCTCAAAATCAAGTCTCAAGGGATTCTTGTTTCATGAGACCACTACTTTCTCATCTACTGGAATGAAACATTTTCATGGTGCTGAATAAGGCTATGCAAGCATGCAAAGATGGTAATGGACTCAGTAAAATAAACTATACATGAGCCTGAGTGAGAGATGATTTCCACTAATGTCACTACTGTTTTTGGAAGCTGACTGCTTTTTGGGCATCATCTTACTGGATCTGCTGTATTTCTCATTTTATGAGGCTTTCATCCTATTTTCCATCTATCATGGCAAGTTCTATTAAATAGTAGCATTCCTTAGTGACATTTCCCTCAAACCCATCTAAGATATTTCTGAGATGCTGAAGCCCTACCAGCCAAGTCCATCACTAAGGCCTACTGGTGGGGACCTCCAGCATACACCTCCAATCAGACAAGACTTATGTGGAAGTGCTCACTTTCTTTCTCTGGCCCCCATCTCTGTAATGTGTTGCCCTTCTCACTTCTCTATGCATTACACTCAGTGAAGTATGCTGTTGTAAGGTAATCAGTTCTGCTCTATTTCCCTTTTCAAGGGCCTTCTCAGCCTCACATTTATCATTTCCTTGATCCAATTAATTTATCTTCCACAGGCTTCTTCATGACTTCTTAAGCAGAGGCAATGAGTAGCTATCAAATTTTCTGAGACGGACACTTTTAGCTCATTAAGATCAATATGATATGTACAACCGTGTATAAACAAATTTAAGCCAGTGAGAACAATTACAAATGTGGCCACTTTCCATACTTGTGTGTGAATGACTTTGCTCAGGCTGTGATATGTCTTGTGAACATGCAATGACCAAAGGCCCCATTTCAAGGCCAATGCATTAACATTGAATGCTTTATTAACTGGTCAAATATCAATGAAAATTGCTATTCCTTTGACCACATTATATTCTATGATTATTGCTATATGACAAATAAAAAAAAAAAAAAAAACTGCAGACTAAGGCTGTGTCGAAGTATTTTATGGATCTAGAAGCTAAACAAAATGTGGTGGAACTTAATTATACTTTTGCTTACTTCTCTTTTTATCTCATATTATTTAACTAAAGAATCAAGGATGTAAAAAAGAAAGAGAAAGTGATACTTTCTAAGTATATTTCTGCTGCTTGCTGATAATACACAGTTTAAAAAAGATATGGCTCAAGAGCAATCAACAATTAACTGCCTAAACTTTTTTTTCCTTAAGCACTTCTACCACTTTCTTTTTCACTATTCTTACTCTGTTTCTCTCCTTTCTAAATATCTTCATACAAAGTACTCTGTTTCTCTCCCTTTAAAATATCTTCATACAAAGTAAATCAATAAAAAAAAAATTTTGAAAAACGGTTTAAACTGAAATACAAAAAAATAGTTTTATAGTACAAGGCAAGTTCTATCTTTGGAATACAGAAACTATGTTCATGTTTTTTTTCTTAGAAAAATTAGAGGATTTATAAGTAAAATAGAAAAGGTCATCAATACATGATGCAGATAATTTCCAACAAAGCTTTAATAAGAATATATATATATGTGTGTGTGCATATGTATGTGCATGCAGCTATGTGATTTAAAGATTCAGTGAAGATGAGATATAAAAAAATAGAACTGAGAAGAATGGATATTTCATTCATTAGGCACACTTGTTAAATAGTATCATCACATCTTTGGCACAATTAAAATAAACAAAATGATTTTGACCACATTTAATAACTTCCCCAACATTTTATAATTAAGGATACTCATGAAGCCAACAGTAACTAAGAATGCTAAATTAAACGATTTCCTTCCCCCTCATTATCCAATCTATTTCGACCTCTGCAGGCATTATTCTTTGCTCACAGTTATTGCAGTGGTACAAGGAAGTTACCTCTTGCTAAGTGCAATCAATCAAAATGTGTCAAACAATAAATCGGCTTGTTTTAATTTCAGCCTATATAGAGGTAATGTCCTCCAGCTATATTACAGTCAGCTGAAACATGTTAGCAGCTTCAACTTTCAAACATACTGCCAATGGTGACTCCCCCACCCCACCCCACCCCCATTATACATCTTAGAAAAGAGTACAAATCTGATTTGGGGGCGAGAGGAAGGACAACAGTCGACCTACATTACCATTTGCATACCCGATATCCACAGAGGAAGAAAAGGGGCCTGAGTAGCAAAAGACAGAAACTAATCACACTACAGCAATATATATATGGCCCTATAGTCAAATACTCACAAATGACCATTTAAACGGACTTTACCAATCAGAAATAGTCTCTAACCACTGCTTTACTTACGTGAGTATAGAATTCTCGAAAATGTATATGTTTTGGAAACGTAGCTTAACATTAAAATGTTAAACGATTAACAGATTGCGAACTTCCCCTTACAGTTTATATGTTACATTCCAATAATTTGTGACTCACCAATACACGATTTTCGAACTTGTCTGCACGAACTTCTTGTTTCACCATGCGTTTGACACATATCTTAATCCTTTGATCCAGTACATCGCGTATGCTATCTGCAATCATGAAAACTTGCAATACAGTAACACAAGAAAGTGGGAGGTAGCCAAATGTTCCTATCTCGTCTACAGTTTTTTGACGAAAAATACATCAGCAACACTTTAAACGAGCAAATGAAGACTTCCTGCTCACCCTGAACCTCACGAGGTATATTATTTGCTCCTGCCATTGCCTATTCCAAAATTTCACTGAAGCCTCTACACATCCACAAAAGATTAGAAGCGTAGGATGTAAACAGTGTCACTGGATGGGTGTCTCCCTCAGCCCATCGCCATGTTCTAGCCTGACGTCACTTTTTTTTTTTCTTCGCTGGAGTCTCTTCCGCGTTTTCCTCTCGCAACCTTGACCGTACGTCTCTCCTCTCTCTCTCGCACACCCACTCGCAGTACACATTTGTAATAATTTCAAATAAACTGATTTATTTGAAAAAATATGTTAAAATTTTATATTTCTCATCTCTACATAATGGATATCCCCGGACATGGTTTTTGTTTTGTGATGTGTAAGCAAGGAGGGAAAATAAGAATGAGGATGGAAGCGTTAGTTCATTCCTGACATAACTTTACCCGCTTTATTTATTTGTAACACGCGACACCGTGTAAGCATGGAGGGAAAATAAGAATGAGGAAAGAAGCGTTAGTCCCACCCTGACACAACTCTATCCGCTTTATTTATTTGTGACACACGCGACATCTCTGCCGCTTGTTGCGTTAGAAACAATAACACACGTCAATGCCGCTGCTGTAAAAGCTGAATGGGGAAGGATACCAAGCAGCTTTTGGTAGGCTAGGTGACAGTTTGCACATATCTGGTAGTGACTGAGGCTATAGCAATGTTGCTTTTGTAACCACGGAAGGTACAACAAATGCTGGTTAATTATTGGACACCTTGCAGCAATAAATGTGTGTGGTGTTCGATCTGGGGTGTCAGAGACGTCTCGTGAATAAGTCTACACTGTTAGTGTACGGTGGATGAACATATTTATGTACGAAGGAACAGCTGTAATATCTTTATCAGATGAAGGAACATCATGCTTAGTTCAAGAATTGCTAAATTGCTAAATATATCGGCACTGTGAATAAATGCACGTATTGGCATTATATATATATAATTGTGTACACTAGAATGAAGATAGTATTTTGTAAAGTAAGCCATGAGGTAGTTAACCCAGCCAATTAGATAATCATTGTAGCTGTTGTCAACAGAAGATAATCGCACATTACATAGGTTTAATTATAGATGATACTTCATTATCTTCTTGATGGCTCCACTTCGATAATTCTTGAAACAAGGAATGTATTTAATTAAATAAAAGATGTGCTGATTATGTACAGGTTATTTAGAATGTTTTGAAAAGCAGAAGTTTCTATTTGAGATTTTGTGACACATTTTTTGCTTGCTTCACATATTATAAATCGCATAGTAAAGATAATTTGGATGTTAAAATAATTTAGGATGCACTTCTGAAACATAGATCTCAGTAAAATTCATTTACCTTTCACAGCCAACCACAAATCACACATTAATGTTCTTGCCTTAGTTGTAGTTGTTGAACATATGTAATGTTTGTTACATAAAGCAAAGGTGAATGAAGAACAGATCTTTCAGTTTGGATCTTTTGGAAACTGTGCTGACCTGTTTATCCTTTTGGAATAGCCATAGTCATTATTAGAAATCCTCAATGTTACAGGAGTCATTATTAGAAATCCTCAATGTTACAGGAATTATGGCTAAGGCACACACAAAAAATTATAGGGTTTTTTCCCCTTTTTTGCAGATTTAATTTATTTTTTCCTTTTTAAGATCTCAACTTTATTTTTTCAATAGGTAACTTTCAAACTCGCTTTTGTCCACTTGCTAGCTATAAATTTTGCTGCAACCATTAGCAGTAGCACTTGCAGCTAGTCACCGTCTTTGAAGGCTTAAAAAAATAGAGATTTCATGACAGGGTCTGTAACATTTTAAGTTCTGTGGAATGAGCAGGTGGGTTTCATCACTTCCTACCCCCCTCATCCCAGGGAAGAGTAAAAGGGAGCTGACAGTTGGGGGTAGGTGTAAGGGGAGAAAGATGGCCATAAAGCTGAATAAGTCAGGGCTACATTTGAGACTATCACCATCTGTTAAAATGAAGCAGGTAATATATCAGTTAAAAGACAGAACAGGATGAAAACAGGGCAATAATAAAGACACAATACCAAATATGTTAATCACAGTAATTTTGCTTAATAATGGTTTGGTGCAATGGTTTGATGTGTAAAAGAACAATAGACAATCTGTGTAATTCTACAATGTCAAAATAATAAACAAAACTGAGACATTCAATAAATTATTTGCCCATCAAAGCTCAGTAAAAGTAAAATCAGAACTTCAAAAAGGGGTTAGCCAAAGAAGAGAATGGAATGAGACTAACCTAAAAATATTACTGGCAAATTTACATTGAGATGCCATTTTTAAGAGTTTTAGGGAATATAGTAGTTATAAAGAAAGATATAATTTCAGTAATAATATGAAAGATCCCTAAATTAGTTTAATGTACATCTTCAGTTTCCTGAGACTGTTATAGGATCTTGCAATGTATTTTGTTCTACATCAAATATGTAGAGAAAATAGAGACTGAAATGCTTCTGTTTCGGTGGGATTTCGTGTCTGTAAAATAGGGCTTTTGCCAGTTTTGCATGCATAGTGTACATATTTATCCTGGGTTTTCAGAGTGTACATACAAGTGTATGTGTTGATGTTTTCTACCTTTATTTCATGCACTGAAAATTTTATTATGGAAGTGTCATAGAATTGCGTGGTTTTATTTATTTATTAATGGTACATTTTTTAGGATGTAGGTTGAATTCAAAGGATCTACATTTCTTTGGCCATGGCCAAGCAGACAGCAAAGCGAAAGCAGTTCACTCGTGAGCTGCGTTTGCTTCGGTCAACCATCAAGCCACGAGCAGAAGAAGTGAAAAGGTCCATATGCACACTTGGCTATGCTACATCAATGCTAAAAACACTCTTCTTGATAGTGTTTTATTACTGCTTTTCCATTGGAATAACATTCTACAATCAGCATTTCATCCAAGTGAGTCTGCATGCTGCATTTTTTTTTCTCCATTATTTTAAATGTGTTGCTAATTACATGAAACAGTTGAATTTTATGTGAAAGTTGTGTTGTTTAGTAAAATGTTTGCACTTATGTTCAAACACTAGAATGCTATCACTTGAATCATATTTTTCATTTTTTCCAAACGATTCTCTAAATTACGATTTCTGCTTTCATGTAGAGCTTTACCAGATCTGTTTTGTGTGCTTAGTTATTTGTGTCAGTTACCTGGGAATAATGAAAAACGTGTTGTAACGCATGTTCCAAATCTTAACAAGATGAAATCATTTTGGTGCATTAGTAACAGAAACGAATTTGTTCAGGTACAAGTGTCAGCATATTGAAATTGATGAGCATTTTTTCTCTCAGGAGTACAAATTGCCACTATCTTTTACAATGGCTCACTTGGTGTGGAAGTTCATGGCTGCAGGCTTCATCAGATGGATTATGGAATGCTGCTCAAAAGAAGAGCGCACCATACTGACTTGGAAAGAATACTTGAAACGTGTGGCTCCCACTGGTCAGTATGCAAGGGTGGAAATCCTGTCATACCTGTAACCCACTTTCAGGCCAGCCTAGAGCTTGTTCCAAATGTGGCAATGTTGGTGCATTCTATGGGTGTGTACCAATTGGGTCCATAGTAACGTATCGTGTCTTTGGGAGGCAGTATGTAATGCAAAGGCTATTAGATTGACAGGCTATCAAGTGAGGTTACAGTGTGTATATACATGGTGTGAATTTCAGCCTTGATGTGTTGACAAGTACCAAGTGACACAAGTATCTAGTTATGAATATTGTCCATATTTTTCTCGATTTTGGATTTATTTTTCTCTTAGTAATGGAACTGTAAGGCATAGCCGGGAGGCCAAGTGCTCAATCACCAATGGAGACAACTGTACTAGTAAATATGTATAAATACTATTGCAAGAGATAGGTTTCAGTTTAATCTGACCTGTGGAACATAAAGATGTCAAAAGTTTTATAGTGCACCATCAATGAAATTATGTTGGCACATTTTTATTGTTAAAAGCAGATGGGCTTGAATTCATGTTTACAGGATTTATAAGTGCTTTGGACATCGGACTTTCCAACTGGAGTTTTGACTTTATCACAATCTCTTTGTAAGTTTCTGATGTTTTACCTGAGAACTTGCTTCGCTTCACCTTGCTACAGTAGGCATTTAGTTTGTTTCACCCTAATGAATTATTGGTGTGTGTGTGTGCATGCAAATGTATGCATTCCTTTGGTTCTTAGAGGCTGTGAACTAAGTGGTTCACCATAACCATAACATACAATATGGAAAGCAGATTTACTTGCTCTGTTAACTTTGGTATCTATTGCTTCTGGGTGGTCAGTGGAGTGGGAGTTTCCTAGTTATAGATGTTGGCTCCAGAGTTAAGTGCACTGACCACCAGACTACAGATTCACTATTTGCAGATGTGTATGACTATATTGTGCATAATGGTCTCACCAGACCAAAGCATGAGGTATAAATACCAGTGTGTACGTTATATAAAGTAGTGTATATGTAACTTAAACCCGAGGATTTAACAGGGATCTGTTAACAACCGTGGGTGTATTATGTGTTTGTATGTTGCCAATTATGCACTGAAGAATATTAGTTACCTGTAAACATTCCTTATTGAGAACACCTTGTACTATCAATATTTTCTTCTCTTCTAAGGTATACCATGACCAAATCATCAGCTGTCATTTTCATTCTTGCATTTTCTCTCCTCTTTCGTCTTGAAAAATGTGTAAGTATCTTTGTTTACATATTTACATTGGGTCTTGGTATTCATATGTTAACATCATAATGTAACCTCTAGACAGCTTATGCATTGTGCCATGTGTACAAAATATCCAGTTAAAACTGTGTGTAAAATATTTCTGAAACTATTTCTTTTACAAATAGAAAGTTAAAAAATGTGACATTTTGTTGCAGAGTGGGTAGTATGGATATAAAATAAAGCATGTAAAAGGTTTTCATCATCATCATAGCTTGAAAAGCCATGGTGAAAGCACACATGTTGGTGTGACTTTAAAGGGCAACATGAGTGCAACATTTTTTTCTTTTATGATCTGGTGAAAATAATAATTCCCAAGTTATGATTACATAATTAAGCATAATTTTCAAGATATAAATCTTCAAACATCAGTATTCTCACCTTCCACTATTAAAGAAAATTACACTCCTAGACTGGAGAGCTCCATGCGTATAACTAGTATTTGTAACAGCAAGTCCTGCAAATCTATGCATGTCATCTAGTCAGATGAAGAAACATCACTCATATTGTCGTGTTCAAGAAGCATTTTTGCCCAGAAAAATGAAACGGCTGATTTTGGAATACAGCCCTACAGATTTGAACTTTATTTAAATGCTTCAACTGAAGTTTAAAAAATAAAAAGGTCCAAACGGAGTTCACTTGACAGATTGGTAAGTAAATCTTCTCCAGATCAAAGTTTAATGGGCAGCAGTCACAGTCATTTGCAGACTACATTGCATTATTGTTGTCTGAAACTAAGTGGATGCATTTGAGTTAATTTTTCCATAGGTGTTATTGTTAATAATAATTGAAAACACATTTCAAATGTCAAAGATAAACTCCTTTAACTTTTTCACTAGATGGTTAATTTCCAGCATTTCAGTTTTATTTCATAGTTAAGCTGACTGCTTATAATGACATTTTTACCATTTAAAATATAACATTATAAAAATATGATACACATTTATCGATGTAAAAATTTATTTCTTCCTCATTTAGCTGCATGCAAAATTTACTGTTTACCTACTTGCATGTGTTCCTATTTAAGCTCCTCATATGTTTGCCACCCTCAGTTCTTTTCTGGCTGTTCCGAGCACGCACATCAAAGATGCCTTCACACTATCATTTGTTTTTAGCCTTGTGCTGAATAAGATTACAACTGATGATGCTGTGTTTGTGACTGAATCATGATGTTACTTGTAGACCAGAGTGCTTTAGAAATTGTTGCATATCTGGTGCTTGATCTTTGTTTAAGGTTTTTCCAGCAGTCTAGTTGGTTTTTAACAGCTCGAGCTCATATTTTGTATAGCTGGCATTGCCATAGAAAGAATTTCTTCATTTTTATTGAAAGTTCAAGACTTGCCTGTTCTGTATAAGTGACTGGATAACAATTGCTTTTTAAATGTTTTGAGCAAATTGATGAGTATGGTGTGGGGATGAAATTTGCATGATATGCTTGAACAAAGCTGAGATCTGCATAATTATGTAGAGCTCTGGAAAAGTTAATCCACTGGCATTTGTAGCCATTATCTTTAGGAACTATCTTTATCTGAGTGTCGAAGAAAACATTCAGCAACAGCACATCATGTCCTGGTCTATTTTCTTTTAACAAGGATTATAATTGCTTCTTTCCTCTTCAATTCATGCAGACAATACTATTTTTAGAAATATTACCCTTTTGTCACTTCCTGTTTTCTTAGCAAATCCAGGTGTGATTAAGGAAAAAACATTAATATCATTCCCCTTCATCATAAATACCACCAGAAATTTATTTTTCGTAATTTATGCTCTGTTTCCAGCAATTGCCCTTTAAAAGTCTTTTTTTAATTATGAGAATTTGAGCTTTAGCTACAAGGTAGTCCATGAACAGAAGCAGCTTGAGAAAGCAATGCAGATATCTATGTACGGGCATATCTAGGGGCTGGCACATGTGGAGGGCATGAAATTGACACTTAAACAGTATCACCATCTTGCACGTGAGGATGAAAGAACAAGCATGTCCCACTTATCCAATCTCATCCTGTTATTTTTTTAAGAGAAGTGATTATCCAGTCAGATGAAAGGATAATGGGTAAATGTTGCCATACTTAATTGCTTTGCTCTGTTGATGCAGGTTAGCAAGATGTGACCAGCATACTTTATTTTCCAGAGATCTTCTTTGGTGATAGTGGTCCTGTTTATTGCGGGTGGTCTGTTCATGTTCACATACCATTCCACTGAGTTCAATCTTGAGGGGTTCTTAATGGTCTTGGCAGCTTCTGTTCTGTCTGGTCTTCGGTGGACTCTTGCACAAATGATCCTCCAGAAACATGAACTTGGTAAATGATATACCTAAAACTGTTTAATAGCATTAAAGGTGTACTGAAGACAAAAATTTGACAAGGTATATATATGCACATTCCTTGATAAGGGGTATAGTTTTTCATGAATGTTTTGAAAGTAATTTGTTTTAGTTCTTTGATAAATATGAAATGCATTACATCCATAAATTTCTAGATTAGGCTTGGGTTGCTATAGTGAAGTCACTTTGGTCTATAAAATCATAGAAAAGCAGATTTTTTTCACAGTTGAAATTTAATTTTTGCTTGCTTATGATCTATGTCAGTGTTGCTGTTTTTGAGTAAATACAACTAATTGTTTACACAGGTTTGCATCACCCTTTAGATATGATGTACCACATTCAGCCTTGGATGATTTTAACTCTTCTGCCACTGTCTGCTGCAACTGAAGGTGAAATATTGATGAAAGTTTGGAGCAGCATTTGCTATATTATGCAAAGCAAGTTTGTGCTGATAAAATATATCTGTAGTAAATTTCCGTTGTAAGATAATCAGTCTAGTTTCTCCCTATGCCTATGTACATCATGGTGATGGACATTTGTTTGTTACAAGAATATTTGTTCCTTCAATCACTACTAAATCCAAATCTTCTTTCCCAACTTGCTTTTTTTTAAAAATTTGAATAGGTATAAAGATGTCTTCCATGGAAGCCCTGTTCCGTTCCACGGACATAAATGATTTAGCAACAAAACTGGCACTTGTGTTTGCTGGCGCCATGTTAGCTTTTGGCCTGGAGTTTAGTGAATTCCTGTTGGTGTCCAACACATCAAGTCTCACATTCTCTGTGAGTGGTATAGTCAAGGTGAGTCATATATATACTTTGCTATTCTGAAATTTATGTTTTTTTGATTCACCCCAGTTGTCTTAATATTTTCATTAAATTGGCATGTTGATAGCTAGAACAAATGTTATGCCTCTTGATTTTTGTGTCCTTGAGTTTCTGAAAAATTTAAAAATGTACCAAAAAAAAAAAAGATGATAAGTCAATTTATGCCAATTGGTGCTTAATAATCTTTTGCAAAACTTTTCAGTTTTAGCAATGCTTTAACAAAACCCACTCTCAATGCTTTTATTTAAATGATTTAGTTTAAAGATAAAAATATCCATTGGTCCAATAGGACATGCTGAGTCATTTGATTTTTCTTGTTGAATCCAGGAGCTGTGCATCTTGTACTTGGCAATAAATGTGAAAGGTGAAAACATTAATGTCATTAATGGTATTGGCCTTGTTGTCTGTCTCATTGGCATCAGCCTGCATGTCATCCTTAAGGCTGTCTATGGTAAGCATTTTGCTTCCTTTTTTTCGGTCAGCATATCAGAAGCTAGAAAATTTTCCTTTATTTAGACCCCTCATAAACAATAAGCAAAATACTCTGATGCTTCACACATCCAACCACACAGGGAGAACAGTTGTGTTAAATGCTTTATATGAAGAACACCGAGGGTGATTTGCCAGTTCAATGTTCAAGATGGATATCATGCTTGGAAAGGACTTAGCATAAGCATTCCTTTTGACAACTAGTTTTTTAAGCATCCTAAGGGTAGAATTTGGAAACGATGATGTAGCAGGCGAGAGGGCCTGTGATAATGCTGACTTTCAACAATGCAAATTTGATGTTAAGGTCACCTAATGGATTTTTTTTAAAGCCAACTTTACTAGCAATCTTGACCACTCTCATCAAACATATTTTATTCTTGATAGATTTGTGAACTTTCTGCAACAGGTCTATATTATAATTTTATGCATGAGCTTTCACTAAAATATTTTTGAGAACCTGAAAACTGAGTTATTTTTACCAGTATTTTTTTTCTTGGCTGTTGGTTTCAAGCACTACAAAATTTCCTTTTTTGAAGCCTTTCAAGTGGTGCTTGGCACTTTATTGTTCTCAGTACCAACCTTTTACAAATCTACGTGTATTACATTATTTAGATTTGTGCACACATCAATTTTTAAGGAATGGGCGTCACTTTTTATTGCGTTAATATGCTAGGTTGATTTTTATAGAACACAAATTTGTTATATGTATTTTTAGAACAGGTAAAATATTTGACATAGTCATCTGTTCTTATTTCAGCACGCAAGGATAGAGAGGAAAAGATTGTTCATTCTCTCAGTAATTCAGAAGAAATAATAGACATGTTGATGAGAAATGGAGATCCAAATGTTGGAAGTGTAGAAGATGATGAGGAAGAGGAACTTTTTAGCATAGCCCAAGAGAGATAATACAGATTATTAACCATCGTCTTTCTTTGTGGTATTTGCCTCCAGAAACTGTGATGCTGAAAACATAGCTCTTCTGTATTGATGATACTTAAGTGAGAAAGTGCTATAAACAATGAACAAACAAAAAAAAATATGCCGATGTCATTTTCAAGAAATAGGCTGGATTGTGAGAAGAAAGTATAAAAGTGACACAGTGGGTAAAGATTATGCGTGAGATTAACATTGATTACAAATCTGTTGTTCTTAAGACTTGCAAGTATGGTGTTAACAATAGTCACAGACAAGTGATTTTTGAAACTGTCAAGTCTAAGTACCATAAGTTTTGTTGTAAATCACTAACTCCAAATTATCACATTGAGTCCAGCCATGACATGCATTTGGGCTGGGTGTGTCCATACTATTTAATTTGTAACTTTCATGGTGCAAAAAAACCAAAAATGGTATTTTAAAAGTACATATCACTGTAACTGTTTAGAAGACTTAGATAAAAATAGTTTTAGCAGAACAGCAGATAACTAGGGTGGTTAGGGGTGGGTGGGATGAAACGGGTGTTTTATGCCAACTTAGTAACTAAGGCTATAACATGATACATGCAGAGAAAGAACAGTGTGCCTGAGACAAGTTATTGCATTGGTGACAGGCAGTAACTGTTGCACCCACAGACCAGGCCTAATAACTGGAGCACATGCAAGGATTTCTGTAATGTACAGTTAACTCAGGAAGAATGTCTCCTTGTAGACATAACAGTTCTATGTTTTATAATTTTAAAAAAACAAAGTCACAGTTTGAATATGCCTCTACAGGAAGCAACAGAGGAACCTGTTAAACATCAAATGTAAGAGTTCATATTTAAATGAAATCCACCATCCATTAGATACCAGTTTATCATTTAGAGCAGGGTGGCAAATAGCAAAGGGTTCTAGTTTGGAACCTGTTAAAATTTGTGTTATCTTTATTTTCAAGGCAGGCAAGTGAAGGGAAGTTCACAGATATCAAAGGCAAAGTACCTGCTCACCTCATGTAAAATTTAGAGCAAGTTGGACAGTTTGAATGAAGAGTTCCAAAGAAAAGATCAAAATTCAACATTTCATGTCCATGTTGATGATGCACCTGATGAGAACTGATACAGATTTTGAAGGAAAGGTTTTATTACTGGTTGAGTTTTATAAGTGCTGGAAAAAAATTTGGTTCAAGTTACATCTGTGAGCAAAGTTTTTCCTGCATGCAAGTCAAAGAACAGGTCATTGCAGATGCAAACTTGCAGTCAGTTATGAGAGTATCTACCAGTAATTTTGAGCCAAATGTATTGTTCTTGTATTCAAAATTGTGTGTGTTAATTGTTCATTCTGGTTTTATATTTATTCCTACAGTGTTACATATTTCATGTGCTCACAATTTGCGATTTTACGTCGTTTTTGTATTCATTTACAAACTAGTCATGACCCTGCAATGCGGCCCTCGCAACAAAAAAGTTTGCCCACCCCTGATTTAGAGTTCTGAAAAAAAAGAATTTACTATGCATCCAACAGAATAGGATCTGTATATGTCTTAATAAATTATTACACAAAGACCAAAAATTGGCAGTGCTCAAAGTTAGCATACCTGTGTTTTAGTTTTTTTTTTAAACAAAATGCACCCAAGGTATTGGTAGCCTTAAGTGCAATGGCTAAAGCTTCACCTAGTCTGCAACAAAAATCAGAAAATAAATCCCTTACTCAGACCAGCTCACTGTAACTTTATATGTCATATAAATTCACTACCTTATCTTTCAAGGGCATGTATGTATATGTATGTTTTGGATTTTTTAAATGGCTAAAAGCCCATTTCATGTAACAAGCATTGAAGAATGGGAGGTTCTTATGCAGTCTTCTTTTAAATGCCACTAAACTTTTGTGCCTTGTCTTGTTATCAGCTGTTTATGTCCTGAAATATTGCAAAGATAACAGATAACAGATAGCATGACTATACATATGCTGTAACCTTTGCTCTTCGATTTTTTTTTTAATGTTAACTGGTTTTAAAGAATTGAAATTTTACTTTCATTAAAAATGGAGCAAGATGCATGAAGGCCTGTTTAATCCAGGGTGCAAATGTTCTGAGAGAATTTGCTCGAAGGGGGAGATGATTAAAGGAATAATATTCAGTTGCGCTCTGTGTGTGTGGAGGTACTTGTTTGTGCATTATTTTTAAAAGTGTCTGTAAGTTTGTATGAAAAGCAACCATTTATTTATGCCTTCACATTGTTGAGTCAAATGGAGCAGGACTTCAACTGTTAACAAAAATCATCTTTTGCAACATTATTAGGGCAACTGTGTTTCTCACTCGACACAGATCAAAATAGATTATCTGTAAATGACCCCAGTAAAGTTGGCATGAAAGCTTGTTTTAAACAAGTCAATACAGCATGCCTTTAGGTATTCAGCAGTGGGGTAATAACTAGCTGAGGCTTATAAATATCAGATGACATCCCTAATACCAAGGACTCTTTAGGGTTTTTTTCCCCCAGTTTTAGTAAACTGCTTCAGAGTGGGTGGGGTACTTTAGTCCTTGTTACTTCTCAAGGAGCATAGGGGCACAACACCACCTCGCCAGTGGACCTGGTTTTGGGCAGCCCCCTTCAGTTGGGCCCACATGGTTCCAATGTCCTTCGCCTCGCTCTCTACTGTTCAGGTGGGGTTGTAAGCAAACCGAATGGCCACCTCCCTTTTGTAATGAAATGCGCAAAGATTCTACAAAGAAAAATATAACAAGATGTGTGGTAATTACCAGCTGTTACCTAAATATATGTTACTAAATGTATTAAAAAAAAAAAAATTTCCACAAAATAGATAACAGTCAACTGGTACATCTGTTTACATGTGGAAAATATTCTGCATGTTCATGCTTTGTTCTTAAGGATGATTTTAGAATAATATCAATCTGTGTGCATTGAGTATAACAGAGTTTTGGTTTCCAAAACTGTCTATAAAAAGAGGCAAGATGTAAAGAACTGAGCATACTTTTTTTCCAATTTCCCCACTACTAACAGTTTCCTAGTTTATTAATGATTTTAAATGAGAAAATTTGTCTATGCACATTTTAATTATCTGGCTCTGCCTCTCCCTACTCTTTGAGGCAAAACAGATTTCTCTCAGTCACTCTTATAGATTACGCTGTATTCCTCTTGTGTCGCAACCCTAACCTCTCATTTAGCAGTCATGTTGGACAGATGGTGAAAAATAACAAATTTTTTTTAAGAACCTTACCCTACCAACAAAGGTGGTTTCAAAGTGCTTACATTAAATCACACAAGCACACTTGTGTATAGGTATCAAATATGTCTTATAAATCCATTTACTATTATTTAAATCATAACTACTCTCTCTTATACACACAAAGATGGTGGAGGAAACCGTAGAAAACTGACAGTCACATTCAGAAAGAGGTATGTTCAAGCCAACCTATGAACCTACAACACCCGATTTTCATTGTCATGACAACAATCACTTTATCCACTAGCCATCTCACAAGTTGGAACTCTCTAAATACATATGTATAATTTTAAAAACCATTATTTTAATTATCTTTTCCCAATACAGATCAGGTTCACCTGACAGTCATTTAGATTTTAGAATTTACTGATTTTTTTTTTCAAAGATGATATTCTGAGATCATCGCTTTCCAAAACTCATTTTCCATATTAAGCAAAACTAAATGGCGAAGAAAAAGACATTCTGTACATGATAATCACAAATTGTTTGGTAGATTACATTTTCCTATTTTGTCATGGTTTACCACTATTTTTTTTCAAGTAATATGGTAAACACTATTTTAACCTCTCTCTATGATTCACTTACAGATTTATAGATCGTGTTCATATGCTATTGCATTTTTAACATTTTTTATTTTATTGATTTCTGCTTATGAAACTTATGAAACTTAATTAGCAAGATCACCAAGATAATCAACCTCCAATAAAGCATTTTTATATGGGAAAAAACACAATCTGATACCTGACAGGGTAGTAAAAATAAGAATAAAAAGTACAGACTTAACAAAAACGAAAATACTTCACACAAAAAATAATAGCAATGTTCTTCACAAAAACAAGAAATTAGTCTTTAGAAGTGAGACTTAAAAAGAAAGCTGCCTTCTTGTTGCTTAACTGAGGATACTTTGTGTCAAAATGTACTACTGCTAGGCACCTAACTCATCAAATCAGCAGAAATGAATCTGTTTCACAGCAGCAAACACCTATATGAGTTGGATAAAATGAATCAGAAGATATGTTGCTAAACTGTACTGTTATTACGTTTGTGGCATTTGAAATATAATTATGTACAGCATAAATTATTTTTTTATTATTTCAGTTATTGGTTAGAAGTTTATATACCTTCTGCAGTCTACATCACACCCAGGTGGCTCTAACAGCCATATAAGCAATTACCAAATCACATGGTGTGGGATCCACTGCTTAAAAACTAAGCAGACACGTGAAGACCCAGCCAGCTGCCTTATGTGCTCCCAAGAAGAATAGGGCTTGAAAATATATTTTAAAAAAAAGTGGCAAGACCGTTCATATACCTACAGTCAGCATTGGCACTATAAAAAAAGTGCACTCATGCAATAGTTTGTTAGGCGGTTCAAGTCAGTTTCTGTCTCATGGTTATCCAACACTGCACGGATCTTGTAATCCTGGTCTTCATTTGGGAAAACCTGTTTCAGTGCCATAAAAAGACTCTCTGTGACATCTGGTGGTCTCTTTTTCTCTTTAGATAGGGAAAGACTACCAGGCACTGTTGGTAACACAGGCTGCTGTCTTCTTACAGATGAATGCTGGGGCTGTTGTGGTGCAACAGAAGCTATCACAGGTACCCTGGATAAAAAGATCTAAGTTGTCAAATTTAGAGATGGGTGGAGAACAATGTCATATTTAGGCTTCAATGTTTTGCCATAAAGAAAAAAATTAGAAAAGGCATACAATTATAAAATGTACCAATTTCAAGGTTAGTTTAAAAGAATATAGCCACCAGTTTGCATTTACAGTTCTGTCGGCAAAAAGCATTAAAATTCGCAAACAGTTTTTAAGCTGCCTGAATTCTTTTCACTGTTTACTCATTCTGTGCACTCACTTTTTACTGTGTTGCATGGGTGTTGACTTCCATGGAGCTTTTCGTAAAAATTCATCCAATGTGGGCCCATTACGCCCAAGTGGATCATCAGGTGGCATAAAGTGATCTTTGACGAAGGTGTATGGCAACAATCTGTCAAGAAATAAAAATTTCCTAGACCTACTTCTGATTTCCTGGAGATGATGCTAGATATACAGTGGCAGTTAAAATGATACAAAGTAAATTGTGAGATAGTACACGGAAAGGTCTTTCATAACCAATGCCTGAATCCACATGATAAACTTCTTAAGCTATTTTTGTAACTTTTCATGGCTTAGTTTGGTCAAAACTTTTATTTTTCAAACAGGTGATCTCCCATGTATGTGTATGGTGTTACCTAAACTGAAGGTATATATACACCCAAGATTTGACAACAATTAAAATCCAGATTTTCTGTAGGTAAACTGTGATCTGATAAGAACTGCAATCTATTAACATTTACTGATTTTGATAGATTACCATCTTCACATTTTATTAATAATGCTACATCTCTTTTTCCATGCACACTTTATACAGTCCATATACAGAGGCCAAGCTGAGAAAATCAAACTATAAAATGAACATAATATTTCAAGCAGCGACAAATCTAGTATTACATATATGATGATGATGATGATTCGATGTAATGCTGAAGGAAAAAGAACAAAAATGAACAAATAACAAATATATAAAACACCAGGAAATATGCTGGCTGAAGGAAAAAGAACTTAGAGGGGGCATTTTTTCCCACTTTATGGATCCTCATGTGACAAAAAAGTTCAAACTATACCTGAAATAATAATCTGAAATAAATTCGTCTATATCCACTCTACCTATTTTCGATGATATGCTTGTAGGTAGCTTTTTCATAAACAAATTCTCTATACTGGTCATTGGATACAACAACAGCATCTTCTTCCACTGCCAAATTGAGGATATATCTGCAAAATAATAAATTCATTTTTCTTGCCACAACAGTACATCAACATTATTGGTTTGACACCAATACTTTTCCAGCATGAAGCTCCCTCTATCCAGAGATTATTCTCTTGACCACAAGCTAAAGCAAATTTATACAAGGGACTGATAATCAACTCACCTAGGCAATAAGAAAGGCATTTTGAGTCTCTGCACACATTTTCTTTCAGAAACCACCCCTGACCTACATGATACCACCATGGTCCTCAATAAAAAATTTTACATTTGATTTATATGTACAGTTACAATTTGCAGATGCAGACATCACACCTGAAACACAGGGCTTTGCACTAAATTAACAGCTCTAAAGAATAACAGAGGATCTGAACTCCAGGCAAGAAATAGCTCATCTCAATTACAGATGTTCAAACCTCACCTATCATCATGGCTTGCAATCCATCGTCCAGGGAGTCGTCGGCATGGGGTGAAGACCAAATATCCCTTACCCTTCAGACTTTCCAGAATCTCTATGTCAATCACCTGTGAATTTCCTTGTTGATTTCGATATTTCCGCCATTCTGGGACAAAGGCTGTTATTTGCTTGTGCCCACGTGCAATAAAGTAGTTCACACAGAGTTCAATGCCTTTGCATGAGAATACCTTGTCATTTCCGTGACTAGAGAAACAGGAAACACACTTGTAACTTCTTTGCAATAAAAATTTACAATCATCAGCACATGAGATCACATGCATCTAAGCCCTGGGAAAAACATGATTCTAAGTGCCAAGATGTTGTTTTTAAACGATACAAAATAAAAGCCACAACTTTGCCAAGCTAACCAACCTTTCCTGTGATACCAATGCAATGAACTTGACCACCAATGAATCAAGTTATTTGTCTATCACTTCTAGCTGGATCATATAAAATAATAATGGATATTTTAAACCTGCATACTTCACCCCACACTATCGTGAACTTTCTTTTTTTGCAATGAAGAAATTGTAGAATATTGAAAATGTGTAAAACAAAAAAGCTATTGGGATCTGTAATATGCCAAACCAACATGCATATATTCAAGGATTCATATGTAGATATGCACACACAGAGTTATTAAGATACAAGCATCTTAAGGGAAGAGATGTAAAAATAGGACATTTCATTCAAAAATAGTTTGTCTAATCTGCTGAATAGCATTGTCCTCCTGCAGATTTTATTTACATTTACAAGACTAGCTATTCCTTCACTGCTCTGCATTTGGAGCTTAGACTGGGTGGGCCAGGCAGTAATAGCATTCAGTTTCTGATAGCAGCTGTTTGAACGATTAGTAGCACAAGTATTTTTGCATTTATTCCTGATCTTTCTGGTCTAGTTTTTCTGGACAGTTTACTACGTGGGGTTATGACCAGTTATTTTGTTTGATATGGTTGCATCAAAAAATCAAAATGTAGCTTCAGCAACCACGCTGAAAATTATAATTTCAAAGGGCCATTTTGAAATAAAAGGTATTAAATACTAATAATACTAGGATTTATATAGCACATTTTCCCACACGGAGGTGACCTCAATGCACAAATACTTGTTGGCTCTGTGTAAACACTGATATGTCTCTCTTTAAACATGTGAGATTCTGTTGGCAAATTAAAAACCCCAAAAGAACAACGCACTTTTGAATGGTAAAATATTCCATTTCTTTTATGAAGGATGCCATATATAAGACTCCATAATTATTAAAATAAGCAGATGTTGATGTCATACCTCATTGCAACATTGCTGCCATCTATTACAATAAACCTCAACTGGTTATCTGGAATGAAGGGGCGGTCAGGTTTACTGGTGTCATTTTTGTAAAGTCTTAACACACAGGTCTGTTCTTTATCATCTGTATACTCTTTCTGTACCGCACCCGCCATTTCGCGACGTTGCTGGTCTGAGTAATAACTCCTTGATGCTTGCTGGGGCATTTTCAAAGACTTGTCTGTAACAACAGAGCTGAAGCTTTCTTGTGACAACTTCTTCCATCCCTCGGGTCTGTTTCTTGGCACTGTTTCTGTATCCAATGAAATCTTTTTCTTGTGCCTTTTCTTGTTACTGGATGCTGTGTGGGTCTGAACACCTGTTCTTGAATGTGAACTTCCAGCAGAAAGTTGATTCTGATACTTGTGTTTGAGTGACTTCTGTTGTAGCAACATCTTCTCCCTCTCTTCAGCAGGAAGTCCTCCAATGTTGTCCGACTGACTAGAATGTTTTCTTGGAAAAGCATCTACA
Source organism: Pomacea canaliculata (assembly GCF_003073045.1). Classification (NCBI taxonomy): domain Eukaryota; kingdom Metazoa; phylum Mollusca; class Gastropoda; order Architaenioglossa; family Ampullariidae; genus Pomacea; species Pomacea canaliculata. The sequence goes on from NC_037601.1 coordinate 21,257,939, forward strand.
ATGCAAATACTGTCATCAGCATCACTATCTTCAATGACAATAACACTGGAACAACTGTCTAAATGTGACAATACTTGTGAACCCCCGCTAGTGCCTGCAGTATTCTTTGCCTTGCCCTCACTAACATGTGCTCTTTTAGGAGCACCTGTACCACCAGAAACAGGTTTCGTCTTTCCTTTTCGAACAGCTGCAGTCATACTGTGTCCTAAAATGCCTTCTGACTCTGCAGCCAAAGATGTTTTGCTTTCATTCAGAATGGCTGCCTTGTTGGAAGATTTATTCTGTTCTTTAATTTTGACTGCTTCCAACACTGCCAGAAAATCAAAAAGATCAGGATTATTTGTAGATTCAAAGTCTATTAATGCTTCCTCAATGATATCTGGTGCATAACCCATTTGCAATGCTTGTTTTCGCAGGGTATCATCAGCTTTGACGTCTGTTGCACTCATGCTACACAAACTATTTTTCATTTCTGAGTAGTCTGGAAAGTCAACATCAACTTGCTTTGGAAGACAATGGTCAAAAACCTGGCTGCTGCCAGAGACAGTTTTTACAGATGTTGGGGAAACTACTCCTACAGGTTTTATAATCTTGCAATCCTCATGACCCTTCAAGTGATCTGACCCAAACAGCTGTTCATCATCTATGATGTCATCTGAACCATCTTCCTCATATTCTATCAGTCCTTCCAAAATAGCACGTTTTACAGTGTCAGGTGCTTTCAGATATTCAGTAGCACCAGAACTGTCCCCAACCTGCAAAAGTTTCTTTTGCAAGGAAACATCTAATCCTCTGGGCAGCAGATAAACGTCTCTCATCATTAGGGGTGCGAGTTTTCATCTCACCAAGACCTAATCCTAATGCACTTCCATCAATCACATCCTGGCCAACATCTTGAGCCTCCCCTGCATCCAGTATGGTTATTTTGTGTAACTCTTCAAGTCTGGACAGAGCAAGAGTACATGCCAGAGCTGTTCCACCCAATTTGAGCAGGCAAGATGACACAATCTGGATAACAGCACTTGTCTTCTGCTCAATAGACTTCGAGAATGTTTGCATTCAGTTCCTTATCCTCACACAGAAGTGTGCTTGTTTCCTCTGGACAGCAGAGTGCTAAAATATAGTTCTGGTGAAAAAAAGTTATGAAAACCAATAAATTTATCATCCAAAGAGCTTCTCATTTATTTTACAACTTACATGGAAACTTTGTCCTCTAACACACTAATTATTGCCTATATCTACAAGATTAGCACATGAAATGATAATCACTCATTGAATACTCTGAAAATTTAAACTATTTTTTACTGCCCACAAAAACAGGATTCTTTCAGAAATAACTCTTTGATCTCGTGATCCAAAAGCTTTTTTTTTTTTTTAAAGAATCATTAAATGACCCATTACAGAATACTGGCCTAACAAACCCGAGTTGTTTTTTTTAGAGCATACAGATGATTTATAGATGATATCAACATGGGGTGGAACAAATAAAAGTTTATATGAGATAATTAATAAAAATTAATGAAATCTGAGAATTTCACTACAATCTAAATGAAACATCTAGATCTTCAATGGCACTAGTCTAATGAACTAACACATCTTTGACAAAGGTATAAAGAGTGCATGTTCTCTTGAATTTTATATTTAAAATATTATATATTAAAATATTACAGTTTTAAAAGTCACTTTTATTCTATTTAAAATCAGTCTTTACTGTATCATTTAGCAACAGCTGACTGCATTATATGCAATGTTTCACACAACACACAATTCATTATAGTGCATCTTAATTTTTTTCTGACTGAAAATCATATCAAATATTATCCTTTGTAACTCTTTTTTTTTAAGCTTTCTGTAAAAATGTTCTCTGGAATTGTCTTTGTGGATCAATAAGCTTGCATAGTGTGGTAATAAAAAGTAATGAAATTCCTTTTGTGTGCTCCGAATGGACTTATTGTAATATTCCATATTTTCAGTTCTCTTGGAAAACACTAAAAAATGCACGTCAAACTAGCGCACGCCTGATAAGCATTCAGAACAATAATTCCTCCGAGTCTGAAGGTACATTTCTTGAAAAATATATGGTTTATAAATTATGTTGCTACCGGTATCCGAAAAATGTATGCGTGATACTGTTTTTACTGGACAAATATAAACTAATTAAAAATTTAGTTGAAGAAAATCGTGTTAAAGTATTTCACCAATCCTACATGATCAGTTAAAACCACGTCCGTGGCCAAAACTACTTTCGTTTTTCTCGAAATTGTGTGTACTATTGACATCACCTTTGCACTCCGTCGGTCATTCTTCGCTCCAGAAACCACTATCCACTGTTTCTGGCCATTTTCATCGGCAGCCACATTTTCAAAAGTAATCATAACATTGAAAAGCCTTTCTATTTTAGCTTTGTTTCTACTGACAACGTCTTTTTTGCTCCCGTCAATAATAAAGTCCTCCGTTCCAAAGGCCGCCATATTCAGTTAGGTATTATCTCAGTATTAGGAAGCTGATTCAATGATTCGACCTCCTCGAAGTCCCGGAAATGTATCTTATCAATAATAAACCTAGGTCTTCTTCCGTGTCACACAGATTTGTTGAGCCCCCAGCGGAGTCTCCTTTACGGTGCAAACACGAATTTTAAATAGTAATAACCAGTGTGGGAAACTCCGTAATCAGTCACGTGACGTTGTGTCCCGCACAAAGGCGTGGAGATCACAACCCGTGATGATTGAGACTAGCTTATCTACTAAACCTCAAGTATTCAAAGAAGCGCTATCAAAGCGGTGTCAAACAGAAAATAGTGAGTGCTGATTTTGCATCTTTTAGTACAGACCGGATCACAATCATCATTGTCTTACGAAACTCTGTCTCACAGAATTTTTGCAGTACTTTCGAGTTTTCCTCGAAACATCCAGGAATTTTTCTCAGGCTTAATATTGCCGTCCCTCGAATTTGTAAATATTCCGGTATTCTGTTTAACAGCATTTTTTTCAACTGAAATCTAGTTTGAACTTCTTCAAAGCTACTGAAATATTTATATCACATTTCCGACGACTTGCTGATGACAAGCTAGTCACTGTCATGGATCTAGTCAGTGCTAGGACTTGGCGCGTGTGTAGATGAAAGCGTGCGAATGATGGACGTTCTCCAAATGGAACGTGAAAAATGACGTATAGTGACGTCAAACAAAATAGTGAGGTAAGAGTGGGGGGGAATTGGTATTTTACGCCGTGTCAGCAGCTAAGGCTATATCACGGCAAGGCAGCCAGCCCTGTAAACAGATGCCACGTGCAGAGAAACAACAACGTGCCCGAGACGAGAAATGAACTCAGTTCACTGTATTGGTGACAGGCGCTAACAGCGCTAACCGTTGCGCCACCGGACCGCTCAGAGGTAAGAGGGGGAGACGTTGAGAAAAGATATGGAAGCAGAAGGACATTAGAGGGCATTTTTAGAAGAAGAAGGACGCTAGAGAACAGAGAGAAGGAGAGGTGATTGCATTTGCCAAGACATTTGCTTCGCTAGAGATCGAATGAGGTAGTATGAACGAAGAAACTACTGCCAAGACAGTAAGTTTGAAAAGAGAGTAGAAGCTACGGTGAATTTTGTGGTTGCGATAGAAGAGACGTTGATTGCCAAGACAGTGAGCTTATATATAGTGTGTGAGGTGTTCTTTGTACTTCGTAGATGTGGAAATCGAAGGAAAAACTATTGTGTTAGAGACCGTTTTGTTTTTAATAGTTAGGATTTTTTTTTTTTTGTAATTTTGATCAGTAAACAGACTCGTACAGGCGAATCATTCTTTAATTAAAGCGAAAGAACGCGCAATTGTCCGACCCGCTGGTGAGTTGGAGAGAGTGAAAGACGAGAGGCACTGGCGGCGTCGTGACAGTCACTTCGCCCCAAGACCATTTCGCCCAACATCAAGTCAACTCATCCCAGCTATGTCCATTTCGTTCCAAGACCGAAAAGTCAAATCGTCCTAAGCCAGAAAGACGAATCGATCACTGATGAAACAAGTATCATTAGCATCAAATCTTACCAAAGGAGACGTACGAAGCTCAGCTGTCTATTAAACAGCCATGCGAATAAGTTTAGCCATCATTTTATTCAATAAAACTTGCCGCTTGGCTATACGCATACGCATGCAGAGAATGTATCCTACGATGGCAAATAAATGTGACCAGACGTTTCGGGAGCTAAAGTGGGACTCGTACCGATCATGGTGTTTTCACCAACAAAGAATGCCGAGAAAAGTGAAAAGCGGGGGTGTCTACGAAATGCAGTAAACTAGGACACAATTCACACGGCGATATGCCAAAGCCAAAACCGAAAGTACGGATGCGAATCAATGTACGGTAATCAGATTTTTAAATAACAAGCGGGACATTGATCAACTTTTAGATCTAAGCGGGTCATTTTATGAGCATTCGATTTATAAATCGGGACGTCTGATCACCATATTTTTCTCATTAAATAATCTTTTAAATTAAAAATATTTTATCATTTATTGCGAACTTTTATTTTGACTTTTTTGGGCGTATTATATGAAGACTTCGCTGATCGAGTAGTCATTATTAGCTTGAAGTACATAGTAACTACAGTGGCGTACCGAGAAGTGGTTTGGGCGATTGAGATGACAAATGTACACTGCACTTATTGCTGGCTGTAAATTTAATAATAAGTGGCCAGACTACATTTGTCACCTCAATTGCCCAGGCCAGTTTTTTTTTTTTTTTTTGTTTAGCCTGGGATTGTTTCCAATACAGCATGAATGTAAGTTAATAATATATGGATTTATACAGCACAAGAACTTATATCTTATATTATTTATTATAAATTATATCGTGTATTATATCACGTCCATGATATGCCAAAGCCAAAACAGAAAGTACGTTGCGAATCAATGTACGGTAATCAGATTTTTAAATAACAAACGGGACATTGATCAACATTTTAGATCAAAGCGGGACATTTTATGAGCATCCGATTTATAAATCGGGACGTCTGTGATCACCTTGTTTTTCTCATTAAACAATCTTTTAAATTAAAAAGATTTTATCATCATTAAGTGAACTTTTATTTTGACTTTTTTTTTGGGCTTATTATTATATAAAAAGACTTCGCTGATCGAGCAGCCATTTATTTGAAGGACATAGTAACTACAGTAGCGCTCCGAGTAGTGGTCTGGGCGATTGAGGTGACAAATGTACACTGCACTTATTGCTGGCTGTAAATTTAATAAGTGGCCCGACTACATTTGTCACCTCAATTGCCCAGGCCAGTTTTTTTTTAGCCTGTGATGGTTTCCAATACAGCATGAATATAAGTTAATAATATGGATTTATATAGCACATTTTAAACATTTTTTTAAGTGGATTTCATAATTGATGATAGTGGTGTGAGTGCACTACTGTAGTGTGATGTACTTCAAACTCAATGAGTATCCAATCAGCGTAATGCCACAGGATATCAAATTCCACATCAATAAACTGCTGAAAAGCAAATACTAACGCTCAACCCATGTATTTGACGCATCACATAAGTACCTCTCTTTACTTCCATATACACGTCAGAACAGTGTATGCATCAGAAGTACACATATATAAACACAAGGTGTCAATTTAAACAACATAGAAATGCTATGTCAGAGCTTGATGTCACTTAAAAAACATATGATCATAAAATAACTAAAAAATTACACCAGTTTAAAAAATATATTTTGTGTAAGTTAAATGTTGATCTAGGGAAATTTTGTCTGCTGCTGTTTTTCAAAGGAAAAGGCAAGTTGGGCTCAGTGATAGATACTAATGTTTTACGTCATTTCCACTCAATATGTTAGGTTTCCAATGAACAATTTACTTACAGCTGTGTCTAAAACATGCTGTTCTTGCAGGCTACAGCATTTCATACTTTTACAGAAGGAAAACAAACTCAAATTCATGACAAGCGAACACTGGTGCTGGATGGTTTTGATGACAAAACAAAGATTGCCTCTGTTCTGCTCAAGAGCTGTGTTTCAGATATAAATATAAGTAAAAGATTGTTTTACAACCTTAGATTTTGAGCAGAAACAATTCAAAACGTCAGCATCTACCATTTCAGCCCTACTAGCAATTTCACTGGTCTTTTGTTTAAAAAAAAAATGCTTTATTCAATGAGAAACATGAATTATTCAGAATAGTGAAGACAAATTCACAAGTGAAATTGTCACTCCAACAATTCTGACAGTGAAACTAAAAGCATTTGAACTAGTTCTCCTTTTACCCATCTGATACTATAGAAATAATTGTTGAAAACCACAGTCTATCAATTGCAGATTTCATATTGTCTCCATTTTTAACTAAGGCCACTTAAAAACTTTATATGGATTGCAAGCAAGATTTTAATCATTTTAAAGTAGTCTAACATTTTAGACAATAAGTTTCAGGCTATTCTTAACTGCACTAATATAGATGAACATTTGACCAAGTTTGGCAAAGGTTTTACAACTGTCATGTAGCATAAACAACTATCACGTAAAGGTTTTGTCAAACTTGGTAAAACATTATCCATATTTGTATGGTTAAAAAAGACCTTTCTGTCATTACTTAAAATAGTACAAAAATTACATTCAGCATGCTTTCAGTTTAAGTCACAAAACTGATACCCTGCCCTGAAGGAAGACAACTCTGCAAAGGTGAGAAATTAATCACCTAACATCTACAGTGAGCCATGGGCAGCAAATTTTAGTAATTTCATTGGATATGAACAGTGTCTAATGGCACACACCGACATCAAAGCATAAGCTAATTTTAAAAAAATAATTACATTTTAAAATTATATTCAGGTTCCAATTATCAGCAGAAAATTACAGTTTTTCAGATCCAACAATGCCTAGATCATGAATCAGTTTTCACATATCTTGTCACTAAGCAACTGCAACTGCCACAAAGAATCCTTTCAAGTCTCTGTAGACACAGGTACACATATCAACACCCACACTCCCATCAAAATGCATGCGCTCAGCACACTAATTATTATATACATATTATGTTTACCAAAACTAAAAGATGGCTGTAATATATGCCTCTGTAGTGAACATTTTGAATCCAGTATTGCTACAAAGTACATGAGGCTGACTGCATAATTGACAACATTTTAAACTGCTAAAACAGAAGTATTTTTAAAAAAAAGCAATCCCACTTGGGGACAACATCCAAAATGACAAAGCAGTTGACTTTAAAGAATGCACAATGATGAAGTTTTACATCAATCCCAAAAATAGACCTTCAGCAAGTTAGTTTGACATGCCTTGATGACTTCCAAAAATGGAACCAGATTTAATGATATGCCATGGGCTTTTCCCACACATGTTTTATGTGTTCAGTCAGTTGTAAAAATACACTCTGCAACTTGCACACAATTTGTTAACTGAAATTCTCATTTTTATTCACACTTGCAAATGTATGCACAGACACAGACAAAGCTTTTACTAGCATTTCAAAGAAAAGTAGTGTGCATTACTTTTTAAAGCCATAACTAACTTAGAGGTCAGACAGGGCAAGGTTTATAAAACTATCAAAATCAGCAAGATTAACCAAGCAAACTGCTACAACTTCAGATCTATGTGATTGCCAAAGTTAATTTCTGGCCAAAGAGAAAAAGAAAAACTAAATTTGACATAATCAGTATGTTGAAAATGTTACAAATGAAACATTTTTTAGTCAAAAAGCCACATTTACTTAGTGGAGCAGCAAGAAATGCTAAACTGTAAAGAGCATTTAAAAAAAAAAAAAGGTAAGTGATGACAAAAAACTCGAGAAGCAAAAATAAAATCTACATTAATGTAATCTCAGGAAATTCTAAATAGCCAAGCAGAATTTCAAGAACAAATTGTACTTAATTTTAAACCAAATTAAAACTAATGAATCATGGCATTAAGGAAAATGGGCTTGTCCAAAATAACCGAAAAGACAATAAAATAAACAGAACATAATGCATAAATCTCATTGATTTAATGAGAAGACTATTCCAACACTTCTCAATCTTTCTCTCTCTCGCTGTGTATTTATGTGCATGGATTCGTGTGCACGTGCAGAAAATTAGAAATTTTTAATATACATGGACAACCACATGCAAATAGCAAGCATCTAAGATATGAGCAGCAATATCATTTAAAAATATTTTAGCTGTTCCCATGACCTTGAGTATATTATTTTATTACATGCATCCTCTTCCACCCGTACAACACTGAGCATACCTGCCTAAATCAAAGCTCCATCAGAGGTCTATTAATGCACATAGCCTACACAATAAAATACCAGACGGTCATGAGACCAAACAATGCACTCAGCTTTATTCAGTTAATACACAAACACTGCATCCTAATAAATGACTAGAGTAGTAAGAGAACAAATTCTGTTAAAGACATGTTTCTGGTAGCCTGTAGAAATTTGTAATATATGAAAATTCACCTAGGCTGATGGCACTTGCTCCTCCAAAAGCACTAAATGATACTTTTCAGGCTTGCACTTCTAGAAATGCAATGAACAAGCCAATAACCACAGTGTTGCAAAGTTTTTAAGATGGAATTGTGATTCCCTTATATCAATGTATATGCAACTGTTGGTTGAATGAGTTAACATACACTCTGAAAACTATGAAGGAAAAAACAACCAATCCAAGCTGAAGGACATATCTCAAACACTGATAACATTATTATAGAACTGACTCCTACCAGCAGCACAACAGGTTGTTGACAACAGCTCAAACTGCATTATCTGCAGACAAAAGCCACATAACCTACAGCTCAACATGATGCAGCTTATTCAAAAATATTTTGAAATTGTTTACATTCTTAATAATCTTCCAAAACTGCTGTTCACAAATGTTTGCGCGTGTTCAAAACCAAATCTCTAATCTATCAGTACAGTCTACTTGATGTTAATGACAACCTTGTCTTATCCCCATTTTCCAGCATTCCTAACACTCATTAGACAGCAGACATTTTCCAGAACAAGTAGATGACCATTACGAAGATTCTACACACTCAAACGGCACATCTTCTTGATAAGTAATTTTCATTCCTCATTACTCCAAGATCTGTTACTACTTCATCCTGTTTTCTGTATTGTGTTACATAATATGAAGCTTTTTCTTATTAGAAAGTATTCTGTTGCACATATTTTCCAATACAGCTTATGCATCTATAACTGAAAGTATAATAAAAGCCTGTGAACTTGTTCTAAGACTCCTACATAACAAAGCTGTGAGATGGTAACACACTACATTACCAACAGTAAACAGGTATGTCCCATGATATTTCATTTTAATTAGCTGTAGTTCTCCACGTCTCAAAGATACAACAGCACTAATAACCTTTTACAAATGTTGCCAAATAATTTTAGTCCCTTATAATGTCCTCATTACAAAACGTGGTCAGTATGCAATACTTAATATTTTACATGATGGTGCTGCAACCTTTAACGGCATTTTAGCTAACCAATCATAAAATAAGAAATACTGGATCAGGCCATCAGCTGACTAGCTTTGTCTCTTCAAAATGTTTGCCAAGAAATTCTTTCAACTAAACATGGAGCAACAACCAAGCTTGTGTGAATTTTTATTAGACACACCCTAAAAAAACAACATAGGTGTAAAGAATGCAAACATGTATTATACTGCATGATTTTTGCTTCTTCAATTTCCTAGACACACCATGACCATCTGTGAAAATAACTCTCATTAGAGTATGTGAACTGGTAGGGTACAGAACCAAAAACACCTGATCTTGCAGTAAGACTGTGACATAAAGATGAAGCAACTGAGCCAATCAAAAAAACTGGACTTTATTTTCATCAGCTGTTGCCCATAGATGTAGTGCCACATTTTGATTATTACATACTTAAAGAAAAAACTAAATGCATCAGCAAAGCTGACACTTAAAATCTTCAAAGACAACCTTAAAAAATTTGGAAATAAAATAACTGACACTGCTAAATCTCTCAACTTCAAAACTACTTATTTAGAATATTCAAGATCACAAAATGATCATTCATATTACAAGTTAAAAAGCTACTGATGGAGTCTCCCATCACATAGCTTGCACTTGAGTGTAGATTAATTGATAAAACATCAATTTTAGATTTCATTTTAAATTTAACATAAATAAAATCCATGTTGTACTACAGGAGGTCTGGAAGCAAGATGATCATTATGCAAACTTGTTAACTGTAAGCACAAGTCAAAGAAGGCAATAACACTTTACTTCAGTTTAATGCCAATTTACGAGAATCGTTTTCATTCATTCTAAGACTTTCCCGGTAGTTTGTACAACCTCCCACCCTGTCCTTACCCTTTACAACCAATTACACCTTTCTTACACATTCATAAATTGCAATGTAGCCGCAAGGAAGCTGGAAATGAGAGTATGAAAGGATGCACATAAGTATTTACAGGTGGGTTTGGTATACAGCAGAATCACTTATAAAGCTACCATCAAACCTTGTGATGACAAATATATCTTTACTTCGTCTTCTAGTTCAAGCTTTTATATGAACACAATGTAATGTTTTGATCATAGATTCTAAGTCATTCAACCAGTTTCACAACAAGCATCATGAAAAGATTTGCTAATGCTGCCACCACTATTCAACATCCACCATCTGCATATACACAACAAGTGCAAATGTACAGATTTTATGTCTCCACATTTTGAAGATATCCCTATCTCTCTTGCTCACATACATATACACAGGTTCATATACATATACATCGGCACCTGTACAAAGCATGTAAACTTCATTTAAAAAAAAAAAAAATCACAGAATCATGACAGGCCATTTTAGTCCTGAATTCTATTACAACACCATCCAACAGTTGACCGAGAAGATAACTGAGATGAGCAGAAAACAGATCACAGTTCCAACTGACATGGTAAGAAGCCTGGATCAGTATCACAAGATGCCACATCCAAAGCTGACTCATCCTTATTGGTGCTTCATCATTAAATAACACTGTCCAGTTGAAAAATCCAAGAAACCAAACTTGGATCTAAGATCAAGCAAAGCCCTGAATTCCCTCTGCCAGTGCAGGTCAGTTCTCAGTGGCTGGCTCATCAGAGCCTGGTTGCAAGTTGCAAATTTTGTTTGACTGAACAACACCACCTGTTTTAAATACAGCAAATGTTTTGACTCAAATATTTGACACCGCAAGACCAAGTCTATAAGTGACAATTTGTAATAAACATCCCAGAAAAACACTAGTGCGGCCATGATTTCTGACAAACATTCATGACGATTGCTTATGCCCTCAAAAGTGTCCCTTACTGGCACTAGATGTGATGCCTGTAACATCAATCTCCTGGATGTTCTGGGCAGGAGCGGTTTTTCTCAAACCACTTGTCAATGCACCTGCAGCAAAACACAGACCAGCTCATTATTTTTGCAGCTTGCAATCTGCTACTAATGAATAAAACCACTTGAAAAAAAGTAAATTAAACCAATGGCCTGTATGAGCCTTTATGTTTTATAAATTTTTATATAACTTTCTCCTGCCTATCATGGATTCACATCCAAGATGCAGTTATCCATAATACCATGTTTAAGAATTAAAAAAAAATGACAAAGACCAAGCAGACTCCTGAAAATACATAACAAACTATTTAGATAATGTTTGAAACATGTTTGCAAGCAACACAAAAAGTATTGCACACCTTACCCTTTGTGATATATGCAAAGACAAGGAAGACGTGCAATTGTGTCTCCACGACTGAGATCTTCAAAGCAAATGACACATTCACCTTTATCTTCTGTCAGTACGTCTTCTGTAAAAGTTTTTTTTAAAAAGTATTAATGTTCTGCTTTAATATATATATATATCAATAGTGTGCAAACATACTTCAAGATATTAACACTTATGTGTATGAATATAGATGTCTGAAATGGTTAATGTTTGTTGGCCAGTGTTACATCAACCAGCTTAATTATAGTGAAACAAAGAGCCTTGCAAACAGTGTTTATTGAACAATGAGTATTATACTTTATTGTTGATGTTATTCTTTGTTTAGTACAGTTGCTTATTCTTTTATAGTTCACATGTTTTGTGTTTTCCTGTCCCTCGTATAGTCATGTTTCACTATTTCAATTAAGCGCTAAGAGCACACTCCTTAGGACTGAATAAGCACTTTACAAATTTTGCTTTACAATTATATACCAATAAAAAGAAAATAGAAGCAAACTGCAGCTAAAGTAAACAAACAAGAACACCCAACGCTGATATCCAAACTGAAATATGACTACAACTCAGAAGCAAAATCAAGAAGAGTTGATCTCTTCAACCTGATAATCAAAGGGGTATGACTTTCATCATACTGCATATATGTTAATACATTGCAGATTATATGTTGATATATCTGTAAAATTCAACTTTAAATGGATCTGTAAATATTGCATATGTGTTGATGTATACCAGATCAAATTAGCATAGCACAATCACTTCTAAGCACCTTTAACATGGTGAAACCCAATAAGATTACAATCTTCTGGCAGTGCTTACTGTATAAATAGTACAGTGCGCATCTCTTTGATAGTGCTCAGAAGTAGTGCTTACCATTGTAACTTATGCGTGGTTTGGTCAGACACATCACAAGGTGACACTCCACATCATCAGCTGCAATTGCTTTTGAGCACACTGGACACTTTATACCTGCAAAGTGAAGCACATGTATGCTTAATTTTTGCTAAATCATGCTCACTTACAGAAATTTGATACTGGTGTAAGTTGCCAACTCTTGACACATTAAATACAGTAACACAACATTATATGAAATAATGTAGTAGTTTATTCTATATATTCTAATATTTTGTTGTGTTATATGTACATAACAACGCGCACACCTGTAATAGTTCAGAACACAATGTTTATCCACACAAACAGATATAACAGATGTTAATGGATATGTTAGGTCATAACATACTGCTTCCTGTATAAAGACATTCATATTATAACTTATCACCCTTAATATTATTCTCTCAAATGTGGAACAAGACCTCTCCAAAATTAAATCTGTAAACACTCAAAAGTGCATATGTAAAATGCACCAAATTGTGTTACCTTAACTGAAAAACGTCATATGCAGAATACCTTATTAAATGCTTGGCAATCTCCAGAAATACTTAAATTTCATTATGACATGCTACATTTCTGCAAAGCTCTAATTACAAGAAGTGAAATTTAAAAAAATTAATATTATCAATATCAAGATGTAAGATTATCACTCGTGTTAGTAACACTATTTAAAAAGCAAAATTTATTTCACCAGTGTCATTTCACCAAAAAAAGAAAACAAACAGGAAATACATGCTACTCAATGTAAAATAAAAAATCTAAAATAAACGATCAATTGCTCCTGCTCAATTAAAAAATGCACACCGGTTACATTAAACTAAAATAACCCAAACTGATCACACTTACTTCTAAAATGTACATTGCTTCGATCTGAAAATCAAAAAAAAAAGGTATGATGTGCTTTTCACTTTAGGAAGAAACTGACAGGGCTCTGTTCCAGTCAGAGAAACAGTAAAGCAAGTTGGTTAAAATCACAAAAGAAATTGTATTAACATTACTCTTAGATCTTAACCAAGAACAATTGCATTTTACTTATGAATGCTATAACTTCACAAAAGTCATCTCTAAAATATTTATAAAAATACTGATAATAAATGACATTATTTAAATAAACTGTGTGTTAAACAATAAAATGATGTATAACAATATCATTCACAAATGCATAAAATTACTGTGGCTATACAAGCTAACAAAGTACAACCAGATTTTTTTTCCCTGCTCTTTTTCTGTTCCTGACATCTAAAATCAGTCTGTGTCAAAGCAGTTTTGCATATCTGATTACTGTATATGGCAGAACTTGTTTCTACTTCAGTATGAAGATCAGGAAATGGAGAAAAGCTAATAATACAAAACCTTGGAACGATTTGTGACTGATTTTAAGGGGAAAAAAATCATTTTGTTCTTTGGATGTAAGCACTGTCCATAATGCCACTTAGGTACAGCCTAAATAAATGCTATTTAATAAAAAAATTAACAATTATTACAACATGATATTCTATTGCCCACTTAACAGTGTGGATGAAGTGATTCTATTATTTCAATGTTAATTTTTCCTTGTAAATGTAAAACCAGTTTTGGTTTCAGAATATGTTCCTTCTCTTCCATTTTCAAAGCTATTTTTCTTTAAACTCTTTCATGGTCAATGGGCTCAATTTCGGCCATTTTTGGTTACTTAAAAGTACATTTTGTGATCTAAGTGAAACTAAGTAAAACCTACCAAGCTGTACATGTTTATACTTTATTTGACAAGTCTTATTTTTGTGATAACATGAAACAGTTTCATTGTTATACAGTGGAACCTCAGCTAGCGAACGCCTCTGATGGCAAACATTTCGGATAACAAACAAAAATTTCAGTAAAAATTTGCACCGGAGAGTGAACAAAACTTCGGATAATGAATAGCCACATCACCGACATGTGATTGACCAGCATTTCAAACCAAGCATCATTTGAGCTCCAAACACAGTTACGATCAGTCGTTCGTTATCTTTATCTGTGCGCATCATTCTTGTGTAGTGATTTTTGTGATTAAAGAAATGTGTGCGAAGTAGGGGGAATTGCAACTGTTTGTAGAAAAGTCTTTCCCTAAAAGTGCAATAGGCAGTAGGAGCCTAAACATGTTCAATGATAATGTGATGTATTATTACCGAAAAGTGTTACACAAAAGGCAGAAGCAACAGACAATGGACAAGTTTTTTCCTTCAACCTCAAAGCAACAGAAAAGGGAGGTCGCCCCTGATTTTACAATGCCACATGTGCTCATGGAGGTGGAATCAAAGCAGTAATTCCTCCCCACACCTCCATCCACCCACGACATCAAAACGGCAAGTTTTCTTATGTTTAAATGCTTTGGTTAATGTTTTTATGTTTATTTAATTCCATATATATTGTATTATAACTGTTTTCATTAAAAATAATACCTATTTAGCCTGTAACTTTAAAATATGAGTGAGTCAACAGGGGCTGGGGACCAATTAAATCTATTTCCTTTATTTCTTATGGGGAAAATTGTTTCGGATAGCAAACAATTCGCATACCGAACAACTTTCCTGAACGGATTGTGGTCGTTAACCGAGGTTCCACTGTAAAAGGCTCACTTCTAGATTAAAGAAACTGCTGAGCTATATGGTAAACAGATTTATTCATTATACTGCCATTGTCAAATCGGTTCCCTTCAATAGTTGCATATAAAACAAACTGTTATTCGTTTACACTGTGTCATTTATTCCAGTCTAGCCAGTCTACTTCTTTGACTCCCCCTGAAAACTTTTTTCTATAACAGATGATTGTGTCTGTGTCTGTGTGTGTACATGCGCGAATGTGGGTGCCAGTGTAACAAATGTGCTTGAGAGAGAACGAACGAAAGAATGAACGAATGAGCTAGAACGAACGAGACAAAAGGAACGAATGAGAGAGAACGAACGAGACAGAATGAACGAGTGAGAGAAAAGAATAGCCTCCTAAGAGGAGGAAACACGTGGTTCTTCAAAACAAAGGGCCTGGGTGCAAAATGAACAATGACCTCGACCGATGTAACTTATGTTTTCGGTTTACACATTCCCTATCAAAATACAATTTTCTATGCGAAACTGATTGGGTGAATTCCTAATTTCAATTGATGCTACGTGTCAACAGCACCCACCTTGAAGAGCAAAAAGATGTACGGGTAATGAATGCGCAAAGGCCCTGCCGAACACTCCATCTTCCGGAGTACTTGAATCTGAATCTGGCGAGTTGCTTCTGTGCACACCACCTGATGCCCCCGGTATTGACAACGTAGAAGAATGTCCAGGTGTTGGAAAATTTCCAAGGCTTCGGGCTCTTGTTCTAGCACCCCCACTACTACCAGGGCCTCCATTTCTACTTAATGCAAGTTCATTTGAGCCACTTGGACCAGGGCTACTGCCAGAGTATGTTCTCAAACGGGGTGGGTTCTGTGAGCTTAGCTTCAGGCCCATGGTTCAACATATATGGCTTAACTGAAACTGGTATTATTCACCGTCCGAACAGCATTTGTACTGGCGACTCTGCGTCTGACACGATTTATGGTACAACGATATATCCGTACAAAGAGTCAGCCATTTTGCCTTCCTTGTTTGCGTCAAGGAACCAACACAAACGTCACGTAATAAATCACGTGTTAGATCAAATGACTTGCAGGCAAAAACAATCCATAAGAAAAACTTTAAATAGTAGTTTAGAAATACAATAAAATATTAATAATCTGTATTAATATGTATTTGAAATAAATAATATACTCATTGCTAAAATTAAACTATTTTTAATGTTTACTACATTGAAAATACGTAGAATTCTATTTAGTATCAGTAAGGGCTTTCTAGTCACATGTCACCATCATGGCGGATTCAGCTGACTGAGAGCATCGAAACTGTATGAGAAGTGAAACTTCATAACCACAAAAGAGTTTAAGTTTTAAACTTATAGTTTATCAATGACAATTAGAATGCAGTAGTGCTTGCTTAGTATGCAGGAAAATCTACATTCGTGCACAAGGATTATGTGAGTTGTGACTGATCGAACTGCAAGCAGCCAATACTGATGTACTAGCAACGATAATTTCTTTAAAGACTAAATTGTTTGATGAATAAGTACTTTTATACGGTAGACTTGTTTTTTCAGTCCAAGCGCATAGGTTCTGGAATGGAAATGAACCGAATAATATTTTTTAAAGTGTATAGCTGACATTAGATAATGAATATGAAATATTCGATCCTTAGATATAATATATTAGAGGCATTGAACTTAATTCTTGATCATAAAGGGGACACAAGAGGCCAATAAGCTTACATAATTTTCCATCGTATCCCGACCTTTGCAGCTAGATTGGAGTTCACTCATTTCAGTAACAATAATATATACATAAAGCAATGAACACAGCGCTATTCCTTATGCTAGTGTTAATGTTAAGCACAGGATTCGACTGACTAGAGTTTCTATTCTGCTGCAGACATAGACACTATATTCTTATGCTTAATCTACAGAATGTTCAGGAATATGTCTTCTTCTGTTCTTATTCCTTTATGCCCCCAGTGGAGCATAGGGCTACAACTACACCATGCCATCAGATCCGGTTCTCGGCATCCCTTCCCAGTTGGGACCATGTCATGCAAGCTGCCTCCGCTTGCTGTGGACTAATCTCCTCCATGTCTCTTGGGGTCTCCCAACCCTGTGCTGCCTTTGTGGGTTCCAGCTCAGAGCTTGTCTTGTTAAATTGTCAGTCAGCTTCCGTAGGGTGTGACCGATTCAGCCCCACTTCTGCATCTTGATGTCTTGGCTGGAAGTTTTTCGGTTGGTTCTCTCCCAAAGGTCTGTATTGAAGATCTTCTCAGGCCATCTGATACATCCATTGACGAATGTCTTGTTGGTGATGGTGTTTGTCACACACCATGTCTCAGATCCATATAGAAGGACTGGCTTTACATTTGCTTTGAAGATGCAGATCTTGGTGCGTAGAGATAAAGCCTTGGAGTTCCAGATAGGTTGCAGGGTGTGGAATGCAAACCTGGCTTTATTTATTCAGCTTCTTACATCTTCATCTGCACCTCCATCTTTGCTGACAATGGTGCCAAGGTAGGTGAAGCAGTCTCTGTAATACATTTCCCATGTAGTTGGAGTGTTGCTTCTTGCTTGTTTATGACCACAGATTGCCTCCATCTTCTTGATGTTAATGGTCAGGCCAGTCATCACTGCTTCTTCTGAGAGCCAAGTGAATTTTGCCTGTGCATGCTGTGGGATAACAGGCTGATGTCATCCGCAAAGTCGAGATCCTCAAGTTGCATGGCAAAGGTCCACTGAACGCCCCTGTTGCTGTTAAAGGTTATTCTTCTCATGATCCAATCTATGACGATCAGGAAGATTGTTGGCAAGAGCATACAACCTTGCCTCACTCCAATCCTCACTGTGAAAGAGTCAGCTTCCCGGTATGGATCACCTGGCATGTCGAGTCCTCATACAGCTATTTTTTTTTTTGGTCATGAAGCTGATATGTTGCTGTTTCTCCATAAAATGTAACAATATACTTTATCTAATGCAGTTTTTCCATTTTCTTTATTCTATTATGATGCTTGTGATGGTTTATAATGATGTGAATTATTTATTGACAGTTTTATTACCTTATTTTCAGATTTTTGTTTTTGCAGACAGAACAGTGGTTAGCTGAAGGATAAAACTCAATTGATGTCTATTCAAGACCGTACAGAGGCAGGAGAACTAACTCCTCTTGTGGACAGTGAGATTTCAGTTAAAACTGTTAAAGGTAAAAGTGCAACCATATCCTTTGAAACATTTTTAACCAGATGAAATATTAAACATTAAAAATTATTATCAAGGGACTTAAACTGTATTTTTCAGGTACTTAAAGTTTTTTTTTTTTCACCGATGCATAGTGACTATTACTATCAGAATATGTAAAAGTGATAATGCTAATTATACTTCAATCCATTAAGATTGCATGTTATGTCAACAGGATCATCATGGCTGTCATCAGCATTCCTAATAGTGAATGCAGCTCTGGGGCTGGTCTTCTCAACTTTCCTCAAGCATATCACCAGGCTGGTGGTGTCCTTATTGCTGTCATCATACAATCAGTATGTATATGCCGGTGGTGTCTTTGTTGCTGTCATGATATAATCAGGGCTTCTGCTTACACAAAAAATTGCATACATTACGCATTAAAAGTTCAGAGGACCCCTTCAATTTTCATCAATGGGGTCCCAGGGGACACCTTCAAATTTGGGCGAAGAACAGATACAAAATTGGCTAAGTGTAGTGTCTGACATCGTAGCCCAATCTATTGTTGTCGTCTGCTACAAAGTGAGAGTCACTTCCCTTGCACTGAGATTTTTCTCTTACCGGGAAGACTTCCATTAACCTATTTCCAAGATGTCATTGACAGTGTGGTTAAAATCATCGTCTCAGAAACGGAAACAAAGTGAGCACCCCAAGTACAGTGAGCATAAGCTCATCACAGATGCTTGCACAGATTTCATGGCACAGAAATCTCGCCGTTTCTGACTAGACATTACAGTAATTTGTGTGCCTGAAAGGCAGTTGAACAAAGTAGTTGATTTGTTGGGTTTTTTCCCAACCCTTAGAAATCTGAAGAATGGGTCCCTGGGACCCCAAAGAATTTAGCCTTAGCAGAAGCCCTGATATAATTAGTATGTATATGCATCTATAGGGTGTCTTAAAAAATGAGTGCACATTATTTTTTGAGCTTTATGTAAAACTATATGGAGCACAAATATTCATAAACATTAAACCAGTCAATATCTGAAATTATTTGCTGGGTTTTTTTAACCTAAGGAATTTTAAGTACCACAGATACACTGTGTAGCTGAAAGTGTGTGTCATTACATAAGCAACTGATCAAAGGTTTATTTGTAGATTTTTCAACATTTCATGAATATTTTAACAGTGTTTTTTTTTTTTAACCCCCTAAATGTTATTCATTGCATTGATAAACATTAATATGCTTCTTGTTTCAATGAAACAACACTCCAAAGACTTGTGTCAAGGTTCATTTTGTTCCCCTTTTTTGTGTTAATTAAAAAAAAACCTAGAAAGTTGTATAACTTTCAACATGTTCTAGACAGTTTGTTCATATATCGTAAGGGACTGTCAGTATTTTAAAATAAAATTAACAAAATCAGTATAAAATTGATATTTTTTTCAGAGCTGGCTTGATTAGTAATGGCCCTTATTCTAAATGATGCATGCACAATACCTGTTTGCAGGTGTTTCTTGTGTTTGTTGTGGTGGCATTGGTGACACTGGGCTACTGTTCTGACCTCAAGCAGAGTGCCACTTACCAGGACACCATCTTCTCTGTGTGCGGCAAACATGCACAGACAGCTTGTGCACTGTCCATCCTACTTTACTGCTTTGGGACCTGCATTACATTCCTCATCATTATTGGCGACCAGTGGGAAGAGTGTCAGTGTCTAGTTGTCATTGTAAAACATGGCTTTGTATGTGTGTGTTTGTGTGGGCAGGCATGCATGGATATTCTTTATTTCGCATGCATTCACTTATGTGTCTGTGTAACAATGAAGCATGACACCAGAATTTTGTTTTTTTATCTTATAGTCTTCCTCTTTGTTGATCGTGATTTCTACTGCAACAAAAGTCCATTTTATATGAATCGAGCCTTTACCATTGTGGTCACATCTCTCCTATTCATACTGCCGATGATCTTTCCACGCCGCATTGACTTTCTCAAGTATGCTAGGTAGGTCTCCTTTCTTTCAAGTCTATGAATTTTCAGCATTTGTCTTTGCACAGTAATGCCCTAATGAAACGAGATAACATCATTGTTTATCTTTTGTTTATAATCGATAGTGACAATAGCAGCTCATTACATATAGGCAAAACCCATATAAAGAAAAGGAATAAAAAGCTTTTCATTGCTGAAACTTTCTGTGCTAACAAATGCATGTACATTATGAAAGATTAAAGGCATGCATCTTTACATACAAACACACAGAAGCTGCTAATTAAGTACTATGTATTTTCTACATTCTACATCCTAATCACCCCCAGTGGAGCATAGGGCCACAACTACAGTATTTTCTGTGTATATCCTTTATTAATCATATAAAGATAGGGAAGTGGACCTTATAAAACTGATGACAGTTTCTGATTTATGTCACTAGCTGTAACTTTCTCAAGTGCACACAGGCTTATTTTGCAGTTTTGTGGGTGTGATTGGTATTCTTTATGTGGTGTGTCTGGTCACAATCAAATATTTCCTGCCACATGAAACTCCTGGACCTGTCAAAACTAGGTAAGTATTGCAGCATATTTTAGTGTGTGTAAAAGTTTCAATATCCAGCCAAAGTACTATTTGTAGCGTATTTTATTCAAAAATCAGCATGCCAGAATAGTGGCCAATAGTTTTTATATTAGAACAAGTGTTCCTAAACATATTTTATGTGGATATTATGGGCAAAAAGGGATTATTACTGGAGAAATTTTCCTGGAAAGAAGTATTTAAGTGATCATTTCCATCATTTGATAACAATAGTGTTTACTCTTTTTTTTTTTTGGTTGACTTAGTTCAATTATAACGTACATTTATGTATAACCCTATCAGAGCATCAGATTTTGATTGTTGTT
The DNA here is from genome assembly GCF_003073045.1 of Pomacea canaliculata. Classification (NCBI taxonomy): domain Eukaryota; kingdom Metazoa; phylum Mollusca; class Gastropoda; order Architaenioglossa; family Ampullariidae; genus Pomacea; species Pomacea canaliculata. The sequence goes on from NC_037601.1 coordinate 21,279,182, forward strand.
GTTTATGAGTTTATATAGCACACTTTTAGTTGTTTTTGCTCTGTCTTCACTGACACAGCATGTAATTTTACAACATACAGGTTTTTTGTGTGAAATGAGCATACAAAAATCAAATTACACACTTAGAACATACAAATTATGTTCTGCTTTTTCAAAGTCTATCTTTCTAAAAAAAAATTCTCAGAAATGAGTATTGGGAAGCATGATGTGTTTAAACAGAATATATATATAACTCATCTCAAAGTCATTAAAATCAGATTATGTATATGTATCCAGGCCGTTCTTAGACGCCACGATAGTTGGGATCTAAAGTCACTCCTAGTTATATCAATGAATAGAGATGCCTCGTCCGCCCTAAGCACGGCCCTGACCTATGAATTTGTCAGATTTGTTCCTTTTTTTATTTCTGTTGTTCTAGCCCAGATTCATGGATCGATGTGTTTCTTGTAGTTCCTGCTATCTGTTTTGCTTATCAGGTCAGTATTTAAACACCTGTAGTACATTCAAAACACACACAAACAAAATGCCATAAGCAGGTGTACTCTAGAATAGTATGTCTGAGGAAACGGTTATAAAATTAAAATGTTTTGTTTATTCACTTTTATAGGTTTTAATATTTCATTAGTATTCAGGATATCTGCGACATGCAGATTTATTCTACGATATTATTTACATTTGTCATCTAAGAAAGGCATTGGGTGTGCAGCTCAAAAATTCCATTTAATCTCCTTTTCCCTTTAAAGGTACACAACATCTATGTGCAAGGATTTTTTTTCAGTGTCATGTCAGTGTCATTCCAATCTACTCCTGCATGGAAAAGCGTTGTCTTCGTGAGTTCTCAAAATCGGTTACCTTGGCCATGATCCTTTGTGTGCTGACATACACTGTGACAGCAGCTCTTGGGTACCTCATGTTTGGTGACAGAATCACAAGTGACATTTTGCTGTCATTTGAACCAGATACATCTGTGTTGATTGCAGTGATACTGATTGCTGTGAAGACATACACCACATACCCTATCCTTCTCTTCTGTGGAAGGTTGGTGTTTGTTTTTCTTGTTCTTTTGTTGCAAAACTATTTTCTGTTGCTTCTGATAATAATGTATTCTTTTATTAGATATGTTTCATTTACCTGTACCACCTGAAATTCTAACAGGGCTGCCTTTGGCTGTATCTGGAACACTGCTTGGCGCCTCACACCTGAACAGATAGTGGCTCAAGAAAAAATTCAGCGAATAGCAGTGTCTTTAACATGGTTTGCTTCACGTTAGTGCTTGCAGTTTTTATCCCCAATATTGGAGTCGTGATACAAGTTCTTGGAGCTTTTGCAGCCATTTTTATATTTATTTTCCCAGGTGAGTTTTTGATAGTTCTTGAGATGAAACAAAGTAAAGGGAGGCTAGTGGCAATTTTGTTGCTAGTGGGGCAAAAACTATTTCAAGTAATGTAAACTTATAAACTTTTCAAAAAATGTAACTATAATATCTCATGAATTTTCATGATATAAACTTGGTTTTCATCTTGCAGCATTACTTTTTTAAAATTAATAAACCTTTCTTTTTAGTATGAAGGCAAATGCATAGAAAAAGTGATAGTTTAGTTGAAATCCAGCTTTGCTGACTCACACCATTACCTAATGCTCCAAGAAAAGAATTTACAGTAATAGAGCAGATGAAGAAAATTGACCAAGGGGTTATCTGCTGACATCTAAAAATGTGCATCTCTTTGCAATAATAGGACATTGCACTGCTTCATCCATTGCATTTTTTGCATCCCCTCTATAGCAGTTTGATATCTTGAAAACCCAGCTTTCACAAAAAAGAATTTTGTGCATAGAGTGTTTGTGCATCTCAGTTACTTTAGTTTGCAACTTTTAACACTGTTGAGGTGCATGAGTAAAAAAGGTGTGGTAGGAGCCTCTCTCTGTAATATTTATTGCTCTTCTTCTTCCTAATCACCCGCAGTGGAGCATGATCTACATCTGCCTTTTTGCTACAGGTATGTGTCTGCTGAAAACCATGATTGACAGAGATGACCAGACGAGGAGAACCAAGTTGGTCCTATGGTTTTCATGTGCATTCATTGTAGTAGGAACTTTCATCTTTGGCTTGACACTGTCTCAGGCACTGATGAATGACATTAAAAACAATGGAGCTAAAGCAGACAAGTCCAAGTTCACTTGCTGACCCCATGTGGGGATGTTCCTTGTCAGCATGAGCATGTCTTCTGATTCTTTTCATTTATTTGAAGAGCAGTATTTAGCCCCCTTTTAATAATTTTGCTGAAGAGAAGAAAATTACAAACAATATTTTAAAAAATTTTATATTTTGAAAAGTAAAATCTGAAGGAGGCAATCACCTTAACACATAGAATGCTTGTTATTTACGTTGTTATTGACACCAAATTTTTTCACCTAGTTTCTAGTCCTGATTGTGCAAATCTGGACATTGGTCGTATATTTATTTTGCTGTCGCTGTCTGGGAAAAAAATGCTTTCTAAGGGTTAACAGCACCTGTTTAGTGCATGAACAAATAAAAGATTTTGTATGTATTAAATAAAGTGCTTTATTGGTAACAGGGAGAACAATGATTCTTTGTCTGTCAAAATGCATTATAAACTCTAATCCATTTGGCATTTATTAAGTCAGCTATTTAATCATGAGGAAACATGACTGTGATTTTCTGTCATCTCACCTTACATGTCATTGGTTAGTTCCAAGTGTGTTTAAAGATGAGGTTCTTGGACCAGTATTAGCTCACTATGTGGTGCCAAAAACAGGCACAAGACTGAAAAAGCGCAAATATGCTGTCTCACACTAGTCTCCTTCTTTATCATCTCCACTGAAGGTATTGGCCTTTTAAGTTCTGTTTGGATAGCCCCACCCTCCCCATAAGGAAAGAAAAAAAATTTTAACAGTTTCAAATGTACAGATATATTTATGTTGCTTTTTGTCTGCAATATTTGAGGAAGACCTTCGATAGTCATGGTGGACTGTGTTAAAGAAGTACTTGTAAATTTTCATGTGATTGAAATCCACTTCCCTTTCCTTTCTTCTGCAACAAAAATATTCTTAACTGCATACTCCAATTTTGTTTTATTTTGATATTTCACAGAGTAATGTTTGTCATGCTATTATATTAATTATGTTTTTGTGTTTGCTTACTTAGTAGTTTACTAATGTGTCTGGAATACTTTAAGAAATGATTTTGGAGGTGGGTTGAGGGGAGTGGGGAGAATGTTGAGTACAAAACTAATCAGGTCCTCTGCACAAATAGCTAAGGCAACATTTTTTGTTTCTACTAAAGTCTCACAACCATGTATAAAAGAGTTTCACAAGTTTTACTCTACTAGATTTGTTTATGTCTTGTTAAATTTACATTTTTAATACAGCACAATCTTTTAATGGCTGTGCATTATTTCAAATATGCTGAAATACTTTAAAATGAGATTATATTTTTTGATAGACATTTGCATTCTTGTAATAAAGCTAACAGTGATGTAGATTTATGATGTGAATTTGTTTTTTAAATGAAACAACTTTGATGTAAAACAGGCAGCTTGGTATAGATTCACAGATTATTGGTTCACAGATTATGAATATTGTTTGTGAGATGTTTTCACTAAGTTGTTAATATATGTGAAGAGTTGGCTTGCTTCTATTTCTCTTTGAATGCTATGTCACAGACTATACCAGTAAGGGTAGTTTAATTGCAAACTATAGTCCCAAGTTTGGGCCTGATTTCTTTTTTTTTTTTAAATAACGAGTAGAGTGTAAGTATCAAACTAGAGAATGCGGCTTCCATAGTGTCAGGATTCCTCTTGATTCAAGAATTAAGGCACCCATGCTGAACTGGAAATTTTAGTTTTGTGTGATTTTGCACGCTAGAAGATCCGCATACTGTCACAGCTTGTTTGCTTTTGTTTTGCTGTTTAACAATGAGGCAAGCGCAACATAGAGCACAAAATGTGTCGATGGGAGTAGACAAAGAGAGGGAGTTTCTCTTTCATTACACTGAATGTGTACTGACGACCTATAGGGGTCACGATCTCGGGACGGGATCGAAACAACAGGTGTTGTCGAACTGTGTAAACAGCGTTATACAAACAGACCATAAGCAGAAACAGTCTGATTCTACACCACAGAGTTTGTCCCTGGTCAGATGTCCACGAGACGGTCTCGTGTGTCCACTCAGGATCATTCACTCTAACCTCGCGACACCGCCGTGACCTTTTATACAAACATTGATAGGAAGCATGAGCAGAGGGCATCGAGGGCTTGGTGTTGTCCCCAGAACTGTTGCTTTGCACACCTAAATCTACGTCTCTATAGTCCTCTAATTATTATTTAATAATAATAATTAATAAGCGCATGATTTATATAGAGCATACTCGCGCTCCTTGAGCATGCATTTAGCACTTGAGACAAGAACGAGACATGGATAACATACAGAGGACTCTACTACATTTGAAGGATTCCGTGGTGAATATGGAAGGGGAGAGAGTTCCATTATTTTGCTGCACAGTAATTAAAAATCCTGTGACCATATATTGTTCTGGTGTCGGGAATAGGATACGGTCATCAGACGAAGAGCAGTTGGCTGGGATGTAGGGGACGAGAAGTTCAGAGGCAGGAGGCTCAGTTTAAACTGAATGTGAGAACAGATGGGCAGCTAGTCAAGCTAACACTGTAATTAACATTTTCCATTTATTTACCCTGGGGTAGATCAACATTAAACGTTTCTGTGCAATCACGAGTGTTTGGAGGCATAAATAAGTGAACACTGAATATTAGAATACTGGTTAGAACCTACAACTGCGGATGGTTTCTCGCCCACGCGGAAGTTCCCAGCATCCACTTTTGATGATGTACTTAAAAACCTTTCAGTGATATATCCCAGGGCATGCTTCATACATCCTCCTTTATTTCTATATTATTTATATATAATTGTGTGTATATGTGTGAGAGAGGACTCGCATGCAATGTATGGATTGTGAAATGTTGGCAGAACGAACTTTTATATTCTTTAAAATTTTTTTTTTTATCTCAGTCCTTTGATTTGTAATTAGTGATTTTTGTCCATTTCTCGTACTTGTCGTCTCATTTTCCGATGAAAATCAAAAGATGCTCAAAAGTCGAAGCCAACATCGATCGCTTGGCAGGCAACTGACAGGATGAAGGCAGCGGCTATGGCAAGGGAGATGGTGCAACCCAAGGAAATGTCTCGCATAGATAAATGTGGCTTTGTGGGTTTCTTTGTATTATATTCCTTTATTGAATCGAAAAGATCGCTCACGCTTCCATTTCAAGCCCTTGACTACCCTCACGGAAAAGTAGAACAAATTGGTGCAGCCGTACTACAGACACTTGAAGTGGCCGAAGTCAGTGAACACCCATGTTCAATAATGAATAATGTCTTGCGTTAGTTCAAGTGAACACATTCATTATATGTCGGGATGTCCGTCTTCAGAATAACACAGAGTGGGTACTGTTACAGTAGTGAGTATACAGAGTGTGCTGGGCCGTTACAGTAGTGAGTATACAGAGTGTGCTGGGCTGTTACAGTAGTGAGTATACAGAGTGTGCGGGGCCGTTACAGTAGTGAGTATACAGAGTATGCTGGGCCGTTACAGTAGTGAGTATACATAGTGTGTTGGGCCGGCCGATCCACGTTGTCTGGGTTTGTGCGCCGCGTGCTGGCGGTCACACCCAGTCATTGACATAAGACTCGGCACACTAGCGTCCACTTCGCAACGCCTGGTCATAACCGTCCTCGCTGCTCCCCCAACATATTTTCGACCTGTCTTTCTTTCCGCCTCCCCTCTCCCTACCCCTACCCCTCCTCATCCTCCCCGCCCATCATACTAACCCCGTCCCTCCGTCAGCAACTCTTCACAACCCCCACACATCCTCTCGACGAGTCTGTTCCCAGCATCGATCTTGGGGTGTTCAGCGATCGGGGTGACAGTCCTTCGCCCGCGGCAAGCATGCACTTCTCTTCCAAGACCGTCCGAAAAGCGCCCGACTCTGCCGCGAGCAAGGGCTTTGAGGGAAGGAGGTGGATGGGGAGATTTGTGTGTTGGCGGGGGGAACACTGGGAAGGGTAGTCATGGAAGAGACAACCGTAGGTAAGATGCCAACCGCTCTGTCGAGATGTAGCATATTGTCTCTCTCGGAGATCGAAGCTAAGTTTCAGAAGACTCGATCATAGACTCGTGCCTGCTTGCACGCGCGACGCTATGGCGCTCGGCCACGCCGAAACTTCAGCCACTCGTAAAACGGTTTGTTCAGCTTGAGGGGCGGGAATTGTGTGTGTGTGTGAGAGAGAAAGAGCTGTGCACGGGATGGGGAGGAGGTGGCAGTCCCATTTCAAAGGTTTCTTTGTCAATTAGCAGTCCTCTTGTCGGACCTACACGGTTCACTTGATCGAAACACTCGGACCCTCCGACCTGCCTGTTTCTCGCCTCGCTCTGTGTTCGATTTATGTTCGTTTACTGGCCATAGGCAGCTGTTGGAACCAACCACCAACCCAATCTAGTTCACTGATTGCTTGACAAGGAAGGGGCTGGAACAAGAAGAACCTGCGCGGCAACATACAACCCTGACGACATTTGCAAAGCCCCCGGAGATGGTAAGTTGGAAAGTTGCATGTGTTATAATGTGGCCATTACGACTTGTGGATCGTTATCCAGATGTAATAACAAGGTGGCCTGGCTATGTCAAGGGTCACACCAGACAGCTGTCAGAGCACAATACATTGGGGCTGCCTCCTGTCATTGTCACTTGTGAGGCAAAGTAAAACTTTGAGGGTTTAGCATGTTTGCGATCGAATGACACCTTAGTCACGCATTGTTTGCTTATACATTAGGGTCACAGTGCCAGGTGGGGGATGATAGACGGAAAGAAACAGGTATCCTACAGTGTCAATTGTCTTTATACTGACAGCTGAAAGTGATTCATTACTTACTGACTGCCAATTAAGTTATAATATATATGATTATGAAATGTGATGCGAATTAAATGACCATAACCTAAATGTCATTGTATATGAAATTAATTCACTTTATTAGCACATTTTAAACTTGGGCTTCAGGAGTTTACAAACAGCTGTTTTCCTGTGTGACATCCACTACAAACATTTCAGTTTGGCAAACTGTTTTGCTTGTTTTTGCCGCATGTTCTAGAACTTGTTTTAAAATCTTGCCTCGGGTTTCAGTTTTTCAACATGGCTGAACATCAAATCATTCACACTAGTGAAGTGTTCAACAGTCATGAAGTAGCAGCAGCGCGAATGTTTTTGTGTGTAGAAGGCTTTTTAGAAAAAAACTAATTAGTTCGGTAGGCAGCAGCTGGCTCCTTGCTTTGGAAAGATTCACCGGGGATTGTTTTGGAATGGCTATATTGTATATCACAATTAAAGTATGTCAGTGTAGAGTGTTTGCAATATCTGCGTTGCTGGCACCACAAACGTGTGAAACAAACACAAAATTTGGTAGTAGTAGTAGTAGTAGTAATAATAATAATAATAATAATAATAATAATGATGACTTATATAGAGCTTTTCCAAAGGCTTGCTTAGAGTGCTTTACATGAATAATATATAGACTGAATCATCAACAACCATGCATCCATATTGGTATATAACCGACAAGCTCACTTCTTCAACACATACACCACTCATACATGAAGTATATTACAGACACGCTCATAATACACCTGTAACTATTTCATGAACATTATGCAATAAAATTGGCACTAGAAAAAAACACTGATGCATGCAATTCAAGCCCTTGGCCGCCATCTCCCCTACCCATAATCCAAAGAAGACCCTAAAACAAATGGTCCTAAAAGGTACTTGGTGTGACCAGAGTGTATCATGCCTTTAAATTTAATACTATAATAAAGTTTAGATAAAATAAAGTGTTACTATACACTAAAACAAAAAAGGAAGCGACGGTTCTATGCATGTCTGTCTGTCTGTCATTAAAGTTTTTGTACTTAAAACTGGGCACAACAATCTGATGCCTGTGTGGTGTAGTGAACTGTGTGGTCTAGTAACTCGAGTTCTGCTTGGCTTTGTTTGTTTTGTTGCTTTGTGGGAACAGTTATTACTGAACTCAGTTTGCAACACTTCTTTTAGGATAATTTATAACTAAATCTGCAATCATACGAAATGACGGATTTTACTTTTCTTGCAATAATTTCATCGCTAAAATACTTTAGTAAATACTTGCTACAAAGTAATCACAACCTAGTCTACGAATGTCACCAGAGCAAAAGATAAATGGAAAACCTAAAATATGGAGGTCAGAATGTTGACAATGAATATGCAGAGATATTCAAAAATAAATAAATAAAGCAAACAAACAAAATACATGTTAGTAATGAGTAGACATTATCTGTGAAAAGTTACGGAAAATGGCTTGTGACTAAGATGGATGCTAAATCCTCTCAAACGGGACAAAAAGCACCAGTTGAACACACGATAGATGTGTGTATGAGTATCAAATACAAGCCACAATCATATCATAGGCAAGCACACACACAATCCCTTGGGAAATCGCTGATCAAATGTCATCGTCTACAATATTTATATTATTATGCATCTATTTTTGTTATATTTACCTTACTTGATCTTTCTCTTTTTTTCTGTCGTTCTTTATTTCTTTCCATGTGAACGTGTTTGTTACAAAGGTTTGCAATGGTCAGCGGATTGTACGGGTTTCTCATGAATGAAAAGGAAAACATTAACGATTTTCACTTTTATTTCCCCGATATTTTGGAATACGGAAACTCATCCCTGCCATCGACGATGTGTGGCAGTTTAACATCGGTTATTAACTGAAATAAATGATTGATGTAAAATACAGCGACAAGCAAAACCCTAGACTTAATCCCAGACCCTCGCCAACATATAGTTTCGAGAATGTAGAGGGCTTAGAACACAAATCCTGCTTGTTTCATCAGAGTTCCTCTGCCACTGACAGATAATAACAGACAGAAAGACATGACATTAAATCGTGTGAAAGCAAAATGTCTGGAATCCCTTGCAGCTCACCCAAATCCCACATGTACGCCATAAGGTGAAAAGATTTTGTAGAGTCAGGGTTAAATTATGTTTGTGGATATCGAAATTGTTCTTTGTCTATTAATTTAGTAGCTGGAAACATTCGAGGTGACGAACGAATACAATGTCACCTCGGAAGTAGCTAAGTAATAGTTGGCTCATTACACGCAAGCAGGCCTAAACCTCGGAGGTCGGGAAATACTCTAGGGATCCTCCTACTACTGTAGTTGTCGACAGAACCTGACTTCCCTGAGATGTATTAATGAAATCATTGATGCGAGCGTAAAAAGGTTTTTCTTTGAAACAAATAATTGGTTAGATAAATAGGATTGGCAAAAGCTCTCACTGAAAAAAAGAGAGCTATCATTGAAAAGCTATGGATGAAAAGAAGGAGTGCTGTCATTTAATTGAAAGTCGATATTTGAGAAAAGCTGAAGGAAAGAAAAACTGAAAGGTTAAAAACCCAGAAAAAAATACTTTCGGAGATACTTCTTTCATTGATTTTATTTGACACGTGAGTAAACCTAATTATCCCGTCTTTAATGAGTCTGCTCAATAGCAGCAGTACTCACCACCACAGGAGCATGTAAAATGGAGATGTTAGCAAAAACCATTTTACAGAACAAGGCTGGCAGTGTTCATACAACCTTGTTGTTACAGACAACAGGCGACCTGATGAAGATGTCATGTTTAATGTCCTCAGATCGCGTGGGATTCATTCTGTCCTTGTTTGCATAGAGTCTCGTCCTCTCGACAGGTTCTCGAAGATGACAAGAGGTTCAGAAAGACTGACTGGCAGAAGACCTTAACGGTTATTGCCTCGTTTCCAGTCTAGGATAGCACGGTGGCCGGTGGGGAATCTTAGAACACATTTGTTTCCCCGCATTACACGTCCACCCCCAACCTCTATAAAAGTCTTGCAATATATGCATCACTAAATAAAAGGGGAGGGGCACACGCACACAGATTTCTGGAAAATCCATGGACTTTCAGAATGTAAGAAGCCTTTCGTCAAGACTTAAGACTTATTTTTGCACTTCTTTTGCCTGGACAAATGTTTAATTAGTAAAAAAAAACAAAAAACTGGGACAAAGCAGAACGCGGGTCATTTTTCGTGACCGTATTGAGGGTTGGTTTCCGGGGTGTTGGCACCATTCAGTGGCTGGCATTAGCAGAGATCGATCAGACAAGTGATCAGAAAACCCAAGCCTGCAAACCTAATTACTTGCGCCAACAGCTGCTACTCGAGTTTGGAGAGGCGGTTTCCTGGCAGCTAAGAACCGGCGACCCAGTCGCCATCCAGCCCCGCTAACTCACATGGCACACCACTGCTTAAAGTCCAAGGCACCGCGGCGCCTGCTGCTATCTCTTACTTGCAATCGATGGCGAGGAGGAGGGGGACTTCGCCAACGACTGGCAATCAGACCTCTGATGACGACGGACAGATTAGCACACCAGTGGGTGACAGCTATTTGGGAGCCGTTAACTTCCACCCGCCCTCCCACCCGCATCCTGCAAGATCCTTGGCATGAACTGAGTCGCTAAAGTTGCATGCTCTGCAATTAGGAGCAGCCAGACGATCGGTGCAGACCCGGATGTGGGCTTCAGCCACTGTTACCTGATCGTTGTCCGCATGGCTCTAAAGAGATTATCAGCCTCGCATGAAAGCATGTTTCTAATTTCTGATGTATGTGATTCGCTTTGGTGTAGAAGCTACTGTCCGCAGGTTTTTGTAGAAAGTGTTTGTGGAGTGCTTCAGCGATACCAAACATTATCGTATTCTTGCCACTCAGACATGGCGCCAGATACATTTTCGGATTTAATTTGTTTATATTATCTTCTTCTTCTTTTTTTTTTTTTTTGGCTGTGAATATAATGACGATTATTTAGTCCTTTAAATATCTCGTGATGCTTTGTTATCGATAACAAATCAAGCTCTCAGTAAATTTGTCTATATTTTTAAATGCATTGCTCGAACACCATATACAACCTATCGATACTTCACGGTACCGTATTAAACCGTGTCATAAGCTCATGGTGTACTTTTTTCCCTGAAAAAGATACATCCTGTGTAGAAACTATCGTACCTGACGACGATGACAACGGCAATGAGGATGAAATGAGAGAATTTCTCTAGCGCTGCGCCCATCAGGCATCTATGAAGTCAGCGAACGAATCATCGTAAAAACACGATGGCAGCTTGAATATAAGAAATCCTATCACCAGTCACAGCCGTGAAAAAAAATGTCATAAGCAGTCTCTGCACGAATTTTGCGAAAAGCGCAGGTCACATGGCATCAAGATGTCTACGCGAGCGCGCACTTAAATGCCTCGTTATCTTATTTCCAGTCCTCCTGCACATTTATTCCAATGGTTTATTTTGTAAAGCTTTAATGTATTCCTTTTTACATTCTTTCATCTTTTTTTTTTCCTTACTTGCACGTGCTCGCGATCACATGCAATCCAGGAAGTTTTTATCTCAAAGAAGTGAGAGGACTTTGGAGGCGTGGATGTAGCTCCCAGAAAACATGGCGATAGTATGGGAATGGCTCAGACATCGCCCAGTGCCAGACCTAACATCGCTCAACATGTGCAGGCAGCTCAGCTGATTCCAAAGTTAGAATCTTTAGCTTCCAACGGAAAGCTGCTCGAAGGGGATCAACTGTTGGTAACGATTGGCTCGTCCTTCAAGACTTCCATCGCATCGGATGGTCGTAAAGAGGTCTATCAGAACATACGAAGAAAAGATTGGTTATTTGTCTCTACCATCGCAGATGGTAGTAGTTGTCTTGATGATACATGGCTAGAACATGACCAGGGATCGCATCTTAGCGCTCGAAATCAATAAAGGGAAAGTATAAGTTCGGTTGTATGAAAGGATGTCACACAAAAACTACCTGCTGAAATAATCGTGTTTTAACAATCATTCAGATGAATGAAATTGTACTTAGCACGGTGTGTATCATAAAATTGTATTTAGACACTTAAAATAAATAATTTACTTTTTATCAAAACAGAAATGTTATAAACATTCCTTGCTGCGACACAAACACCACTTGCTCAAATATTGCATTACACACTTACTGTTTAAATAACATTTCATGGGTGGGCTGCACGAGTCTTTTGTACCCTCCTTTCATACCCAACTGAGACAAAATTTTAAACGGTTAACTGGACTTATGGACTCTGTTAATGAATCCAGAAATACGAATAGTTTTTTCAAGCTACTCTAGCACATAATTGTTCTCGTGCATTCTATGCACCACTAAGGCTAAAGATTGTGTGACTCTGGCATTCTAATGTTTCAGGAAACCAGTGGAGACATTTTGCAGAAGTTTTCTGCCTCCCAGATTAGAGGTGAGTAAGCTGACATACAGTTTTTAAATTTCATTCCATGACTAAGAAGAGACTCACAATGTGTATGAGTGTTGCCACTAAACAGCTCTTCTACACAAGCAAACAAGCATTTTGTATTCATGCACACTTGTACAACCCGACAAGAAGAGAATATGAAGAAAAAAATGTTTTTCATGATATACACTAATGTAACAAGTAACACAGTGTTTACATTTGTCAGTAACAAAGATAATTGTCATAACTGGTATTTTGTATTCTATCTGTGTGTGTGTGTGTGAGAGAGAGAGGACAGAGGGACGGAGAGTGTCGGCTCCCTCTAGAAAATGTTTCAATCGACCGCTGCACAAGATGAGAACCTCATGTCAGTCGATAAAATACGATATTTCTCTTAAATCAGCTGATTTAATGAGACATCGAAGCAGGCACTGTCCAAATGGAGCCTAAATGTCGCTCAATGTAGAAGCCGGAGCTTTTGTCCAAAACAAGGCTCTTCCATTCTGCGCCGTGTGTTTGTCTCTTCTCACTGGCCGCCTCTACAAAACAATTTATATAAGATTCACATTCCACGGTCCTCACCCAGTTAACCACACCGGGAAGAACTTTAAAGCTTAGCTGAAAGGAGAAGAGACTACATGATGCAGGCTTCCTGGCCCAGGTCCATAAATCAGTCTGTGTGCTCATAAAACCACACAGGAGGCGGGTGGATGACGGATTACACAAGATGCCGGGCTTCAAAATGGGGGCTCAACCGATGGATTGTAAATAGACATTAATGATGTGTAGACGTTAATCGCCAAGTGAGTGTGTAGACAAAGGGGCAGTGCGTGTGTGTGTGCGCAGGATTTGCACCTGTTGCAGGTTCCATTAGACTTAATTCGCACAGTTTTAATTGAAACATTTAAAACAAAATTATTTGCAGCACACTTCGTTTACACCGCAGTTGACATCAGCTACAACATTCGAGTAAGAAAGAAATGTGGTAGCTGCCTAGAATTAGTTACCCTTTCCCAGCTGCAACTTTGGGGTTAAACATGTTGGTAGTTTACCCTTTAGAGATGACAGTAACAAAGGTGAGGATGATTGTGGATTTGCCAGCGCTGGACGTGATAAGCGCCCAACTACAACTACCACAAGCGTAGAGTTGATAAAACCAAGGAAGGCATTTCCTGTCGAAAAATTAAAACTAAAAGAAAAGGCCACCAGTCCCCTAAACGAGTCCCATTGTAACCGACATTCGCTGTGTCGCGGTGTTAAAAAAACCTAGAATGTCACGTGGTCGCTTTTCTGTTGCCCCCTTGTGCCCCCTCATCCACCCACCCAGGAAGCCAGCAACAGGCGTTTAGAAGTCCTAGCTTCCTGCGCCCTCGTCGACGCCGCTCCATTTTTAGCCCGCATGACGTCATGGACGGATTGATGGAGCGGAACAGATAGCCGACAGGTGTATCGTCACGACACGCCACGAGCGCGGAAGTAGGTCAGGATGCATCCCCACACCGAGTGGTGCAGCCCTCAGGAACAAATCCTTCTACAGCACAAAGCGCTTTTCTTTTTATTTTATTGTTTTTATCGGCTTGTCGTGTCTTGCATGATTAGCCATCGTGCGATGGCGATATTGTGTGGGTTTGTTTGTTTGTTTGTTTGTTTTTGGTCATCTTTAAGGCAGCGTGACGCTCGGGTGCTTTGCGTTTGAAATGCTTGTATAATTGTTCACACAGTTTTTGCGAGCAAACACCCGGGGAACATTCGAGTTGTCATGCACTTCTCTTTTTCTGAAAGCTTGGTGCGGGCTTTGTGTGACAGACAATCGAATATGGAAGAAAGGGAACGGAAGCAGAAGAAAATGTGTAGAAATTTGTCACTGCATGCTACTTAATTTTTTTTAATGTTTACTTCCATCCATACATCTATTGCTTGAAGTGCTATGTTGTAGTTTTCTATTTTAATTTTAATTTATCTGAAAGCTTTCTGCACTAGTGCTGTCAAATTTGTGCTGCTGTTGATGGTGATGCTATGCTTGCTGCTGCTGCTGCTGCTGCTCACTGATGATGATGATGATGATGATGATGACGATGATAAGCAGGTTTTACAAAGAAACGCTACAACACAAAGTAACAGTTATCATGCAAAGGGTCACTGAACAGAAAGCTTCAGTAGGTCTGAGTGAACGGCCACCTGGTGGTTACAGTAACAAGACCTCGACACCTGCTGAACTTTGACTGTGGAGACCTTGTGGCCTCACTTCCATTGATGTTTCGCATGCGACTGTAGACTCACAGTTGGTGGGCTTTCTCTGGTCTTAAATATGCCTGCAGGGAATCGAACATTCAGGGAGCGTCTACCACGTGGAAAGCATTCTCACTGATCCAACCTCATTGTGTCTGCCTACCTCGGGTACATCCTAGAGAAAGAAAAACAAATTGAACCGACATTTGGGCGGCAGTTCCTGACATACATCTGGTGTTCTTCTATGGCGAGCGATGAATAGACTTGCATACAAAGCTAATTATAGTGTTATTGCTGAACTTAGGGAGGTCGAGGCTGCCCTCATCAGGAACATTTGACAAATCATTGCATGCTACACAGTATTGTGTGTGTGCCCACCCACCAGTAGGCTTGAGCTACACGAGAGAATTACAC
The DNA here is from genome assembly GCF_003073045.1 of Pomacea canaliculata. Classification (NCBI taxonomy): domain Eukaryota; kingdom Metazoa; phylum Mollusca; class Gastropoda; order Architaenioglossa; family Ampullariidae; genus Pomacea; species Pomacea canaliculata. Next base: position 21,294,240 of record NC_037601.1, read on the forward strand.
AATATCTTGACATTCTGAACTGTACGTGACAAAAGGTGTATATCCGACGCCTATTGTGTCCACGTGACTTCATTAAATAACAAGCCAGTAGGGATGCAAAGAGAAAAAGCTCATAAAAATCAGAAAGCTCAAAATAGCATTCATTTACATATATGAGGAGAAAAGAAATGCGTAGCATCAAAGAAATGAGGGGGAGGAAAATGTCTCTTATTGGAGATCAAAGAAAACAGCTGGACAGCAAGGTGGCTGACAGATTGACAGAAAGACAAGCGATCATCTACCACAAAGCCTTCAGACCGGAAGCAGGAATGAAGGAAGAGGTGAGATAGTTCGACAAAACGCGTTATACTCTGATGAATCGTTTTAAGGGACTTGACAACAGATAAAATGTTCTGCTTTACAGCCCTAAAAAAATAATAATTCGGTATCCGGTACAAAGAACTCCTCGAGATCGATGAGATGAGTCTGGCAAATTCATGACAATTCATCACAAGTGACTTGATGTGATTTCCTCCTGCAAAAGAGCGCAGAGGGTGATGCGTGCCGGTCGGCATCCGAGCCAGATCGGATCGCTGTGCATATTGGCTGCATCTCATCCACCCAGCTCAGTATGGGTTTCTGACAAGTTGACTAAATTAGTGTATTTGCCTTTCTATTTCCGCGTGTCCTGAGCCCAGCCGCCAATGCACAAACGATGTCCGCGATCACATTTTCTGCAAACCTCGGCTCGGCGAATGAATACAAACGATGTCAGGAAATAGTGACCGTGCCTGCAAAATAGTTGTGCTCGTTAGTTTATCCAATTTTAACGTATATAACCAGGAATTCACATTTGTATTAAATCTTCTTAGCTCAGGAATTACATTCTGCTTCCCTCTACAGTGTATTTTTAGCCAGACAGGATTGTGAAGGGATTATGGGGGCTCGGGTGAGAAACCAGTTTACTGTCAAGACCTGTTCTCAGCTTAGATAATACCTGTTATCAAAACCAGGAAGACGGTGAAGCAGCATTAAATGTGAGGGGGAAAAGTTTATGAAGACAGAAGTATGAAAGTCTATAAATTGTATAGTTTCCTTTATTGTTTTTTTTTTTTTTCACTTGTTCGGCGGGTTTAGGCCTAGTGGGGGTTGGGGTGTAACACCTCAATTCAGAATGACCGAAAGGTCATTAGAGTACGATGGCCACTGTATTAGTAATGCACCATGTGTATTTTTTTTTTTTTCGTCTGAAGCAGATTCTTCCCTTTAAGACCTAAAATATTTGTGCTGATGGTTCAATCACTGCAGTAAAGCCTTCATTGGATTGACTGGAGGCACTTGCTCTGTTGTCTGTCTTCATTCTGTTGACTGGCGGCGCCGCTAGTTCACTCGTCTATCGAAGCCAGCCTTCCTGGAGTAAATTCTACCCTTCCTCCTTGAGCGAAAGAGATTTTTGCTCGCATCTTTGATCTTTATTTGTTAGTTATTTTATTTATTCTAGTTATTTCTTAGGCAGGTCCCTACCTACAGTTTGTAAAGAAAGACACGTGCCTGCGACCCGAGGCGGATTCAGTACACATGAGAACGAGGGCTTCCTTGAAGCTGGATACAAGTGTTAATTCTGGCTTGACTGATCTCTTAGCACTGAAACAGCGCGTTGGGTATCCTCATTACTCTCGGCAGTCGTTGCCCACCCCTAGAGAACCTGCGGATGGAAGCAACATCCTTGCGCTGGTACCACAACCACCGAGTCCCCATGGGCAATGATCTGTCATAGGAGGCGAACGTCAGCACGCCGCTAGAGGAACGTCAGGAGAACGTGCAGCACGTCCAGCGCGCGAGGACCAGCAAGCGAGCGTGAGGCAGTGAGTCAGCTGCATGCAGATGTTCTCTTCTTCTTTTGTGAGAATTTGTGTGCGCAGCAAACGGGATTTGCGAGGTGTGGGTGTCGACAAGACACGCACGCACGCACACACACAAAACTTTATTGTTTTAGCCTTGAAAACGTTTTTTCTCCTCGGCGTATTCTAAAATTATATCAATACCTCCTCCTCCTCCTCTTTCAAGTTACCAGCCCTCTCCAGTTTTATATTTTGTGGGGGGAGAGTTCTGTGCAAGCAAAAAAAGAAAGTGGGATGAGAGCGGTAGGGGGAATGTGGGGGGAGAGTTCTGTACATGCAAAAGCAGTGGGGGGAAAAGCAGTAGGGGGAGGTAGACTGTGGGGGTGAGAATGACGCTAGTGATCACCCAGTTACAACAGGAAGAGCCTCCACACTTTGAGGCTGGAGCGGGCCTGGAGCTATCCCTCACTGTACGAGTGACATCTTTGCTGCAGGGAAAGCCTCGTGCAAACACTGACAATTCATCGAAGTTCGTGTCAACCAGTCTCTCGACAGGGTGTGCACATTAGACCCTCGCTGACTAGCAAGAAACTGCGGATATTTGACAGTTTTAATAACTGTCACATTCTTTGGCGAGGGAGTGATCTTTTCGATCTTACAACCACCCTTCAAGTCTCATCGGAGAAGCGTCCGCAGAAAGTAATTTGTCCAAAACATTGTCTTGCATGGATGTGTCACAAGAGCGAGCAGACTGTCGACACCGATAGCCTCGGACATTATTACCTGTGTTACACATAAGAAAGTGTTGGCTGTCAGCATTAGTTTTCCTCCACTCCCTCAAAAAAAAAAAAAGTTGCTAGTTTAAATGAGAGCTGCAGCCCTACCTTACCACTTTTCTCTAGCAGCACCGACTGCACTTGCAGGCAACCCTTCATAAGCGTTCGAAGATCGCTCGAACTCGTGCAATCATTGGTCTTCAGACAGTTCCGTTACCGCCATATTTTTGTGACACCGGCGATGTTTGCATATGCGAGGGCGCAACTGAACTTGCTAACCACCGGCGGGATTAGGTCAGCTGCTCGAGGTCCGAGTGGTTCTGGAGTATTGGTTCTGCCCTGCAGTGTCCTCAGACCTGAGCAACAGTGGATCCTGCTTTTGTTCTTACAATTGTAAAATCTCGTTTATTCACTTAGTCGTGACGCCATTGCACGTGAGCAAGAACGTTGTTAAGTGGAGGGCTGAGCGTTCGTGACGCAAGTGAGGACCTCACCCGATACAATTTTCAAGTGCCCGGATTGGATTGGTCAGCAGGTGGAGCAGCGTGGACAGGGCGTAAGAAAGAGGCGCCGCAAGCTGCTGAAAGATTTACATCCAGAAAAAGAGTTCGCGCCCCATCTTTGTCCTCACACAGAGGGCGTTCCGAACGTTGTAAAGTGCCGCCAGGGGGAGCCTGCGAAGTCTGCTTTGTCTCGGGATCTCTCAGGCGATCTCGTTGATCACGTGTGTTGAGTTTGTTTGGCAAGACTATTCGACTCACTTGGGAAATCTTTATACATTAGAGTACGAACCACTCAAACTCTGCAGTCGGCTGTCAGCGATTACTAACCGTTGGGGATCCGTTTTGATATCTCGGATCACTGGAGAGAATTGTGGGATTATCATTTTACCCAGTTAGTCCTTTCTTCAAAGACTTATTCTTTGCCATGGATGCAAAAGGAAATCCATCTCTGTCACCAAAGATGATTGCAGGTAGGCGTTTTAGAAAGAATACAAGAAAGTTAATTTTGAATTAAGGTTTCATTTTGTTCACTCGTTTTTCTCTCTCTTATTCTTTTCTGTATTTTTCCCTCTTTGCACGCGCGTGAAATAACCGATATAACTGAAGATTACGATATATATATAACTGTTTGTAGAAGTTTTAACACATAAAAATATATATGGTTTTTGCTACATATATCTGGTCTTTCTAAAATGATTCCTAGGCAGGTTCCTGTTGATGAAGAGGGTGCGTACTTACACACTTGTGTAGGTACATGTGTTAGCTCGTGCAAGGTGTGTCGCGAGCAGCAGTACCGGTGCTCGTGCTGACGCACGTTCTTCGAGTGCTCAGTTCCGTCATCTTTGTACAAGTGGTCGGTCAAGACCTCAGATAAGACATGGTCCAGGCTTGTCCCCAATACCACCGCACCCCCAACACAAGGGGCTTGGGGCTAACTTTAGTAACCATTGTAAACCCGTGACAGGTAGCGGCTATTGTAGAACCCTGCAGGATTTGTCACGTGGTCTGACGCCTGTTGGCAGTTCGTTTTCAAGAATACCGTGGTTCAAGCTTGTGTAAATATCATGTAAATTAGTTTGAATAGAATTATTTCTGTTTTGTGAGTTCGTATCAACATTGCCCCTTCCAGAGAAAGAGAATAAAGTAAATAACACATGCACAGTCGACGGTGCTGCAGTATCTCTCCGAGCAAAGCACCCGCATCCTTTGTGTAGAACATCTAAATGTTTCTGAATGTTTCTAAAAAGTTACACATCCATTTACCGCATGACTCTGAATGTCTTCAAGGCGAATTTCTGTACAAGGGTTGACAAAAGAATGGAATCAGCTCTCAAGTTATCAGTCATAGGGAGGGCTTTGCCGGACTAAATTGTGTGTTTGATTCTTTCAGTACTTGATGCTTCGTCTTTGGGCACAAAAGGTGAAAGTGTGGGTACCATTCCCGACAAATATATTTTTTTTCAAGTGATAAACTCATTCCCCCTTCCTCTCTCTCTCTCTCACATACACACTCGCGCCCGCGCGCTTGAACGTATACAGAGGAAAAAGAGAGAGCATAGGTCAAAGTACTGTCAGCAAAAAAGAGAGATTAACTGTTCCTGCAAAACGATCTGTGATTTTATATCACACTGCATAAGTTTCGATGACTGAAGAGAGATGTGGGTAAACTTTTTCTTGACAACGAAGATGACGACAACGACGCGACGACGACGACGACGACCACGATGATGATGATGATAATGATGATGGATTATGGATGATTGATTGATGATGATGATGACCCATAGAACTGCGAGAAGCGTTCCGGCTGTTCGACAAGGATGGCGATGGGTCCATTTCGACAGAAGAACTGGGCACGGTCATGCGAAACCTGGGTCAGTTCCCTTCAGTTGAAGAGCTCAACACCATGCTGAAGGAGATCGACATCGACGGTGAGCGCTGTCCGTTGTTTTTCACTTGTTTACACTTGTCTATATAAGGCTAGTTATCGTGGCTTGTGCTGTAAATGCAGTTTGTCTGTGAGGTTTTTAAATATTTTCAATAATCTTTTTCTTGGCTATCGAAAGATCTTCTGTTTTTTAACCTTCTACCCTTTAGCGGGCTGTGCTGGTGACTGTTGGTGTCTATTGCAGTGTCTATGTGTTGATGCCTATGTTGGTGATGACTGTGTTGGTGTCTATGTTGGTGATGACTGTGTTAATGTCTATGCTGGTGATGACTGTGGTGGTGTCTATGTTGATGACTGTGTTGATGTCTATGCTGGTGATGACTGTGGTGATGTCTATGCTGGTGATGACTGTGGTGATGTCTATGCTGGTGACTGCCCCGCTGACATTTTTTCTATTGCAGCTTCTCCATTCATTGTTTCCCTAAGTTATCTTCGTTTGTTGGGAAATTAATACAAGACAGACTAGGTCTCAATCATCGCTGCTAGTACAAACAGTATCTGATGACAGATGGCAGAGGATAGCGAGTGTTATCGATGTGACAAGTGTTTACACAGCAACAGAAGTGTCACGCAGTCAAACTACTCTCAGGATCGATAAAACCTGCGAATGACCTTTAGGCGTTGATAATAAAAATAAATATCTTTCACTGTTTAAATGTATTTGGCTGTTGACCCAAATACCTACTGAAAATACTGAATTTTGTTTTAATGGAATGAAGCATAAATTTGCCGGAATAATTTAAAATAATTTTCCCACCTTCACTGATAAAACTCTTAAAAGAAGCCCACCTTTCGTCCGGGAGTGGTGGAGGAAGCAACTTTTCAGTGGCCTACCCTGTATATTTTTGCATTTAAATGGCACCAGGAATTCATTTCTAGGGTTGGCCGATGTGATACGAGTGAGAATTTCGCAGCGTTTTTGCAAAAGCCACGAAGAAATTTGCATGGAAAAGAAGATTAGCTAATTTTACCACTCTCACGAAGGGTCGGTCGAGATACTCCATGGTTGATATCAATATAACATTTCACACTATTTGTAAGGATGTTTTGCTCGTCGAGCGAAGCTACAAAGTTTCAAGTAGTTTGTATCGGTATTGTTTCATGAATTGCAAAATTCACACACACACACACACACAGAAACGAGCTCTTGCTCGAGCGCTATCTCATATGCATTCACACACGCGCTCGCTCACGCAGGCGCCCGACAGACAGCACTCACCGGAGCGAAGAATGGAAAACTGCTAGCAGTTAAGTGAGACAAAGAACCACTGAGACCGATGTTGATTTTTCACTCGTTCAAGCTAATCAATCTTCGAGGAAAAAGTAGAGTGGAGTTGTTGCCAAGGGCGAGGGTCGATGAGTCCGCCTTTCAGCGAATTTGTTCTTGTTTGGCCATGATAACCTTTGGTACAGAAAAAGACAGGAAATTTCTTGTGTTCACTTCTCACTTTCGCATATATTGTAATTAAAGCGTTTCTTTAAAGATCTTATATAGTGTATACACTTTTGGCCTTTATTTACTTTTAAATATATTAATTGAAGTATTTTATAGTGCAATATGCAACAAAAAACCAAAAACAAAGAAAAAAAAACAAACAAACAAAACAATGGGAAGCATTTATTTCCTAGGGTACAAGTTCTGCTGTGTTTTTTCATTTTAATCATCCTTTAGCTCTCTCTCTCTCTGCACACACACAGAGACATATGTACATACATACACACACGCACGCACGCACACACACACACACAACCTGATGGTTTAACCTCAGCCAGCTAGCATTCTACATGTGAACTGTATTGAACAAGAGTTCCTTTAATGCAGCTGATAAATTTCTGTATAAATAAAGTGTTGTTGATGTAATCCATTTTAGTGTTATTCATCACGTGTTGTACAGGTGATGGGACATTCTCCTTTGAGGAGTTCGTACAGGTGATGGCAAACATGGGGGGACTCAACGAAAACTCTGCAGAAGATGAAGAGGAGGAGCTTCGGCAAGCTTTTCGGGTGTTTGACAAGTCCGGGTGCGGGTACATTACCCCGTCAGACCTCAGAGCTGTGCTTCAGAACATTGGGGAGAACCTCACAGAGGAAGAGAGTGAGTCAGCTTCTCTGTATCTTAATGAAAGTAACTTGTTTTCCTAAGCGGTGATTTAAAGCTGTTTGAATGATATAGGTATTAATAGAAAGATTAAATCGAGGACAGGTATAATTGAGGAGCTAAATCTGTTTGTTTTATAATGAGACAAAATAAGGTATCAAAATGTGATGATCTATTTATTGAGCAACTCATAAAACTTGTCTATATTGTGATATTGACACTGTGATAGTGTGTATAAAATGTAACCATCACGTGACTGCCGACACTGTGTTTATATAGTGTATAAAAATGTAATCATCACCTGATTGCTGGCAGTTGATGAAATGATTGCTGAGGTCGACATCGACGGCGATGGCAGGATTGATTTTGAAGGTGATTGCACATTTCTTGCTAGAAACAACGATACAATTTATGATGATAACTTCATGTCATCATGATAATTCATAAATGACACGTTATCAAAATATATTTAAAATGAATTTATATCGACTGTGACAGTATGTGTATCTTTTTTAAAGACAACTAGCGGGTTTTTCATCTGTTGACTTAGCAGAAATAAAATTTGACTATAAATCTGATGCTCAACCGGTATTTTATTGGTCACTTGGGATTTGCCCTGGTGACATCTGTCGTCGCTAAAACTTTTGTTTAAATTATAAAGAATGAGTAACAGAATAAAGTTTTTTCCTGCACTATAATGCACATTTTTTTCTGTTTCAGAGTTCATCGCTTGCATGAGAACCGAAGACGAGGATGCTTCCATGAGTCCATGAGGTCACAGAACGAAGACACGTGACCTGACAACGGGTGTGCACGCTGCGGCTGCACGTGGCTTGCTTTTCATGCCTGACCATCCGCCTTACCCCAATATCATCATGTTACCCCCTTCTTTTAATTGCATTTAATTTCCGACTGTTCTCAGTAGTCAAGTGTTGCTCAGTGACACTAAAGCGAAGTTTGAATCATTTTATCTTAGTAATCCAGAAGACGAGGGCAAAGTAAGATGATTATGTGTTTCAACTCCGTCCTTTCTGTTATCTTTTGCAAGGACCGAAGGCAGCTTTTGAACGAATTGTTCATCTGCTCTTTCGATCATCCTTTTCTCCTGCCATATATACCCAGTCCCCTCTTGTATAGACTCCACGCATAATCTCTTAGTACAGTTTTGTCTGGCACGGTTTTAATTAGTCCATTAAAAAAATAAGTTGGGAGGTATGACATCGTATTTAACCGCTTTCAACTTTCGACAAAAATTGCAGACGATGGAACTAGTCTTTAGTTTTAACAGTGGGCACAGGATGAAGTCTGCAATGGTTGGCTTGATTGATTTTGTTGTAGTCAATTTTCTCTTATTCCCTGTCTTGCATTCACAAGCAGCAGACGATAAGGTTACACCTTCTGTTTCCACTCTCTTCGCTGTCTGACAATACTTGTTATTGAAGCTATGTGCAACATTTCAGCGGCTAGAAAACAACCCTACTGTTAACACTTCACCTTTCACCAGCACCGCAAATAGTTTAGAGAAGGGAAACAAAGGAGGGAAAAACTAGTACATGCCCCGAGTCTGTTGTGAGCGCTGTCTGATCGTGATTCCCTGGAAACAATCGAACCATTTATCTGTACACACCAAAGTAACCCACAACTCTCGTAGAACTATTTTTCTCAAAGCGACCTGTGTTCTGCTTTGCATTATTCTTTTGAGAAAATGCGTAGGTTGGGAAAAATAACTTCTTATGGTCGGGATTCTGTGCTATACGAGTTTGTGTTTTCTCACAATAATTAATTCAAACGCATTTCCTATTCGTATATTCAACTTAAGGATTTGTAATGAATGACTACGAACATCACAATACATGTACATGAAAGCAGTCAGTGATACGAACATAGGGTCAAAGTTTATTCTGAGCACAGCTGATGTAACCAAACTGTAATATCGAGAAAAGGACATTTTTGTGAAAGTTACTGCAAGTATAGAGTCTAGAAATCAAGAAGTACAGTGACCCACTTCAAAATAATTCGTTTCTTGTGGTCCACCCTGTGCAACATGGCGGATTTGAGGCTTGAAATATACTGTGGTTCACGAACAACTCGTAGAAATTGTGTTCCAGTTCCTTGTTGTCTGAGGTGAGGGCAGAAGTGATAGTCCTAAAATAACACTGATAACTACCCCGATTAGCACAGGGTAGGATCCGTGCACTTCATTGTATACTAACCTTATTCTTGTTGATTTTTTTTTTTTAAGCTAGCATTTCAATTTCAATTTTTTTTTAATTTTAGTGATTTCAGTTCACATTTTTTGTGATTATATGATCTGTACCGCATGCGAACCTGGTCCCATGTCATCTTACACGAATGTGAGTTGTGGTGTACATAATTTAAAGAAAATACAATTGTATTATTGGAAACATACCATCTTACCTGAGTCAGACGAGAATATCACCGACGAAACTCAGTTTCAGCCTATATTTAGGAAGACAACAAAGATCACGGTTTTGGTTATGTTGAGGCTGAAAGTAAAAATGAAAATTGTACATGGTATAAACCACATATACTGGTTCTGATATTATTGTGAACTGCGCACCTAATGTGGGTTGCACTTTACAAAACTATCGAATAATAAACTGTTGGACATACGATAAACGTTTCACTCAATAGAATGTGACGAAGAGCGAAAAGAAAGAGAGAGAGAGAGAATCGATTATTGATTTTATTTTTCAGCATGAATCCCTTGAAATATTCTAATTTGTCACTATAAAGTTGTTAATGCTAAAGAAAAAATATTGCACACTACCAAATTTCTTCGTTAGAATAACTATTTGTAAACTATTTATTTATGACTATTAATTATCATTTCTGTCTCCATTCCTTTTGCTTTCTCTCTCGCACATGCACACGCGCGCACACAACACCACTTTTATCTTTCTTTGTCTCTTTACCGTTTGCCGTTGACGCAGCCAGGCTCCGCTAAACTGTCTAGTCAGCATTCCCTTCCAGTGCAGCAGACGTGTCCGAGTCAAACTGCGCATGCGTAGCTTTCATGGAAACTTCGATGTAACGCCACGATGAGCCAGTCACAAGCATTTCCTTTGCTTTGTTCTTTCTGCATCAGCTCTGAATAATTTGAATGTGAAACATAATTCATATCTCACACAATTTAAAACTTTTACGATAATTCCGGCAGAGATCAACTCTAGAAACACCCACCTTGAAAAAAAAAAACAACAACAAAACAAAACACTTGATGCAACCACTAAACTCGTTTTGTCACCAGAAAATTGCTTCATGTTGTCAAGTTAATACCGAGGAAACACATAGACTGCTTAATTCTCAGAATTTAACTTCTTTGGATTTGTAGCTCAAATCTCGATTTTAAGTGTGGCACTAGTTTTAGTGACTGTGGGAGCATTTGCCGGTATAGGGTGTTTGTTGACCAAGACGATTGTCAAAGGGCGACAAGTAATTACCCGCTTACACCGAAGAGACTGGAGTTGTTTTCCTTGCGGCGATGATGAAGTTACAGTCGATGTTTGTCAACAGCGACAGATCGACTTGGGTAAGAGTTGCTTCAACCGAATAAAGGAAGAGATTGCTTCCCATATCTGCCATCCTTCTATTCTCTCTTTCTTTTATTATTTCTTTGCTACTATAATCATGAAAATAATAAAAGTCTATCTTTGTACTAATCCATTTTTTAAGTTTAGAAGAATACTGTAACTTGAAATGTAAAACAATGCTAAAAATGTACATGATTTATAGAAAATAATGTGTTCGAGGCTCCTGCTTCTCCGCTGTTTTAGCCCCGTAAACATAATATAGCTGTTGCTTGTTGAACAGATTCTAAAGGCTTGTGATAAGGCTCTGGTGACGGTCAAACGTTTCAAAAATATATTTAGTTACAATTACAGAGCACGAGAGCAATACAGGAGAAATAAATGATTCGTTCCTCACTTAATTACCACTTATTAGCACTATTTCGGTTACCAATGTTTATAAAAATCGAAAAAATGCCAGTGAAATCGACCTTGTGTCCTTCCGCCGAGTAGCCACGATAGCTTCCCGAGATTGGTCAAGCAGACGAGTCTGGTTGTGACGTCAGTCTGGTTGTGACGTCAATCAGAGACGTACAGGAAGTGTCTGAGGTCATTGCGAAGATTTGACGTCGTCATTGGGGGTGTCACGTGAGTTTATTCACGTTTTAAAGTGAACGTTTCAAAGCATAGTTTGAAAAATTATAGAAAACAGTCTGTTTCACCATGAACACTTTAACTGGTCACCAACCGACAACGATTTATTAAGAAAGTTATCCCTGTTCAGTCAAAACGCTGTACATCCTTGAAGAAGAAGAATAACACATAATTTCTGTGTGTGTGTGTGTTGTGAATGTACGGTCTACGAAAACAAGAACATAGCAAAACACTTCTCGGCGACATCTGTTTTTCTGTTTGTGAGCGGCGTAAATTCACATCGTTTGTTTGATCTTGACCTATATTCCTCTTGTATATGCGAAGTTAATAAAGGCGATGAATCCCAGAGACACAGAATACAGACACTGACTACACGGATGTCACCTACTAAAGAACTAGAGGTCATAAACAGCGGGAGGAACAACATTAGACCGACGTCCGCGTCATTTGGGGACATTAATTGCAGGTGCAAGAAGCCTCCTCTTCAAGTGGATATTTCATATATGGCTGGCGATATATAACTGCCATTATTTATCAATACAACTTAAGAAAATGTAAAGCACTTTGCATGATTTTGTTTTACCCTCGACTTCGTGATGTTTCTCCTTGCAACACCCTGACCGGCTTCTCTCCCCTGAATATTACTTGCGGCTGGTTTATATTTTATACTGTATCATACAGTGAATGTTATTTAAAACTCCTAAAGGCCAATTAATTGAAGCCGACTTAAAAGTATTTAATTATAGATGTCTATTATATAAGAAAAAATGGTGACGCCACGATTTTAAGGCCTTTCTGTGCATAGTAATGTCTGTATGTGTGTCTTTTTTTGTCATCGACAAATGTGTATAAAACTATATTTTAAGGGTAAAAAATATCACCATCAGCAGTCAGTTATAAATGTAAATTAAAATTGCGGTGCTGGAAATCAGCCATCTAACGAAAAAAGTTAAAGGAGTTTATCTTAGACAAACGCACCTTTGAAATGTGTTTCTATTTAATTAGCAATAACATACACGGACCAAAAAACTCGGATGCTCCATTAAACAGAGAATCAATAATACAAAGTAGACTGAAATGTCTGTGAATGTTGCCCATTAAATTTTGATGTGGAGAAGATTTACTTATCAGTGTAGGTTTGGACCTTTTAATTTTTTTCATTTCAGTCGAAGCTTCTAAATAAATTTCAAATCTGTAGGGAAATATTTCAAAATCAGCCTTTTTATTTTCTGGACAAAAATTCACTTCTTGAACACGACAATCTGAGTGATGTTTCTTCATCTGACTAGAAGACAAGCAAAGATTCGCTAGACAGTAACAAATACTTGATATACGCAACGGAACTCTCCAGTGTATGAGAGGAATTTTCTTGTACTTGACAGGTGACAATGCCGATGTCTGAAGACTATCTTGAAAATTAAGCGTGATTATGTACTGGTATTTGGGAATTACTCTCAAAATGAACTTAACCTAATCACAAAAAATGTTGCACTCGTGTTTCCCATTTTAGTCAACCAAATTTCAGTCTTCCAAAAATATTTTCAGAGGTCTTTGTTAGAGTTCACCATTTAAGTAAGTGTCATAGTAAGTTTCTTACAATTGCTGGAATTATATAAATGCACTCCTTTTAAATGACGAGATAGGAATTAACCATGCAATGTATTCACAGGAGGAACAGAAAATTATGCAAGTTGCTGACAGACTAATGCAGGAATTATGTACATATTGTGTAATATGTAAACATTGGACAAAGCATGTTATACAGGTGAGAGACAAATATAAGAGATATGTCCATCACTGCAATACCATATACATAGGGAAAAAATCTATATAGGAAAAAAAAAAAAAAATCCTAGGATATAGTTATAGGGCAACAGAAAGGGTGTGGCAACCCGGGTAGTACACCACCACTGCAGACTTGCCAGGACTCCAGGACAGCAGAGCACAGCAACTCCGATGGCAAAAGTAAACAACACCTGCGGCAGAAACAACCAACGGCAACCCTGCTCCACTCCCCTCCCCTCCTTACCACCGTCACCTAAGACCTTCCCTCCCTGAAAATCCCTGGCCCCCTTCCCCCATAGTGCGAAATCGCCTTGAGGTGGAAGCACTCTCCCTTCCAAGTTCAACAACAACAAAACTGCAATACATGGGCAAAGCAAATCATGGCTGGTGACACAAATTCAAGAGAGATTTGCCACTGTGCAATACACACGTGAGTAAAACAAAATGCAGTATCACTCTAGTGATTTTTTAATATGTTTGTTTTTCGGTAATCCTAAATTTGAGAATGTGGAGTGGATTCCAAATCCAGTATCACAGCAGCTAAAGGGTTAGGGTTAGGGTTAGTGAGGCCATGAGGCGTCGTTCTGGTTTCAAGATGGCGCCTGCGTGTACCCGTGCACCTTGGAAAATTTGTGGGTTATGTTCACTCCTGGTCTGATTCGACAAGGAAAAACGGGATTGTGTTACCGTGAACTGCTAGGAGTTGGTTAGCCTCGGGTAGGAAAATACAAGGTAAGGGGAACATCGTCCGACCCCAACATGCCCGACTGGTAAGTTACCTTCACGGACCAGGTGACACTAGTCAGATGTTTAGTGAATAAAGGAAAAAAAATCATCTAGCTTTCACTTTTTTTCATTAGTGACAAATTTACGAATGTAAAGACAGCTACGGTGTCACTTAAAATGCAATGTGTTGTGAACGAATGTGTGACTTAGTACGAAAGATCGAAAGTTGACCCTTGTGATTGAAGACTAATTATAATATTAATTTATAAACTCTTTTGTTAAAAAAATCGTTGAGGAACAATTACTGTGCTCTACGTGATTCCCTAAGCTAGAGATAAGACAAGTCAAATCGGTGCTAGAAATTTGAGTTGATATATGAGAAGAGGATAGGAGGTTGTGTGGGGCTACTGAGAGAGGGTAGTCCACTTTGTACGGATTCATCTCTTTATTAAATGTTTCGTCGGTCAGTGTTTTGTTAATGTTGGTTTCTTCAATATCTCTGAAGGCTTGTGAGGTAGAGGGCACTGGTCTCAAGAATTTTTCTCGGGGCGTTTGCGATTTTTTTCTTCTTCTCGTCATAAATAAAGAGGGTAGCCCAGAGGAGCGTCGTGACACCACCAGGGAGCGCCACCCCACTGACACTGTGGGGTAGGGGTCGTTGGCGGGTAGACTGTGGAGGCATTGCTCCTCGAGGGTCGTCGCAAGGCAAAGGAAAACGCGCAGCTCAAAATTTGGATTCGTGGAAATATTGCAAGAACTAATTTTAACTACACGTCGTCTGTTCGGATGTCCCAATGTTTGTAATTCGAATGTTTGTAAGTAGGGTGGTGTCTCTTCATAACTTCTTGTGCCGCTGCAGCTGGGCGAGACGGAGCTAATTACAGTCCACTGGAAACACTTTTGCCTTTACCTGCGACAGGTAAGTAGATTTATTCAAATTATTTGTGTGTGCGTGTGTGGAACCCGTATGTTATCTTGCCCATCATGTTGTATCCGCAGTTGAGATGGAGAAAATTACGATGTCTCAGTGTGGCTCGCAATATATTTGTCTAATCACAATAAAACCAAAGTTGAAGAAACGAATAAACAGGTAATAGTTTACGGTCTGTGTTGGATACCTTTTCATAAGCACTTGCTAAGTTGAATAAACCGATGAAATTCGTCCACCGAGAACATGATCAGGCTATTAAAGATGTAAACCAAAAGCTAACTGTCAGAGGCGGGGCGCTCTGTGTTCAGGTGTCTCATAGACATGAAGAGAAAACTGTCAGTCCTCCTTCTGTCTTTGACCCTTCGAGCGCACTCTGTCTCTCGCCTACCTGGCTGGAGGAGACCGAGCTCTATCGCATTTTGTCTTATCTGATGTCTTCCTGGTGTTGGACGTGATTTGTGTGTTTTGACGGGCCTGCCATTGTGAGCTTGGAATGTGCTGCACTTTCCGTGTCGGTGGCTTCGGTTCTTTTCCTGCCTGCAGACTTCACCAATAACATACGAGCTATAAAAGAATAAATAACTGTACGAAACGAAGAATAAAATCAAATACAGAAAAAACAAAGAGGAACCAAAATCAAAAACAAGAGCTATTCGACTAGTATGAAAAAGGATAAGGCACTATACAAAGGAATACTTACTGTTATTTATTATTCAAGCCTAATCTTTGGAATATTTGTAGGCTTATCTTTGTTATATTTAAAACAAGGGTGGGGAACGTCTGCCTTCCTGCAGATATCAGTAAATGTATAAGCTTTACTCTTAGCAACATAAATGCATCACGAACTTGTATTACTGGACTGCTGATTGACGATTTTTTCCAGTAAACTCCTGAAACGAGGCATTAGATGACAAAGCTTCCGGTTTAGTCACATTCTTTGTTACGGCTCGCCGAGACTAACAGCAGATTACTTCGCAAGAGGCTAAGCGTTGGTCTCGGCAGACAGACAAGCAGTTCCAACAACACACGTCTATAAATGTATATTAAAGAGAATAGAAATAATAACTTAAATTTTGAGAGGCAAGCAAGGAACTCCATTACATGATAGACAGGAAACATAAGAGTACATGACTGGACAGACAGGTTTGCTTCTCGTCTACAGCATGTATGGACGGTTCTGGAGAATCATGCAAGCATTGGACCTCCACCCTAAGCTGTAGGTCAGCTACTTCCGGTTCGACTTTCCCTGTTAATACACGTAGCGCTCTTCGACATGTCGGCTCATGCAATATAAAATATATTATCCTTAACCTTGCGGGTACCTTATCTCAGGCCTACTAGTGTTCAACATAATCCTTTCATTGATTTCTAAACGATGAACTCATGAAAAAATTTATGAGCTTGCGCAGACATGTTTGGGTGTGGAGCATGTGTAATTATTATTATTCACTGCACAAACACAAACAGCAGATTGTGCTTTAGAAAAGTGGTTTTATCCCTCTAATGCGTTTGCAAGGAAAAACTAGTGTCTACTTTGTGCTTCACATATCAGATGGCACAATAAAAATAAAGCAGACAGGGGACTAGCAGCCACCGAGGTTAGGTAACTGTTCTGCTTGCTGTAATAGCCGGGTGTGTCTTTTTCCCGGAACTGGTGGCGTAAGTTGTTATCAGCGGGGTACCACTTATACCCGGGATTTGAGAATCGGCTGAGCGCAGCTTTTTCAGTCCCCCTCACTTGTTCAGTGAACACCCGTTTGTTCAGAAGCTACACGGACAGACAGACAGACAGTGGAGTAGCGGTGACACGTCTCTCGTCAGTAATGTGTGAGTCCAGCTTTGACAATCAACTTCCGCTTATAATATATATGTGCTGTACGTGAGCATGACATTTGTTGATATCAAAGAAACTCATTAAATATTATTTTCAGATATTAATTGTTTTAATAGAGGGGAATAAAAAGGTTTAAATTAACCTCTATATGCAGTGAATAATAATAGCAATAATAATAATAACAATAATAGTAATAATAGCAATAATAATAAAAAGTTGAAGAGATGGGTATAAGACAGTTTGCACTATTTCACTAGTTCCATTATTCAAATCAAGGAATGTTTCTAAACTTGAACTATTCCTCAATGGGTACTGAATTTGTGATGGAATTTTGAAGAAGAGCTTCAATATTGTACAAACAATTTTATAAGCAAAGCATTTTTAACGGAGTTTATGACCGAAAAGTAATACATTAAAAGTAATGGAGTTCATCCTACCCTACCCTATTTTACAATGGAATAACTTCTTCTGTCGATCTTTGTGCAATTTTTCCCTTCTACAGCAACAAAATAGCAACAACTGTAACTCTAGAACTCACTGTTGTTTTAGAACTAACGGTAACTCTAGAACTCACTGCGTAAGGAAACACCGGAAAGACAAAGCTAATCCAGTACATGGGATGTCTGTCCTTCTCTCGATCCTTTCTGGCTATGTAGATAAATCACAGTTTAAGGACAAATAAAGTCAATCGGAGATCATAAAAGAAAACAAAACAGAAATAAACAGCACAGAATGGAAATATGGTTTTTAAACAATTTATATGCAGTCACGTAGTTTAAATTTTTTATGGCGGAGTGTTGGGAATCGCTCCTCCGGTGGCAAAGTCCTTCCCATCCCTATCTCTAAACTTTGTGCGGCATTGGTTCAGGGTTCATGTTTCTCTGGAGGGAGAGCTCCATTATTGTGAAAGTCCCGGATGTGTTTATTGCTTAAAGTAGTAGTCTCGCTGAACTGAGGTTAAATGTTGACTATGTCTCTTCGTAGTGTAAGTGTGCGAGTGAGCATCCATGTATGTATATGTTTGTTGAATATGCATACACGAATCAGTGGTAAATGTGTGTGTGTGATATTACTGTTTGCCGAGTAAGTGGAGGCCCTCGTCAAAACCTGTTCTAACATGTCTAACAGTGAAGTTTATTACCAACTGGTGCTTTCCTGTGTCCTGATAGTTCTCTCCACACTCCTACACCCTCCGTCTTTCTGTAAAACAATTCATCATTGAGTTTCACATCAATACCTACTTAGTCAAGTTCGAGCTCAGCTTTCTGTTGCTAGCAGCACTCTTGTGTTCGTGACTAATCTGAGTGTCTGAAGAAAGGTCAAGCTTTAAGGTCAATGTCCATAGAACTCTGCGCATGACTTTTTTTATTATGTAACACATGGCATTCGATCTCGTATTGCAGTCGCCATGACCTGATGCCAGCACACGTGTTGTTGTTTATGATTGATAGTTGTCAGGCTTTTGTACTCACACACTCCAGCCGTGGAAACCTGGGGTTGGCGACACCAGGCTGATCCGCCATGTTGCTAAGTTGGATAATGCGTGATTAGCTTGAACCAGGAAGTTGCACAGGCAGTGAGGTAATCACTGGATCAACACCACAACTCCACAACCGTGCAACAAAGTGAGGCTAAGCCGAGACAGCAGGCAGGCAGGCAGACAGACAGGAAGGCAGACAGGCAGGCAGACAGAAAGGCACGCAGGCAGGCAGGCAGGCAGAGAGGAGGGGAGAGGTCACGAGAGTGACAGAACAGCTTACAATTAAAACACTTAGAAGCCATGAGTATGATCCTGAGTGCTGACATGATGAGTTTCAACAACTGCATGTTAATCTGAAAATCTCACGAAAAAAGAGATAAGAAAAATGTAAACCTACACATGAACGTTCGCTCACACGTACAAACATTTATGCCTAATACTACATAACACTAAAAATACATTCCACGCACTTAGAACACTGTACTAACCTGAACTTACATCCCACATCCCACTGGACATCCCATCGTGCACACACCCACAGTGCGACTGAAAGACGTGCGTGATACCCAGAAACCTATTTATCAACACTCGCTATAATCCACCAAAATTAGGTAGTAAGGGGTCTTAGTTGAGAAATGAATCATATGAACCACCCATAAATTAAAGTTCATACTTTTAAATTTTCAAAATAAAGCTCTTAAAAGCAAATCACAGTGCTTTGTGTGTCGTTTTCGCTTTCACTGGGTCATGCTTGCTTGCTTTCTGCTTTCGTTGCGCTTGACTGAAGACTGTCCAGGGAACTGTCCAGGTGACAACAATCGATCAGTATGTGTGTACTGTGATTGATAAGATGCTATCTTACAGTTCACTGTGCATATTTTGAAATGGTATAGAGGAGAAACAGCTGGTCACAAGATTCGTATTGTCATAAACATCTGACTTCCGAAAACAGTCATTAATGAAACACAATCGACAGATG
Organism: Pomacea canaliculata; assembly: GCF_003073045.1. NCBI lineage: Eukaryota > Metazoa > Mollusca > Gastropoda > Architaenioglossa > Ampullariidae > Pomacea > Pomacea canaliculata. The sequence goes on from NC_037601.1 coordinate 21,313,305, forward strand.
TGCGCTAGTAAACAAAGCAACAGTGAGAGAGTGGTGGGGCGGTTATTTCCACCCTATACCATATAGTATTATTGACCTTCAGCCTGACTCCAATCGATCCCTCTGTGTCCCTATCATCTCAGAAACGAAAAAAGAATTATTCTAAGGTCTTGGACTAAGAGAATACCCGAGCTGTCAGTCACACCTGTTTGATGTTAACCGAACGTTTTGATACACATTCAGTACAAAGAATAAATGAAGACAAAGACCTTTTAAGAATGATTAAGTGTAAAAGTCGGCCCTAAGCTCCACTGGGGGTGAGTAGGAACCAGAAGAAGTGGAAAAGTGCGCATCAGTGTCATCGTAAAATTTGTTCTCTGAATATGTATTGCCGAGGGGCCATTATTGTTTAGTACGATGGTGATTGAACATGTTCAAACAACTTGTAGCTCTGTTACTAATACTTGATGTTAATAGCTACTTGTGTCATTGATGATCAACCCGTCTTTTGGGTCTGAGACTGTTGGTGTTGGGACAATCTAGTCTTACCTGGGACGACATGGTCATGGTGGGGTCGATTTGACTTGGATGGTATGGTTTTGACCGGTGACCCACTGAACAAGCAGTCTCTTTCAAAATGGACTTATTTTACTTTACTGTAGAAGTGATAATATTGGGAAAATAATCAGCTGGGTACCGGGTTGGGAATGATACGAATCCTTACATCCATGATACCGTCGTTTTGCGACGATACTGAAAGAGACTGAGACGACCCCCGCATCTATCATAATGTTTTTACAGCAACACTGAAGGAGACTGAAAGGGAAACAGGTGACAGATGGTTTTAATTACTTCCCTCGACAACAACACGCCGAAGCCTGTCTGTGTTTTAAACGATTGCTTGCAGCACGAAATTTTGAACATCAGGAACAGGTAAGTCCGTGAAGCCTGTTTTTACCCTCCTTGTGTGTTGACACTCACCTGAGTTTTAAACAGTAAGATCTTGACACACATTGGTAAAAACACATGGGTGTACAAGTGTACCCCAAAATATTTATATATGCTAACTGGCTCCAGTTTTCGACTGCCATATAACCATTGTTTTAGGTTCTTTCATTGAAACCATCATTTCCTAAAGCCACTACGTTTGATTTTGTTAATACTTATAATAAAAAGGGAATATTTTGGAGATATTTCACGACACGTTTTGGACTTCTATTTCGCTGACATCTATTTCCTGAGCTATTTAAGACACACGTTTATTATTATTATTATTTTATTATATTATTATTATTATTATTATTATTATTATTATTATTATTATTATTATTATTATTATTATATTATTATTATTATTATTATTATTATTATTATTATATTATTATTATTATTATTATTATTATTAAATGCTTAAAGAACTTTGAGCTATACGAATGCATTGCATTGTTAACGCAACGATCGAAGAAAAAAAAACCGTTGGAGGACACGACTTACAAAACTGAAAACTTTCACACGAGCAAGAAGTACAATGGCTATAGACCCGTTACATGTACACGAAAAAGTCTTTCGACACGGGTAATGAACACTGTCCGTTCTGTGTAGTACAAAATTCAAGACGACAGTAAAATTTGAGAGGAGGCAGAGAGGGTGTGACTACTAGGTTGAGCCTCCACCCTTCCCAGAGTAATCAACACCCTCTTAGACCACAAGGATACCATGGTTGATGTCATTGTGACATGATAAGGGTACTGCCCGCTCTGTATCATCAAAATTCATGCCGCTGGTAGAATATGTGAGGAGGTAGTGATCGAGGGTGTAACTACGGGGCTGAAAGCCACCCGAGTAAGCAAGACCTGCTGAGGCGGGCCACAAATGTGCTTTCTTTGAGGTCATTAAAATGGTTCACTTTTTTTAATTATAGGTGTTTGTAAAATGTAGTTACTAGGTTCATAGCAGCGTCAGCTTGTGCCTTGTCTGAAGCTTTCAGTGGCGTCATCCGTCATGCACGTGCGCTTTGAAAAAAAAAAAAGACGGAGTGAACCCTCGAGCATATGGCAGCATCACACTGCAGACACACGAGAGACAGTTGGCATGTACAGTAGACTAGATGAGTGTGATTGTCACAGGTGAGAGGTTTGGGGCGTAGGGAATATCTATAGGTTTTTTAAAAAAAAAATTTTCGTGCTTTTATTTCTTTATTTTGTGAGCAACGAATGATGCTTGGCAGGGTTGGTGCTCGGCCTTTTGCGCCCTCGGAGAAAGAACATTTCTGCACCCACTCCCAACACTCAGATAAAAGAAGAGACAATCAAATATATATATACCCCTCGACCATTAACTTATATGTTCTGGACATCAAGTAAAGCTTTTTTTAAACCTCTCTTTACTGGATTTTTATTGCGCAGAAAGAGTTCTTTCCGAGTTAGTGAAGCTGCCAAGTCATGATCAATGGTGGCCATCATAACTAAACCTTTCTTGCAGCTTTGTTGGCCTCATTTTTGATTTTTAATAAGTTTTACTTTTTTATTCATTTCAACTTGGAGAAATTATGTTTGCCATCGGCTACAGAAGTCGGCAGGGTAAGTAGAAAACGGAGCGATGAACATGTCTAGCAGTTGAATCTGGAAACTGGTTATTCATTTTAGGTTGGCAGGCAGGCAGGCAGGCACAGGCAGGCAGACATGTGCTCATGAGTCAAAATTGCGAGTAATCACAGTTATTTTGTAGCCCTAGATAATTTGTTTTAATTCTCAGTTGAAAAAGGATGGCTAAGTCTTCGCATCATTATTTCAACATTTATGAATGAACAGGCAGCAGATATATCTACATGTCAGTAAAGTGTGAGTGAGTACAATAGAAGACGATACAGATTTCTAAATTTATGAACTACAAAGCACATTATCCATCCATCTTATTAGACATCGACATAGTCGTCATGCGTAAATGAAGATCAGCACAAGTGATAAGTTCTCTTGCACGGATCAGTCGCTATTCCCAGGGTAGGGAAAGTGGGGTGGACGACGGGGCAGGAGCTGGGTCAGATGTCCAGACGCTTACACTCATGCAGTCACCTGGGTATTTGTGCATTCTACAAAGAGAAAGACACACTGCAGCCAAGAAAAAGACTGAATAATGAAAAGAGCGGAGAAGAAAGAAAAAAGAAAGGACAGACACAGAGACTTTTCCTTTACTATGAGCGACGAAAACTGTAACCCCCAACAGACCCCTCAAACTGAAGAGGGAAAGAAACAATTAACTGAACAATGCCTTATTCTGTCCTCGGCATAAAGAAACCAAAAAAACAATTACAATCTCTGTCACTTCAAAGACCAGTGTGCGCGATTCACATCACGTGTCTGATCACAGCGGAGATCACGTGGCGAATGGCGCTATCATCGACTGTCACAGACGCTCACACCCACAGTTCTTTTCTTCAATTGTAAACAGAGCTAAATCTGCATCTTTACAGACCTTGTATACATTTAATTACATTTAAAAACAGTATGGCACAGTACTTAATAAAATTGTACGGTAATTGCTTTTTTTAATTCACATCCAGAAAGTTACTAATATTTATTCAACAACTGTAAATACAGTGGAACCTCGGTTAACGAACATAATCCGTTCTGTAAAGTTGTTCGTTATCCGAAATGTTCGTTATCCGAAACAGTTTTTCCCATAAGAAATAAAAGAAGTATATTTAATTGGTTCCCAGCCCCTAATGACTCGCTATGTACAACTCTGACGTCTGTGCGAGTGGCCTTGACCGGTACATGCTGATGTTTGTGGGTGTGTATCTTGAGAATGGAAAGGGTGGATTACTTTGAATTCGGCAAGTCTTATCTTGAACGTATCATTATCTGGTTATCATTAGACATTATTCCATCATTAGTTTTTTACTGGCATGTCAATCTTTCCAAAGTTAACGTACAAACAAATAACTGAAGAATTTACAGAAGATCTTCGTAAGGATGTTTTCTACATCTTAAAAATTAAAGTCTTTTTACGGGTAGGACTTTCCGTCTCCGGTAGCCTCTGTGTTTATTTTCTGTCTGACTGTGAATATTTTTACTGTTAATGTTATTTGCGTCGCCATGATATACTTTAATGTGAAATCTGTATGAAAGACCCCTACAGTCATTCAAACATTAAACAGCGCTCCGGCTATGAAATATTTCTCAACGTGCAAGAGACATAAACTGAACCTGCAATGCCAACAACTAAACTGAAATCATTACATTCCACACACTCCTCTATATCAACATCATTAAATGCCACACAGTTTTCTATGCAGCAAGAAAGCTTTGTGACTCCTTTTAAAACAAAAATAAAATCCCCAAGTAGAATTTGACAGAAGGTAAACTGCTCCATAACGACAGATGTTACTGGTCTCGGCCATCTCACACACAAAGAAACCCTCCATGCTTATCATCACTTGGAAGGCAACAGGCGGTCAGAATATGTTGCTGGGTGCACGAAACGTATCCCCCTCCTCCTCATCATGTAGAGGAGGTCACTTCTCGATTGTTCCTTCTCCCGAAAATTCAAGGGTCCCATAAAGTTTACTGAGATAGACTTCGTAAGCAGGGTTCTATCTGTATTACTTTCTTATTTTTCTTGTTGTTGGCTGTCCAAACTCTTGCTCAAAATCCAGCTATCCCAGATACATGCATATACAAAATAGTACATGAACTTCATACAGTAGTACAGCAGTATATATTGTAAAACACAAGGTGTATACACATGCATATAAGTATGTGTACTACATATACACAGCAGTACACTAGTGTGTGTATATATAATAGTCTCTTAGTACCACATACATAGTGGGGGGTGGGGGGTAACTTTCCTTTTCACGTGTCGCTTTGAGGTTGAAGGAAAAACTTGTCCAGTGTCTGTTGCTTCTGCCTTTTTTGTAACACTCTTGGGTAATACGACATAACATTATCATTGAACATGTTTAGGCTCCTATTGCCTATTGCACTGTTAGGGAAAGACTTTTCTACAGACTTTTCTTTGGAGCCATGATTGAGGATTATCTTATTAAAATAAAGCACAACAATCACTAAATAAGAAGGATGCACATAGATAAGGAACGACTGATCGTAACTGTGTCTCGAGCGCGAATGATGACATGATGGTCGGTCACGTGTGGTTCACGTGGCTGTTCGTTATCCGAAATTTTGTTCGTTATCCGAGACAAACTTTTAACGAAATGTTTGTTCGTTAACCGAAATATTCGCTATCCGAGGCGTTCGCTAACCGAGGTTCCACTGTATTAAATACTCTGTTTCTTTTTCTGACATTTTATTCATGTAACAGGAGCGGCTCGGCCACCTGCACTGTCCCGAATCATTAACTTCATGCCTTCCCCCCTCTGTAACACTCCCAGCAGGTTTACAAGTGGAAGTCATCCGTAAGAGGAGTACAGGGAGTAAACAACACAGCAAACAACATTGACAAAATGTACTTTCGGTAACCGTTGCGACTACCTTAGTCAATATTACTCGAGGAAACAGAGAGAGAGAGAAGAAAAGAAACAGATGTGGGTGAAGGAGTGAAGGCTTGATTAATTACATGGGTATATTATTCTCCCAGTGAATTCAACATGAAACATTTCTACTCAGACCTCTCTGGGCATTTTCACCTTACAATTGAAGGTAAAAGAGAGCTTACCATGTTCGAGAATTGCTGGCTACATCCATGCAATGTCTCGTGAAAAATAAAACCACATCCTATTGGTGTCAGCTCAGGTAAATTTTATATTATGTCTGTCAGACGTTTGCACCATCTGCAGTCCAGGTGCTGAGTCACAGGTGAATTGTCAGTGGTGTGTGTGTTTGTGATGTTGTAGGTGTCCATATTAATGGTGTAGATGAAAGTTTTTTTCCCGTGCTTCAAGGTCCCTCGCCGGGGAAGTCCTTGTGCAAGGCATGCAAGCTACATGCTGTTACTTGTTAATATATTTCATACGAGAAAGAGTTCCGAAACGGTGACTCAACCGTTCAGCTGTTGCTGGATTGTACATTTCATACGACGAAAAGCGTTCCGCTTGGATGAAAGTCATTAAATGTGTGCCAAATATTATGACAAACTCGTGTGTTTATTTTCTCTTCCTTTCCAACCCTTAAAATGCTCCATAAAGGTGAATTGCTTTGCAGAATGCTGATTTATGCAGTGTAAAAAGTGAACGAAGAATAAAGAGAGAAAAATCATCTCTCAAAAAAAAAACAATCGTATTGTTCAAACTTCTGTATGTTCAATGCAGGTGAATAGTCAAACATGCCCGTTCTATGCTTGCAGAGCTTTTCAGGTCTTGACGGCAAGAAGGAAGAGGATGGAATTGTGAGTGTCGGCTTCTGAGGACAAACAAGGAAGGACAGGACAGAGAAGGTTGGCATTAAGCAGGCTCGAAGTTTCTAGAGACATTAAGACATCTGTAACAGAATATATGGGATTAAAAAGTCAGATTAGGATATTAGGCCTTTATTTAAATGCCCGAAAGTGAAGGTTTTTTTTTTTTAATTTTCAGTTCGTCGAATTTGTCGTCAAGGCAGAGAAATAGAAGTGGCCTGTTGACAGGGAGCTACAATGAAGCATCGGTGCAATCGCTGGGCTACACGTCGTTGTGCCAAATTATACTCTGTGGTCAGGGCTATTGGTTTGGTACTGTGCATCACGGTCGTCGGGTTCTTCATCCCACCTGCAAGAAATGCCCTGACTCCCTTCTGGCCGCGCACCTGGCGTGACATGTCCACCTTTCACGTGATCAAGATGCATCTCGTGCCGAGGCTCCCGAGCGCTCCAGTCGGTCCTGTCTACTGCCCGGCAACGGAGTTCAAACCTTCCCCACCCATTAGCCATGCATCTGATGCATTCAGTTCTGGCACCGAGGACGGAGCAAGCTACACGACCCTTGTCCCGTATGCGCTGAAAGGTCGAGCACAAGACGAACAATTGCTCACGCATGCGCACCAGTGGGTGAACGCCTCCCCCAAACGCAAGGCTCGCTACTTCCGCTTTCTCCCCCTGATGACCGTCTTCGACAAGGCGCGGCTGCTGTGCACGTGGCGCGTGTTTGACAACGCTGTCCGAGCTGCCAACCTGTCTTACTTTCTGGTGGAGGGCAGCCTGCTGGGAGCCTATCGCCATCGCGGCATGATTCCCTGGGATGACGACATCGACGTTGCCATGGATGGGCAGGAGCTGAACAAGATCCGCCAAGTCTTGTCCTGCATCCCTGGCTACTCCCTCCGCGTTCAGGACAACATGCTATGGAAATTTTACCCCACCAACACCTCTAGTATTCCCAGCGTCTGTCCTGAAAACTTTACCGCCAGCGGTTGTAATCACAAAGGATTGTGACACGAGAATCGTCTACACCAACGACACCAGCAACACTATCCATTTCCTTTCATTGACATCTTCCTCTACACCGGTGACGGCACATACACCTGGTCCCTCGCCCGCTTCACGATTCCCACCCAGGCTGTGAGAAGTACTTTTCTCTTTCCTTTGACAACGACGTCCTTTGAAGGATTCACTGTCCCCGTGCCCAGGCGCACGAAGGAGATCCTTGCTCTCGTGTATGATCTTGATATTTGTTTGTCTCCTTTCCACAACCACCGGATAGGTCGCGGCATATCAGCAGTGAAATATCTCGAGCGGAATGCCGGGAGTTGAAAGACATGTATCCTATGTACAATGTGGTGTGAAGTTTTCGTTCACTGAGACATGGCTGCCCAATAGTTAGGGTAGATTATTTGCGTGAGTAGTATTCAAAGTGTACTAAGATGGTCAGAGTAGATGTGGCACTGTGGCTTTTGCCTTCTACTTCGGAAGCGAGGCTTATTAATTCGCAACCCAGTCGGGTAAACGAAAACTTCCTTCAGCGTTGACGAATACTTTGTTTAGTATAACAACTAGAGTTAGCAGAAGAAGTGAATACCATGTCATGGAGCCTGTGAACTATTTGCATACCTCCACTCCCACCCAGGGCCGCCGAGAGCCAGCCGACCTCTTTGTACTTGTACGTGTATACAATGTATGTTTACAATTCGAATCTCAATATCTACACTCAGCATTGTAATGCTTGGGTGTTCTGTCCTTAGACCTTTCTTTAAAAGAAAAAGAAAAGGAGAAGAAGAAAAAAAATCACCAAGCAGTGTATTTTTTGATAACAATTGACAAACAGGTTTATACTAGTAACTAGACTTTTTAAGCAATTTATGACTTTTTGCTTTTACTATCTTTAAGACTGTCAGGTCATTTGTCTACAGTTGGTTTATTTTTATCGATGATAGATTGCTGCTTGGTCAGTCCATAGAGAAGAATGCGAAAATATAACGTTTTAGAAGCTTGATTCATTTTATAGAATGATTCAAAGCTATTCCAAGCTGATTAACAGCTGTAAATATGGCGAAAGTGATGATTGCAGCTAGCTTTCTGGTGTTAAGTTTGGCCAATAATATTAAAGAAAAAAAACCACTACTTGCGACAAAACGTTTTAGTTAAAAGATTGAATATACAGTTTTATTATTTCATACTTAGTTTGTTGATAACCCTTTATCCCCCCAAAAAAAAAATTAAAAAAAGGAGAAAGTACATAATGTTTTAAAAGGCAGCTTTCATGCAATATTTACCGTATATTATTTAAGGGCTTAAAAAAAAAAACAGATCAGCGTAAACAATGGGCTGATCCACCCACACCCACTCGTCCACAGAGAGAGAGAGAGCACATTGCTGTGGTTAGTAGTGCTCTGTATACACGACTGAAGGTCCTCTTTGTCCTGCTGTTAACTAATTGAGCACTCTCAATCTCGGACTAAATGGAAGTGGCCGATAATTACTGGTTAATACATGAGGAATCGCCCTAATGCATGTTAGCCTTTGTCCTCGCCCGGAATTTATACAACACAGAGCACATTTGATTTTAGCTTCACTTATGCCGATGTGTATGTGAGAGAGAGAGAAAGAAAGAAAAAAGAGGGTGTTGTGGATGACTGCTGAAAGAAGGATTCATATCAACAAAGTGGAACTGATGGACTCTGCACAATATGATTAATTCGCACTTTCCATTGCCATCAGTACAGCAGGGACATGTATAAAACATCATGCGTACATTCAGAAGTGTATAATGATGCTTTACAAGTGGTTTTTGGAGTTTGTGTTGTACTCATAACATTCATCTTTCTTGGTGCTGCACACAACCTAGGGAAGGCCTTTGTAGCCTCAACTGACAACGGGAGGTATCTTCGTCGCTTAACATCTCACACACTTGCACGATGTGTGAACAACATATCCACATCCGCTTGATAAAGCTTGACAACACAGTATCAGTAATAGCACTCTGTCAAAACTCTGTAGTAAAAACTGGCTTCGATAAAACATATATTATGATGGAATGTGCTACATTCTTTTGCCCAAATAAGGTCTCCACACACACATGAAGAAATAAATTATTATTTTTTATCATCGACGTTAAAAACTGAAAAATAACTTGTAAAGTATCTAAAGGAAACACATTTAAAGCTTTAAAATAATCGCAATACATTGATAATAAACGAATTTCAATAAACTTGATTTATAAAATGACAGCCATTTTATTTTAAGTGTGTTGTTGAAATAGAGACTAGAATATTTCTAAATATTTAAAAACATTTAAAGCTTTCAATGGAGGTTCGTACTAAGACTGTGGACAGCAATGGAAAAAAAACTAACCTATTCGGAAAACGCGTTAACACCTTTAGGAGAATGATGTCCTTTTCTGAGAGTTGAGAAACGACATCTTTTTTTTTTTGTCCTTCGCAGACAATAAAAGTCTTCCAGGAGAAGAATTACTCTAGATTACACTCAATCATAGCTTCGTGGCAAAACAAATACCAAAAAGAAAATACAAGTAGGGGTGTGGCCTCACACCACCGTCCCTGAAATAAGTGCTGCAAAATGTCGATAAACGGGTGCAAAGGTCACACGTCCTTTCTAGTAATAGCTGGCAACAACACACACACACATCCTGGTGTAAAAGTCATGGCAATTTTTTTTGCCATTTCGGAAATAAGTCAAACATACAACACATTAAATCTCGTGACAAAGCCTCGTCAGGACCTGGCGCTTGGCCTCTCTGGCTTGTTTCTCAAAAAAAAAAAGGATTCATAATGGAAATCCATCTAGACTATTGACTGAACACTCGCCATCTGACTACAGACAGAGAAAAATGATAATAACGAAAATATTCAAATTGGCTTCAGGTATTTTAATAGTCATCATGAAAAGTAAGAATTGCGGGTCTGGGTAGCATGTGAATTCGCATTTTCATTCGAACATCAATGTACTCATAAAACCGAAGAGTGGTCTGATAGAAACATTAACTCCTGGTTTTGATACAAAAAGCTTGGAACGGGTTCGGTTTTTACCTCTGTTAAAATATTGCTGCAATTATAATATTCACGCCCCAGTGACTCTCTTTTTAGGTCTGACAAATCTCATCAGGATTCAAACTCGTTGTGGCAACACTGGCAGCCACATTAGGTAACAATGTGAGATAATGTAAGGAAGACTTCATTTTGAACAGCTAAAATTCACACGAAAGCCACACAAAGCCCAAAACAGTTTCCATGCCGAACTGGAATTCAACCTTTCTCCTTCTACCGCCCAGTGAACGCAATGGTGAACCACCAAACAATATTGAATGTTTCCAAAGCATGTGTGTATCAGAACAAGCACACTTTCACGGAATTCAGAACTGGTGTGATAAAAGGTGAGCACTGTCAACAAATTATCAAACATCGCGCTTGTTTTCAACACGCTTCTCCGACATGTGCACGATGACAATAGCCTGAAAGTCCATCTCCTCCCCCAGCTCGCCCCTAACACAACCTGATGAACACAACTGATTCATCCTTATCTTTCTCAAACTTAACACTGTTTATAAATGACTCTCTCTCTCACACTCACACTCCGGGAACGAGGGTACAAGGGTTACTCAGTTCTGGTCATTAAGTGCAGCGGGTCAGTAGTATCACAAATAGATATTGCCTTGAGTAACCTTGCAGGCAGCCAGATTTACCATCATCAACTTGTAAACAATAACTAATGGATTAGGCAGCAGAGATTTAGTATAATTATTTAAAAGAACCACTGTAAACACATTCAATTACTCCTCTACCCGCCCTAGCACGATGAAATCACTCTCAAAAAAATTTAAAAAAGAACGAACAAACTAAAGCAAGCAAAGGCACAAAATCTGAACAAAGAACACAAAGCCGATGTGAAAGGCCTCTGTTGTCGTGTTCACTGGAGAGTTCATGGCAAAGTGTCGCCAGTCATGAATAATTCCATTAAACGCGAAGATCGTGAGTGACTGTAATTATTTTCTCTTTAGAAAAAGGCAGGAACTGGAGAAAGAGAAAAACGATCGACGAAAAAGCACAACAGAAACTTTGCCTGTACATTACGTCACAGAAACCTACCTTTCTAATCCTACTACCAGATATCTCGGGTACAAGCAGGATGTTTGCAACAACAGCTACGTCCTCACAAGCTATCCGAAGACGGACGCCAAGTTGCTAGAGACAAATTATAGGCACCGGGAGCGAGATCCGAACCCACGATCTCATTGTCTTGGTGTCAAACGCTCAATAATGCTTTCTCAATATAGTACACAATTATCTAGCTAAATCTGTCGAATGCACAATGGTCTATGTGTCAAGTCTCTCTTTCTCCCTCTCTTAAATTGTATTTTTGTGCCAAAACATACATACATATGACCATACGCATTTTAATCATGGAGAACACAGGAATACAATGAAAATGGAATTAATGCTAGGTGTATTTCCGTAAACATCGTTTTCTTAAAACATGGATAATGCTGAATGTTTCAAACATTCACAGTTTAGGTCTAGCATAAGAGAAGAGTTGCTCGTCAATCCTTTTGGTAGGCATAGGTGTCTTAATGCAGTGTAAACATATAAGAATATGGAGGTAGTGTAGAAGCTACAGATGAAGTAATAATATATAATATATATATAAATATAATTACAGTGGTTTAGTGTACATGATAAAAAGCAATATACCAACGACAAGTTCCCGTGAAATTCCCGATGAAAGAGCAGACGACTTATTATTAACATTAACTTGACTGAGTGTGACTAGTCAGGATGTTTCCCAATCGGCGTATAACGGTTGTGGAGATTCTGCAATAGCGTGTAAGGTGATCAAGAGGTATACTGGGATCAAAGATGTCATATGCCGGTTTTGACCTGTCACACAAAACAAGGTGTCTATCCTTCTGTGAAAGCAAAGGAAGTTTTCTCACTCATCGTCCGGAGCGAGCTGCAAACGAATTTGTGACTTTCTCTTCCAAAGTCGAAAGAAGTAGTCACAGTGTACAGAGCCACTTGTCTCAGAGTGATATAACTCTGACATAATTCTAGTCAGCACTTCATACTCTAAACGACTCTAATCTTATCTAATCTAATCATACTCTAATCTTAAGAAGCTAAAAGCACTACAGATATTCAGCAAACATTAAACAGTTACATCAGTAATTTTTACAGGCCGACTGGCTCATTTCACACCACATTGTACATAGGATACATGTCTTTCAACTCCCGGCATTCCGCTCGAGATATTTCACTGCTT